>NC_139542.1:4969697-5473331 GCF_965153285.1 Podarcis tiliguerta
TTTGTGTCTGACTATCTTGCCATTTTGATCAGTCTTCGCTTTGAAGACCCATTTGCTTCCAAGCAGTTTCATTCCTGGAACTACTGGAACTAGCTCCCATGTTTTGTTCCTTTCCAAGGAATCAAGCTCAGCCTTCATGGCATTTAACCATGGTTCAGCTTCCTTTGAATCCAAACCCTGGATTTCTTGGAAACTTGAAGGTTCAAATACCTTCTTGGAGCTTTTAACAGCTGTTACTGCTATCGTAGCAAATTCATCAGCAAATCTCTTTGGAGGTTTGCCTTTTGTGGCTCTCTGTGACCTACGAATTAGCCTTAAGTCTTCAACACTCTCCTCTTCCTTCTTAGGAGAAAAGCGACCTATTGTGAACAATGGTTCTTCCAATTCTTGATCAGAGCTTTCAGAGGGTCGCATAGAGGCTTTCGCACTCTTGAAATCCTCTGAATCACCCGATTCAGTTTCAGATTCAGACTCAGAACCTTCATCAGTGGGTGTGGGTTGTTGTGGTTGCTTCTGACTATCCTCAGTCTCATCACTGTCATCAGGATAACATTGGAAAATTCCCACATTCTCCCCCCACTTTGCATTGTATTCAACACTTCTCGTGAGCTTAATTGTCTTAGAGTCAGTCATCATTATTCTGTAAGACCCTTTCTGATAACCTAGAAAGATACCATGCAATCCACGCTTGTCTAACTTTGAATTTTGTGGTGAATGAACCCACATGTCAGAACCAAAAATTTTCATGTGTTTGATGTATGGCTTCTTGCCAAACATCTTCTCATAGGGGGTACAACCAATCGCTGAAGATAACCTGCGATTGTAACTGTAAACAAAACACGAGAGAGATTCGGCCCAATAACTCTCTGGAAGATTGGCATCATGCAGCAAGGTTTTTAACCCTTGAAGCAATGTCTGATTTGCCCGTTCCGCAAGTCCATTCTGCCATGGCGAGCGAGGACTAGACAAATCGTGTTGAATTCCTTTCTCAGTCAGAAAAGCTTCAAACTGCTGAGAAGTGAATTCTCCCCCGCGATCACTGAAAAGAGTCTTTATCTTCTTACCATGCACATTTTCCAACCAAGCACAGAATTCCTTGAACCTAGGAAAAGCCTCTGATTTCTGCTTGAGATTGTACACAAAAATATATCTAGAAAATGCGTCAATGAGAACCATGAAGTACCTATTTCCACCCAAAGAGGGCGCTAGTGGTCCAACCAAATCAGCATGAATAATCTGGTATGGTTCCGTAGCTTGCCTACTAGACACCTTACCTTTCGCAGCCATTTTCACCTTGTTTGCTGCGCATGCTTTGCACTTCATGTGGTACCTGCAGGGTCTAATAGTCATACCTTCAACCAAGGCAGGCATTTTAGATACTGCCTCAAAATGCAAATGACCAAATTTTCGATGAAAATCATGAATACATCCTGCATGCAAACTTTTGTTAGAACCTGCAATGCAACAAGTGTCATCCTGCACAACATCATCATAATACAAAACAAACAAACGATCAACATATTCAGCATGCAATTCATAGTCATTTTTCTTTGTGATGATGCACTTGTTGTTCTTGAAGGAAACGTCAATGTTCCGCTCATTCAGTTGTCCAACGCTGAGCAGATTATGTTTGGCGTCTGGCACGTAAAGGACATTCTGTATCGATAAGTCCAAACTGTGAAGAACAACAGTTCCGTAGCCTTTACTGGGAATAGTGTGGTCATCCGCCTGGTGAATCGCACCTTCCTGCGGTGTAAAAGACACAAAAAGTCTCTTATCGTTGCACATGTGGTGGGTCGCCGCCGAATCAACAACGAAGAAAGATCTAGACGTCTTCTGGACCTCTGCAACCTTTGGAGTGAAGCGTGAAACCATAGCCTTGTGCTGCGTTGTCCTAGACACCGGACCTTTGCCTTTGCCTCGGCCTTTTCCACGCGATGAGCTTTCGCTGCGCTGCTCTGTCTTGGCCCTGGGATATCTGCATTCCCTCTTCATATGGCCTAGACGTCCACACGAGTAGCATTTCACTGCCTTCAAAGCTTTGGCGCCATCTGGTGGTTCCACTGCACTATGGGATGACGTCTGTGAAGACTCCCCCTTGCCCATGCAGCTAGCACCCCGGCGATCTGCTTCATTTAACACCACGGCAGTAACAAAGTCCACTGTTAGCTGAGCTGTTGGCTGCACAGCAATCTGGGTTGCAACAGACTCCCAACCTGAACCCAAAGATTGTAGTATCATGAAAGAATACACAGCCTCTGGAAAGTTGAGTCCTCTCTGTTGCAGCTCATGTCTCAGATTTTGCATCTCCATCAGATGTAAACGCACATCTCCACCTTCAGCAAGAGCCATATTATGCAGCTTGTTAAAGTAAAACATAGTAGATCCAGCTTCTGTCCTTAAGTGAGCCTCTCTCAAAGAATCCCAAATTTCTCTGGCTGAGGTCTTATCACGCAATAGACAGAGCTCTTCTGGGGATACTATCAATGTAAGTGTTCCCCGTGCTTTGGAATCCTTAACTTTCCATGCATCTGTAACTGGAGCTGGGGGGGTTTCTGTAATGACCTCAAACAAACCCTCTTTCCGCAGAATTGCCTCTGCATACAAAACCCAGTCGGCATAATTCTTCTTGTTGAGCTTAGGAATCCCACAAGCATCCTGAAGGGCCATCATGACTCTGGCATTAGCCTTCAGCGTCATATATGCTGCTTTAAATCTTGCTGCGTCACTGCTGCACCTGCTTTATTCCAAAAGCGCACTTAAAAGTTACTTTCGATTTCCCCAGCATAGTAACTTGAGCCTGGGAGCCATTTTCCTATTCCCGGCAAAACGGCTTTAAAAGTTCAAAGTCCAGCCATAAAGCCATTAACTAGAAGCTGGCAGGCTGCCCGGAGCAGTAGCAACATACCTCATCAATCATGTTTATGCGCAGAGCAGATTCCAATCCGATCTGTCCCTCTGCATTCCGATCCTTTGCCGGCACTCCGATTCGACTTCTGGGCCCATAACCACGTGTTGGTTAAAGCAGAGTTCCGTGCCCAGCGGAAGGATGAGGAGTACGTGCTGCATACTCTTGGTTGCTTTATTTACAGTTCAAAGCAGTTATATTACAGAAAGACATCTTGCCTCTGCCGGAGCAGAAAAGCATCCTCTCTCATCGACAGCTTGGAGAGAAACAACACAGTGAAAAACAGGAAACCAGTGTACGTCACATCCAGTCTCCCTTTCCCGTGAGAAACTCCAACAGTACAGTACAGACTGTGGAATGTAAACACCTGTCTCGTGACAAGCCCTTTCGCTGCACAGTGAAGGAAAACAGAAACCAACACAAAGATGCATCATGGGCTTAACAAAAGGTTAAAAGCCTACAAAAAATTACTAGCTATGTGTGGGCAGACAATCTACGTTAGTCATTTATTGCACATCGATGGCTGAAAAACAGACACAAATCAGTTATATTTTACCATTTACAAGCACTTCCCAGCCTAGGCGGCTATTCTTATCCAACACAGACAGCAGGCAAGTTTACAAAAATGAATTATTACCTCCAAGGGGACTGTTGTAAGGGAAAGAAGCATAATTGTTTCTCACAACCAAGAGGGTTCCCAGTAGGGCTCACATACATTACAAGCAGTAAAAGCAAAATTATGGAATACAGAAGTCTGGTTCAAAAGCAACATGCTGCTTCAACAAACCATGGTTTGCTGGTATGCAAAAAACTCTCAAGTGCAAACAGGCCCTTTATCTAGCTGCAGAGGAGATATCCTAGATTTTAAAAGGACAGTTACCTCAACATCTGAACTAGAAAGTTTTGGTTTAAAGACTCCTTATGAATCCTGGTTTGCACTCAGCACTTAAATCAATCTCCTGATTTGGACTTCTTATTATTATTATTATTAGTATTATTACAGTGGAGGAAACTGGTATTAGAAGCTAGAAGTTTCCCCTGTTGCTGGGCAAGCTAGGAGGCAGGTGCACTTGAGCTCATCGCTTGTTCATATGTCAACAAAGCATAGAATAATGGAACAGCCCATATTGGCTGAAACCGATCAAAGAATACTAGCCACATGTATGCATGTCTTCACCCAAAAGAAAAGCAGTGCCCAAGGAGGGAACCCAAGATAGGAAAAGAGGTGGTAAGGGAACCTCTCCAGGTGGTAAGGGAACAATTCTCCAGGGCCTGATAAACTGCAGCTAAGGATACTAAAGGAGCTTGAAGGTATAATCTCAGAGCCTGTCTCTAACCTTCAAGAATTCTTGGAAAACAGGTGAGGTCTCTACAGACAATGGCAATGGTTGTCCCCATCCTCAAAAAGGTGGGGAAAGAGGACCCAAGTAACTAAAGACCAGTCAGCTTGACGTAGATACCAGAAAAGGTCCCAGAACAGATAATTCAATGGTCAGTTGTGAAGACTTAGAAAAGGATGCTGGGATTGCTAAATCCAGCATAGGTTTCTCAAAAACAAGTATTACGAGCTCGGTGGATCAGGGGAATGCAGTGGACGTAGTATATCTTGGTTTTGGCAAAAAATATCCCATGATATTCTTGGAAAGAAGCTGGTAAAATGTGGGCTATATGAGGTAACCGTTAGGTGGACTTGTAGTTGGTTGACTTGACCAAATCCAGACAGGGCTCATTATGTTTTCTCATCATCCTGGGGAAAAATGAGAAGTGGGATGCCGCAAGCTGGAAGGTGTACAGAGAAGGATGACCAAGATGATCAAGGATCTGGAAACCAAGCCTTATGAGGAACAGTTGAGGGAGTTAGGCATGTTTGATGTGGGAGAGAGGAGACTGAGAAGAGATATGAAAGCCATCTTCAACTATCTGAAGGGATGTCACATGGAAGATGGCGCAAGCTTGTTTTCTCCTGCTCTGGAGGGTAGGGCTCAAAACAATAGAACCAAATGGCAAGAAAGGAATTTCCAACTAATCACCAGGAAGAACTTTCTGACAGTTTTTAAGCAGAGCTTGGATGGCCATCTCCCAGATACACTTTAGGTGTGATTCCTGCATTGCAGGGGGTTTGATTAGATCCCTCAGGATGTTAACTACTTGTATAAATAAATAGGTCCATACTGTATTTTTGAAATGTGAATAAACAGATGTCTTTGAAGTTTACTGAAGAGGGATAGGGAAGGATGTTGTTCTGGGGGTTTTCTAGTGAATGAACAGAAAATAGGCACAGGAAAAGCAGATGGGATCAAGATTCGTTTCAGGCATGCAATACATGAAATCACATGCAGCTGGGAGCAGCTAGTGACAAGAGAAGCTTGTTATGAGTGCAGGAACTACTAAAAAAAAAAAGCAGTCTGCGCAGTAGTCTGGCACAGGGTGGCAGTGACTTTTAATACACAAAGGCTGTTAGGACACTACTTCACCTACCGTATTAGGACTTTGCAGGAGCTCAGACTAAGGAGACAAAAGTAGTAAGCACCACACACATGACCCCAAAGAAGTATCACTGGTTTTATTATGGTTCACTTAAGTTATGTTTCCCAGAAATTAAGCAGCAGCCAGGAAGCCCAAGAGCAAACAATCCACTGGGATATAACTCTGCTGAGAACCCAAGAATGTCTTCACTGCAACGAACTAGGGTAAACATCTCTGTGGTGGCAGAGAGCCTGTGCAGGGAGAAAGGGTATTTAAGGGGACAGGGTAGACGAAGGAAAAAGCAAGAAGCTTTGAGCTAGCAGTCACAATACATTTCTTTCAAGCAGTGGTGCATTCCTAGACTTGGCAAACACATACAAGAGATCCACCAGCTGTGTCCTGGTCAGGACAAAGGCCTTCGGTCTCAAAGATTCAACTGGTGGAGTCTGTGGAAAGCGCCCCTCCCTGACATTATAGACAAGAGCTGAGCACATGCAGTAACTTGAAGCAAAAATCTGCCAAAGTAGCACAAACTATGATGGTAAATGTGCACTGTTATGTCCAAAGTGCATTCCTTAGAATGTCTTGTACCCTTTGGCTAACAATTTTAGCCACTGAAAGTTAGTATGAAGTTACCTAACAGAGAGGGAGAAATGTGCATTGGATGAAAACTGAATGGTCTGGCTAAGGCTCATGCTGGATGGTGAGGAAGTCCATGCAGCCAAGGCTCACACACTCAAAAGTCTCCTGCTTCTGTCACCTCGGCCTTGTCAAGCTTGACTTAAGAGCTGGAGTGGAGGTAATCCTGAAGCAGTATAAACTGCATTTATCATATGGAACAAGGTTTTCTGCCTCAAAGAACAGAGTTAATTTGTAAAAGGTCACAATTCTGCTGGGCCATTTGCTACCTACAAGAATTCGAAGCAGCAAAGTTGATTTTGTTATTTTTTGCATATCTGATCAGACACAAAGGAAGCTACTGTCTGCAATTAATACCTTTTTTAAGAAAAGAAAAAATAACTATTCTTTTCAATCTATTTTGCGTAGCAGAAGTACACAAAATAAAAATCAGACGATCAGATGCATGTGACAAAGGGAAAACATAGCATGCATAAATATGACCCTATGTAAAAGGTATTACTATAAAATCTGAGATTATGGGTCAAACCAGATGCAGTGGGAAAGTGTTTCTTTGTTGAATTAGAAGCCACATGCTGCCGCTTTGAAGATTAGATAAGCAGCCCGCTGTAAAAAGGTGTTTGACCCTCTTCTCCTTTAAAAGGTAAAGGACCCCTGACAGTTAAGTCCAGTCACGAACGACTCTGGGGTTACAGCGCTCATCTCGCTTTATAGGCCGAGGGAGCCGGCGTTTGTCCGCAGAGTTTTTCCAGGCCATGTAGCCAGCAGGACTAAGCCGCTTCTGGCGAAACCAGAGCAGTGCACAGAAATGCCGTTTACCTTCCCGCCGGAGTAGTACCTATTTATCTACTTGCACTTTGACATGCTTTCGAACTGCTAGGTGGGCACGAGCAGGGACCGAGCAACGGGAGCTCACCCTGTCACGGGGATTCGAACTGCCGACCTTCTGATCGGCAAGCCCAAAAGGCTCAGTGGTTTAGACCACAGCGCCACCCGCGTCCCTACCTTCCTTTACCCTTGTCCTAATCCAAATTCCCATAAAAGGCACAGCATCAGTACTTATGTTCTCCCCTCCCAGGAGCTAAAAGTGCAGCTTGCAGGGGGGCAAGCGGATTCAGGGATTCCAACTTACGGTTTTGGAGGGGCTGTTTTGGAAGTCTTTTTTCTTTTTCTTCTTTTTGGAATGAGACTAACCATCTCCTCATCACAACTAGCTTGGCCATTCAAGAACCTACACAGAGTTGCCAAGTACCTTTTAGCACTTGCTGCAAAACTAGTTCTAAAGATACTTCCAATGTTTTTACACTTTTGGTGCTCTAAAGTAAATTTAATGGCAGAGTATGTTTTGCTTATTTGGGTAAGGTGTTCCAATTTATTGCAGTAGATGCTAGATTTTATTCCGAATGAAAACGATCCAACACCATACTCTGAGGCCAAGATTAATTATTTTTAATGTAGCACTCAGCACATTTCGGCTACAGAAGCTGTGTAATATTCATCTATAACTCCTTCCATTAACTTAATGAAAGACATTTTCCTTTCTTATAAAATACCTTGTAATTGCATCCCACTAAATCATTTTCACTCTTCTCCCCACATCTGATTTGCAGGTTTCTTTGCATGTATGGACGCCTTCACAAAATTTTTGGAGGGAATGTTTGTGTTTTGAGTCATATTCACTAAAAAAAAAAAAAAAAGAACTGCTGAGTTTAGTGGGACTTATTCATGTAAGGGTACATCAGACTGCAGCCTTAGGCATGCAATGGCATACAAAAGGCATGTATTTTGCAAGCATAAATACAGAGGCAATCATCCAACACAAACATGTGACTTGCATTCAACTTCCTCCAAGTCCCAAGCTGCTGCGAGACAGCCAAACTCTGCACAACACTTCAGTACTGCAGAATAAAAACAGAGTAGACACTAGGGAGACTGTGTAGTCACCTAAAGACCTGTATTCAGGTAAAGGTAATCATGCTGCAACTGATAGCACACTCCTTTCTCAGAAGCACCACTCAACTACCTGAGCCCAAACAAATGGATCTTATGCTCTGTTTAATTCCCTCCAACGTCCTGAGTTCTGCAATGTCAGTTCTGAACTTATAAATACATATGGAAAGTAAACATCCATGCAATATTCTATTTCACAGAGAAACACCCCTTTACTCATTAGCTACCATCTCTTGTCGTCGGAAAGCTTTAAGTGCTAACTGTGAATTCTACAACCCTATTTCTTCTGCACAAGCGCTCAGAAATTAGTCCCACTTTGTTCAACAGTGCTTACTGTCAACAAGTGTTCCAACGACTGGCGCTTCCACATTCCACTCACTCGGCATTCTTGCACATATACAGGAGAACTGGCTTCCACTTTAACACAGGTGGAGAGAGCCAAACAAGTCTCTGTCTCGTCTCTAAGCAGCCATAATTCTGTCATGAAAAAGGCACCTGGCCCAAAAACATTGATTATGCTCCTAGGTTGTATCTGGCTGTACTCCAAGATGTTTTAATTGTTACAAAACCCATCTAGTGTTCATGCTTGTTCACGAAATGTATGAATTTCAAATTGGGAAGCTTGATTTAAAACTATTCCCATTTTTCTTCCCTTTGAGATGGTTTAAATCAACCTGACCTTCATAGATCCAATGCATACTTTATGTCCGCAGGTGTGTCTGCTCTGTGTACACTCAGGTTTCTTACAGAGAGCACCTTCAGCATGAAAGAGAGAGGTACACCTCCACGGATTCGCTGGACTGCTGTGGTTTATTTATTTTGAATATTTATAGCCCTGAGAGACTTTCAAAGCAACTTTCCATCATTGTTTATTTGTACACCACCTTTGCAAAGTAAACCCTGCTCAAGCAGCTGACAACACTGAAAATTTTATGTAATTCACTGGCAAGACTTCACGTTTAAAGCTTATGAAAACATCTCCAATGACACAACGAAATTAAAACAATCCACTAATGGCTCATACTAAGGTCTAAGAAGAAAAATACAAGAGCTTAATGCAGGCAACAAAAAATAATAATAATGCAGCTCCAGAACTAAACCTTGACCCTGGCAACAAAGCTTAAGGAAAACCCCTCCCTAATGGTCTTTAGGCATCCTAAGCAGCCGAAGCTCCCATTTGTAGCTGAAATCAGTCAGGTCCACCCTCCAGGCCAGGTGGTAATAGGCCAGAAAAAGCAGGGAGAAGGTCTGGCAGGAGTCACAGCAAGGTGGCCTCTTGTACCTTCAGCACCCACCTTTGCAGTTGGGGTTTGTATAGGACCCTGACCTCCAAGGTCAGAAGGAAACAGGTTAGGCAAAAAGAAGGTCTTGCAGGACTCAGAGCAAGAACTTACAAAATATGTGCACAATACAGCCACATTTTTAAAAGTTAGTACATAAAACTAGAGATCACATTATCAGGTTTGCTCAGGCAGCCTTTTTCTGCCCCCGTTTTGGTCACAGCTCCCCCAGACATGATGTACTTTACTGCATGTCTGGAGAGGTCTACCTCTCCTTCACACTCATAGGAGACGACATAAGCACAATGAATACACACCTGCCTCCATAAAGTGTAAATTGCCGAGTTCGAAATAGCTCGGAAGCACTTTACTATTCATAAGAAGATGGCAAAATAATTTAACTCATCTGCCCAGGAGAACCCACACAGTCCTGCATATAACCTTCAAGGCTGTTGCTGTAATGCAAAGCCAGACAAATAGCAACCCAAATGCATCATTGCAAGGCTATCAATATTCAAGCTAGTTCTGGCAACAGAGTTGTATCCTAAAGCAAAATGCAGGCCTCTAAAATAAGAACAAGCTATGTGGATGCTTTTGTTACTCAACAGTATTTGTCACAAACTAGTGGAAGTGAGGAACAGGTTTAAGGATTTAGATTTGGTGGACAAACTGCCTGAAGAACTATGGATGGAGGCTCGCAACATTATACAGGAGGCAGCAACGAAAACCATCCCAATGAAAAGGAAATGCAAGAAAGCAAAGTGGCTGTCCAACAAGGCCTTACAAATAGCGGAGGAGAGAAGGCAAGCAAAATGCGAGGGAGATAGTGAAAGATACAGGAAACTGAATGCAGATTTCCAAAAAATAGCAAGGAGAGACAAGAAGGCCTTCTTAAATGAGCAATGCAAAGAAATAGAGGAAAACAACAGAATGGGAAGAACCAGAGATCTGTTCAAGAAAATTGGAGATATGAAAGGGACATTTCGTACAAAGATTACCATAATAAAGGACAAAAGTGGTAAGGACCTAACAGAAGCAGAAGGCATCAAGAAGAGGTGGCAAGAATACACAGAGGAATTATACCAGAAAGATATGGATGGCTCGTACACCTCAGGTAGTGTGGTTGCTGACCTTGAGCCAGACATCCTGGAGAGTGAAGTCAAATGGGCCTTAGAAAGCACTGCAAATAACAATGCCAGTGGAAGTGATGGTATTCCAGCTGAACTACTAAAAATTTTAAAAGATGATGCTGTTAAGGTGCTACACTCAATATGCCAGCAAGTTTGGAAAACTCAGCATTGGCCAGAGGATTGGAGAAGATCAGTCTACATCCCAATCTCAAAGAAGGGCAGTGCCAAAGAATGCTCCAACTACCACACAATTGCACTCATTTCACACGCTAGCAAGGTTATGCTTAAAATTCTACAAGGAAGGCTCAAGCAGTATATGGACCGAGAACTCCCAGAAGTGCAAGCTGGATTTCGAAGGGGCAGAGGAACCAGAGACCAAATTGCAAACATGCGCTGGATTATGGAGAAAGCTAGAGAGTTCCAGAAAGACATCTACTTTTGCTTCATTGACTATGCAAAAGCCTTTGACTGGGCCCATCACCTACTGGCAAATAGAAGGGGAAGAACTGGAGGCAGTGAGAGATTTTACTTCAATTCTCCAGGGCCTCCATGATCACTGCAGATGGTGACAGCAGTCACGAAATTAAAAGACGCCTGCTCCTTGAGGGAAAGGCGATGGCAAACCTAGACAGCATCTTAAAAAGCAGAGACATCACCTTGCCAACAAAGGTCCGTATAGTTAAAGCCATGGTTTTCCCAGTAGTGATGTATGGAAGTGAGAGCTGGACTATAAAGAAGGCTGATCGCCAAAGAATTGATGCTTTTGAATTATGGTGCTGGAGGAGACTCTTGAGAGTCCCATGGACTGCAAGAAGATCAAATGCATCCATTCTTAAGGAAATTAGCCCTGAGTGCTCACTGGAAGGACAGATCGTGAAGCTGAGGCTCCAATACTTTGGCCACCTCATGAGAAGAGAAGACTACCTGGAAAAGACCCTGATGTTGGGAAAGATTGAGGGCACAAGGAGAAGGGGACGACAGAGGACGAGATGGTTGGACAGTGGTCTTGAAGCTACAAACATGAGTCTGACCAAACTGCGGGAGACAGTGGAAGACAGAAGTGCCTGGCGTGCTCTGGTCCATGGGGTCACGAAGAGTCGGACACGACTAAACGACTAAAAAACAACAAAGAGACACCTGCCATTAAAGCCTGATTTTGTATGGTTACCTGCAAATAAAGGAATTACTTCCAGGACCAAAGTTTAATTCAGTAACAGACAACACCACTGGCTAATGAATAATGATATTTGTTGTATAGGACCAAGTGAGTCAGAGACCTACCACGGCCTCTTCCCTTCTTATCTGAGCACTAGAGGGCTGGGAATCTATCTTCATCCACAGTAATAAAGTCTGCATCTCCAATTCCCCTTCCCATCCTACACTTCGCAGAAAAGGAGTATATTGGCACACACTTCACAGAAGGTCAGATCACAGCAAGCTGAAATGGGCACAGAAGCAAGTGAGGAATGCATGTGGTTCACTCACGGGCCCATGCTTGGAGATTTCTGCCCTCTTTGGTTTCCCAGCATGCAGACACCTTCTTCTTGTGCATGGGAACCACCATTTTGGCTACATAAGAATCATCACTCACGAACCAGTGAACAATGCTAATAGAGGGAAGGACAGCACAACATACCTGTCTCGTTCTCACTTGAGGATTAAGTAATCAAGTCACACTACGACCTTAAAGGCATCACAGCATATATTACTAAAGTAAGCTTTTCTGCACCAACATTCTGTCACCTAGTTATGTAGAGAAATAATTCGGGGGGAGCGAGGGACAAAGCATTTTAAAAGCTATTCTTTGTCTCACAAATTAACACTGATCGAAATACACAGATGCCGCCCCTTTTCCGACACCAATGTGCCATGAAACCTTTACTGACTGGGATAAACTTCTGAGCAACTTTTCTAATGACCCGCACACACAATTCATCACCTTTGCAACAATAACTCCATCCACTTAAGGCAAGCCTACTATCCCATGATCACGGGTACAATGCTGATCAAAGAGCCCACTCCGTAATTCTTCCCACAGGCAACTCATGGGGAAATGTAGCTTCCCGATTAAGGACGACTCTGTGCCCTGTCCTTACACTGGTCCTTAGGGCTTGGCAACTGCATCTTCTCCTACAGCGCAATCCCCCTTGAATAAATGCATGTATTGTGATGCAAGGAGGCCAGCATCTATTTTAACAGATCATGTGATATAAGAGGAAGGAAGAATGATCACGAATACAACCACATAAACATGTATGTTTACTGTGCCATCACCCCAAATCAAGATTCCCTTAAGAGAGGGTGTCCCAGATAACACAAAAAGATCCTTTCACTCGTGTCCTAGTTCTGCAATACAGACCCACTTGGAACAGCATAAATACATTCTGCACCACAATACATGCAAAAGCATCCAGCCTTTAAATAACATCTGGAAGTCCGCTCTCTCCTCAGCTGGTCCATCCACTACACATTTGGAAACTTTGTAAGATATTATAACCAAATGTTGCACGATGGTTCCTCAGATCAAGGAGTGCAGGGTTTGTTTTTTCTGTGTTTGGATACATTTGTACATAATTTTGAATCAGGAAGGTTCACTAAACCTTTCAAAGCTGCAGTGATTTCTTTTCCCTCTTAGAATTCCCAAGCAACAATTGTCACTTACTGCTAGGCCATTATAAACCGAGGTGATCTAACGTACTGTCACTATAACCCAAAGTGTGTAGCACCCTAGTACTCTAATATACTGCCTTGCTTCATTTCACCCCCCTACGGAAAGGTTCAGTCACACAAGCCCCTTTTTCCAGGGACGACCAGTAAATGGACCTCACCTTAGCATCACACTCTCAGTATGAGGCATATTGAATTAAGATTTCATGCTGAACTCTTCTCTTTTTCTTAGACTGGTAAACCACAGACATACCTTGCTTTTTAAAAAGGCAACCCTATTAATCATTGGGTTTGTCTGACAAAGTAAGTAATTCCTTTCAAATGCTTTAGAAAACATAGTCTTCACTATCAGCATAGCCCAGGCATGTAATTCACATCCTGGCAACACAGCCATTGGACTGCAGCCACAGCTTCCAATGGTGCATCTTGACTTCCATTTCCTCTCCTCTCTCTCCTCTGCACATACCCACCAAATCTGCTCTGGAGGGTCCCTCAACCCTCCAGAGATGATTTTGAGGGTGCAAGGAGGGCTGAAGGGAAGAGGAGAGGAGGGGGGACGTTCCACTGTATGCACAGAAGTCTGCTTTGCGAGTTCCCATTGAGTTCTAATTCTTTACTTTGTCCTATTTGTACCAGATAAATTTTTTTAATGCCTGACTATATCCTCAGAGCTGGGACGTGGGTGGTGCTGTGGTCTAAAATCACAGAGCCTAGGACTTGCCAATCAGAAGGTCGGCGGTTCAAATCCCCGCAACAGGATGAGCTCCCGTTGCTCGGTCCCTGCTCCTGCCAACCTAACAGTTCGAAAGCACGTCAAGTGCAAGTAGATAAATAGGTACCACTCCGGCGGGAAGGTAAACAGCGTTTCCGTGCGCTGCTCTGGTTCACCAGAAGCACCTTAGTCATGCTGGCCACATGACCCGGGAAAACTGTTTGCGGACAAATGCCAACTCCCTCAGCTAGTAAAGCAATATGAGCGCTGCAACCCCAGAGTCATCCGCGACTGGACCTAACAGTCAGGAGTCCCTTTACCTTTACCTATATCCCCAGATGAACCATACCAACATGTTTTTCATGTCTGCTAAAACTCTGTCTAATTTTTTTAAAAAAGAATTGTTTAACCACATCAGTTAAGAAACGTGGATATATATTCTCAGTGCTTTTTCCTGGGGGGGACGCAGGGGTACGCATACCCCTAAACATTTTCTGAATCTTTGTACTTTTGTCCATTTACTGTTTTTTTCCCGATTTGAACTATAAAATGGTAATTTTCTTGAGTCAAAATGAGAGTACTCCTAAAACTTTTTTTAGAATAAAAGCACTGCATATACTATAACGTTATTGTTTTAGTTAAATAAATTGTTATTAAGGAAATGATTATTTTTCTCCTTCCAAAAAAGTACAGCAGAAAAGTTGTCCAAATATAAAGTTAACTTATTAAACCTCACAGTAATTCCATAATTATCTGTCTATGCATATCTAATAGTATAACCAAATCAGTAATTTTTGATATAACTGTAAAAACTACTCTGAAACTTTATTATTCCAAAAATGAAACCTTCGTCTGGCTGTAAATATTACGATTATACCAGCAAGAATGATTCTTTCTGTAAAAAAAATGATTTAAATCAAGTCTTACTGACTAGTGATTTAAATCGTGATTTAAATTGTGATTTAAATAGATTTGATTTAAATCAAATCCATCCCGCAGCTCCCCACTATGTATCTCAATGTGCATGCACACAAATGCACATACAGTACTTCTATTAGCAAGAAACAAGAGCAAAGCTATGCAGCAAAGCTAATGAAATTACTGTGGCATAGCTTCTATAGTCTATGAAAGCTTATGTGCCATAATAAATATGTCCATCTTTAAGATGGCCCATTACTCTTAGTCTGCAGCAGCACACACGGTTAATTCTGTGGAACTTGTCTTTGCAAAATTGTTACCTTCCGCCCTCACCAGCAAGACCAAATGCCATGGTTTCACACACCGACAACACAAATACACAGAGACCAACCACTGCTTGCCTTTTTTCCACACTTCCCTTTTAAAAATGTGTAGGAACTGGCAGACTTTTCAGTGGCAATGCTGCACCCTCAGAAAGACTTCCCCCAGCTTAGTAACTCAGGCCCACCAATCTGGCTTCCATCATTGTCTTATTTGTACACTCCTCCACATGATCTTACAAAGCCAACTGGGAGAGGAGAGCTCCTGCGAGACCACACATCCCTGCCTCTGTTCATCAAGCTGCTCAGGGAACCCAGGCAGGATTTCCTTTGTGACAGTGCAATCCTATGCACATTCAGTGGGACTTAGTGCCCAGTAAGTGGGTACAAGACTGCCATCTTAGTGTTACAGCAAAGCTTCGCATTCAAATATTTGCTGTTGCTATTATCACAATCCTCACTGGTCTATGTGGAAAAAGCTCAGGCCGAGTTTTCTCCTGATATCTCCCCTGTGACATCGCTTCCCACACCACCATGAAAATCACCAAGCCATAACTGTCACCAACTTAAGGACTAGAGCAGTATGCTGGCTAAACATCTCAGCCACTGGAAAGTCCACAAACCAAGTCTCACCACAGCAAAGGTATGCCTGCATGCATGAAAGCACCTTTTTTCTCTCTGCCACTAACTCTTGTCTGTAATGTGACAGTAATGTGACAGTAATAATACTGGCCTACTCAGGGTTATTATAAGAGTTACTAAAATAACATACATGAGGCAGTTTGAGCAGTCCAGATGGGTTATGTTATTAAAGCAATTCCTTAATACAGTATATACTTTAAATCAACACTCTTCTGACAGTTTCCACACCTTTTAACCATTACTCTGGAATGCTTTCTATAAATGCTTAGTGTCATCTACAAGCAGAAAAACTCTGGTTCAGTTTTCCTGGTCATAGATGACACTAAGCATTTATAGAAAGCATTCAAAGAACCTCCTTGACGTTGCCTTGCAATCTTTGTAATTACCCTGCAAGATGAGGCGAGTATTAGACCCATGTTATTTAAGAGAGGGAGGATAAGAGCTAAGGTCACCAGACAAGTTCATAGGAGGAGCGAGATCTGAACCAGAACATTTCCTGGTCTTCTACACAAACAGCCAAGGCATCAGCACTTACTTGCATCATGTATTTTGAATGCAATTTTCACATGTGCTCATTCCCAAGTCATTTTAAAATCATACTAGAAACCCAAAAGATGCATTCTCCTACTTTTTCTTTTCTTTTTATCTCTGGCAACCTACAGCAGGGGTGGCTTTTCTGGGCCTGAGGGCCACATTCACCCTTGGCCAACCTTCTGGGGGCCGAATGCCAGTGTTGGGTGTAACCACCCACTCTCCTGCAGGTACACCTGCAAAACATACACACCTACAAGCACAAAGCAGCACCACACCCCTCCCTCAAGTGTTCTGAAGGAAGGGGGTTTTCAGATTTACTCCTCATTCATAAAATGATTGGTCCAATGACTAAGGGGGAGGACATCTGTGTCCCTATCAGGGCACAGGGCTGAGCACAGAGAGTTCAAACCACCCAGTGCCATCATTATTTCTTAAATTTATTTTTGCACCCACTGCTGAAATCAGTGGTGTCTAGGGGGGAGTCAAGAGAATAAAATGTGGTTAGGGGGCCACATCAGCCCCTGCCCAGGACAGGGGTTAGTCAACCCTGGCCTAAATTCCTCCCATTTAGACATCAGAGACATTAGGACACTCTCCCTGTACCCCCCTCTATCTATATACTGCACAGCCCCTTGCCCCCTAGCAATTTGCAACATGGGGGCAACCCTCACACCCACCCTGGTCTCTGTCGCCCACAAAAATTGTTCTTCTCTTTTTTTAGCAGTTCTTATTTTATCTATAAGCTGCCTCAAGTCCCTGTCAGGAGTAAAGTCAGGATATAAATAATTATACAACAACAACAACCTCCAACACATGCCTAATGCTTTTTTTGTCATCATGCATTTCCCCAGATATGAGCTCACTAGCACTTACAAAAGATTTCGCTGTTTAGCCAACAACAAATGTGCATATTTGGAGGGGGGTACCCACAGCAGGACCTATATGCCCGAGGCTCATTATTTCAGCCAGTCGAATAAAAGTATTATTTGCTTCTATTCTAGACCGAGTCACTGGGTGACTTGACCAAGCACGTAGATAAGAGGCACGTTCACCCAGAAACAACTCCAACCTGCAGTTGCTCCCAGGTGTGTGCAGGACTGCGGGTGAAATCTTATGCAGAATTGAACAGGATTTGTGGAAGGTAATGTCAAGGCGGGTTAGCGCCAGCAGGCCGTGAGAGGCGCAGCATTTGCACACACCTCCCCGCCCCTCCCTCCCTCTGACCCTCACACCAACCCTGTGAGGCAGGTCGGGCCGAGGCTGCCCCCGGGGTCGTGCCCGGCGCCCCGGCCGAAGAGACCCCGACCCCCCGCTTCGCCCTCCCCCCGGGGCGCCCCCTCACCCACCGGAAGCGGCCCCCGCAGTGCTGGCACTGGTCGCCGACCCATCCCGGCGGGCACTCGCACTGGCCGGTGCTGGGCTGGCAGCGCCCTCCGTTGGCGCACGGCTTGTCGCACTCCTTCGCCTCGGCGGCCGCTCCGGCTCCGGCTCCCACCCCGGCTCCGGCCGCCGGACCCAGCAGGAGGAGGAGGACGGCGGCCAGCCAGGCTGGGGCGAGGGCGAGGAGGCCGCCGCGCCGCCTGCGGCCCCGCCGCTCCATCGCCTGAGGGGAAAAGGGACGGCAGTGAGGAGAACGGAGCCCGGGGAGGGGGCGGGCGGCGGCGGCGGTGAGAGGCTCCGCCGAGAAGCTTCGCGCGGGCGGACGGTGGCCGGCGAGGGCTGCGGCGGCGGCTGCTACTGCGGAGCGGCCTCCTCCTCCTCCTCCCTGGAGCGACGGAAGCCCGCGAGGCTCAACCTTAGCGCGGCCTGGCGCTCGCTCTCCTCCTCACACAACCGTTCTGAGGGGGAAGGGGGAGGAGGAGGAGGAGGAAGCGACGGAGCGTCGCCCCCTCCCGCCGGTGTCCGCTCCCGATGACGTCGGCGCCGAGCGGAGCCCCTGACGAGGGGGGAGAGCGAGGATAAAGAGAGACCATAGAGTTCTTCTCTGTCATAGAGAGGCGGGCGGATGGTATCCAGGCAACCGCCTAAGCGGGAAGAGAGGTGGGGCTTCGGGCTGGACGCAGGTGGGCGGTGCCGAATTTGATAGAGAGCAGGCGCGCCCAATCAGGTCGCCGGCAGGTACTTTTCGGACTACATCTCCCATCAGCCCCTTCAAAACGGGGAGGAGGCTGCTCTCCGTCAGGTTTGGCACCGCCCACCTGTCAAGTCCGAGGCCCCGCCCTCTTGCCCTCTCTCCGCTGTCGTTCAAGTGGCCGTCGCGGGAGGCAGAAGTTCAACAGGTGAAGCCACCCTTCCTCGCCCACCTGCAGCAGGTCTGCAGGTGCAAGGAACCTGTGCTATTACTTTAATTTCCAGAGGCACAGGTGTGTTAGTCTGTTGCGGGGGGGGGGGACAAAGAATCTTGCAGCAGCTAAAAAGGCTCAACAAATGTTATTATTCCGGTCCTTCTTCTGGGCTTTGCATCAGCATCGGATTGGCCTCTGCAAGAACAGAGTGCAGGATGAGAGAGGCTCCCTTGGGCCTGATGGGCTCTCTTTAAATAATAATAATTATAATATTTTATATTGGGTTTTTTAGAACGAGTAAATACATAGCAGGGAAAGTTATCTGCTCAATAAAGTAAGTTAACTGTGACTGCATTGCACCATTATATTTCCCTCACTTAGCAAACAAGTAGGGGGGAGGGCTAAATTAAACTCCAACAACAGCAACAAGTGTTTTGGCCTGGCTGGAATATGTCCTTGAACTCTGATAATGCTTCTAGGAGAGGGGTGTGCGAGGGGGTGTTGCTGTACAAAGGTAATATTTACATTTGTCGCTCCATCCATTTTGCCTCTGGTACCACTCACCTCTGGCCTGTGCCCGCTCCAAGGTTGCCCTGAAGCAAAGGCAGACTGAAAAAGGTTTCCCGTGCAGGTTCTGAAGCAAACAAACATCGATGATACTAATACCCACATTTGGGGTGCGTGGTTGGCATGTTCATCATGCAGGATTTTAATCTTTCTGGTGTGCAGGGTGGTTCTGGTCCACGTTGGCCATCACTGCTCTTTCATTTTTATTTTAAAGTCACTTCGCCTACTTGCCGCCTCCCATTCTGGAAGCGCTGTCATGATCTGGCCAAGTCCATCTGTGTGCTGGCATCTTCCTTCCTGGCCTGCGTGCTGTTTCAGCTCCCTGGGCCTGGATTTGCCAGCAATTCTCACAGATAATTGTTTTCTCTCAACACCACCTGCTCCCTTCCTACCCCCGGCGTAGGTGATGGCTGAGCGAAAGGATCAAGTAAAACCTGACACGCTGTCGGGATAATTCCAACCAAACCATTTCACCTATAGGGGTGCTTTCGGAATTATTCCAGTATAAAAGGACAAGATTCAACCAGGGCAAGTTTCGCTTGCTTAGCCCGTTGCCAAGGCATCTGTTCAAATTCCCAGCAGCACAGATTAAGCCGAATAAAACCTGGCATGCTGGACGGAATTCTGTTTCGGATTGCATAGGCGATGGATACACCTGTGTCTGTCCTAGAACTGTTCTTACAAAACCCAAATAAATCACAGCTATACATAATGGAGGAGGCAGTTTAAAGTTTGATTAGGCCTGGATATTGCAGTGGGGTGTTCTTTCCAGATTTCAAAGGACAGTTCTGATGTAAACTTTTTGTGTTAATCAATTGGGGGAGGGCTGCCTTTTAAATACGAGAGCACAGTAGCTGCATTCTGATATTAAACTGGGAGGTAGCAGTCCCTATTTTCCAGGGACAGTCCCAGATTTACAGAAGCCTTCCCAGTTTCTGGTTTCATCCTAGAATGTCCTACTTTTCCTTAGGTAAAGGTAAAGGGACCCCTGACCATTAGGTTCAGTCGCGAACGACTCTGGGGTTGCAGCGCTCATCTCTCTTTATTGGCCAAGGGAGCCGGCGTACAGCTTCCAGGGCATGTGGCCAGCATCACTAAGCCACTTCTGGCGAAGCAGAGCAGCACACAGAAACGCCATTTACCTTCCCGCCGGAGCGGTACCTATTTATCTACTTGCACTTTGATGTGCTTTCGAGCTGCTAGGTTGGCAGGAGCAGGGACCGAGCAACAGGAGCTCACCCCGTCGCGGGGATTCGAACTGCCAACCTTCTGAGTCCTAGGCTCTGTGTTTTAACCCACAGCGCCACCCGCGTCCCATTACTTTTGCTTAGGATGTCTCTATTTTCATTGGAGAAATGTTGGAGGGTTATGCAACCCCCAAACCAAGGCGATAGCTATCCAACCTTTAGAAGACATCTGAACGCAGACCTGTATAGATAAGTTTCTTAATCTTTAATGTTTCATTATGTTTTTATATGTGTTGGAAGCCGCCCAAAGTGGCTGGTGTGACCCAGTCAGATGGGCAGATAATAATAATAATAATAATAATAATAATAATAATAATAATAATAATTAATAAATTGAATAGGATGTCCCTGTTCTCATCAGAGGGCAAGAGGTAGTTACCTCAATTCTCGATGCCGAAGGTGGCCTTCCAAGTCTCTCTATCTGGAATCATTTACAGATTAAGGTTTAGCTAGCAGACCAATCAAGCAAACCTTTACAGATTAAAATTGGCCCAATTAATCCACCCAAAGAGAAGCAGCTCTTTTTCTCCAAGGAAATCTGGAAGGAGTCACTCTGCTTCTTCCCCTCTTAACTGCGCAACACTTTTTAAAACAGCTCCATCGTCATTTTTGTGCTGCAACCAAGACATGGAGAGAACAAAGGCAACTGGAGTGGGAGGGAGAAACTCTTCGCTGAATTTTGAATTAAACCCAAGAGAATTATTATACAAAAGGGGGGGAAACTTGACTGTCCCCTGGCCCCTTTTACATTATAATGAGGCAGCATCTCTGCACAACAGAGACCCAAGGGCTTCGTTTGTATAGAAATAACCTGCTCTCCAGGGAAGCCAATTCTGTAGTATTGCCAAACAGCTGCAAGGAGCCTTGCATGGAAGAAGAAGAAGAAAAATGAGATGCTTTAAGAATCTGCTCACAGGTCTTTTGGAGGAGAGTGTATGGCACGTTGAAGCTGCTTTACTACTCTTCTGAAGTTTCACATGCCACACATTTCAGAGGGATCCTGCAGGGTGGATTAAGGCACTCAAGAAAATCAAGAGAAACAGAAGTTCCGGGGCAGTTCGTTCCAGCTGAAGGAACCAACAAAAATAGCCCAACTGAGGAAGCAAAACAGGAAACCACCTTGAGATGGGTTCCAAGAAGGCACATGCTTGGTGTCATGGACTGTTTGGATGCAGATAAATGGTGGGGGGGAACCAGCTGGGGAACCCCCAAGGGGAAGAAGGCTCAGAGCCCGGGGAGTGCTGGTTGGATGATGAAGAGTGGTCACAGGAAGAAGAAGAAGAGTTTGGATTTGATATCCCGCTTTATCACTACCCTAAGGAGTCTCAAAGCAGCTAACAATCTCCTTTCCCTTCCTCCCCCACAACAAGCACTCTTTGAGGTGAGTGAGGCTGAGATACTGCTGAGAAGTGTGACTGGTTAAAAGGTTATTAGCAACAATGTGGTGAAGGAGCATGGAAAATTCGAAGGTTAAAAGGTCTAAAATTAAAAGGTTTAACATATTAAGATATTAAGAATAGATTAAGACATATTAAGATATTAAGATAAAGATTAAGTTAAGATGGAAGGGATTTGCTGATTAAATATTTGAACTGGAATACAGTGAGGGGAGGTGTGGGGAAGTCTGGGAAATAAGTAAACGAAAGGAATATTATGAAAATGGAATTGTTTTTATTTGTTTTTTTCAGTGTTGTTGTTTTTGTCTTTTTGTATTTTGTATTTTTGTATTTTTCTATTGTTGTTTCTTTTTATGTAAAAACCTTAATAAAAAAATATTTTTAAAAAAAGAGAAGTGTGACTGGCCCAAGGTCACCCAGCAGCTGCATGTGGAGGAGCGGGGAAGCGAACCCGGTTCACCAGATTACAAGTGCACTGCTCTTAACCACTACACCACACAGAAGACTGGGAAGAGGGGGTATCGGAAGCTGACAAGGTAACAGGGCTTAGTGAGCGGGGAGAGTCTGTGGCAGAGGGCAGTCCAGAATCAGAGGCAGAAGCTGAAGCAGGAGAAGGAGGATGCCAAGAGGGGTAAGGCTGGTGAAGAGGAACAGGTGTCTCCCCCTCCTGTTGCAACAGGCTCCCCTCCCCTCTTGTCTCCCAGGACCAGAAGAGGTGGAGGAGAAGTTGGCTTCACACTTTTTTCTCCAAGGTGTCCCCCAAGGATGTTCGGCAAAATATGTGAATAATTGCAACCCCCAGAGCCAAGAGTTTCTCCACACGGGGTGGGGTGGGGGAATTAATTTATTTTGCAGATTTCCAGGGAAGAAAGAACAGGAAACGGCCATATGTAAACCAGCCTGTGGCAATGTGCTCTTTGCCTTCACAAAAACATTGTTGTGCAGAAGGGACTTTGACTTGGCTCTGGGGGAAATCCAAACCACACCCTCTCTGAGAGTTTACACGTGGAAACAGGGGTTTCTCCCCTCCCGCCCCAGTCACACCTCTGTTTTCCACACAGAGGAGGATGCATGACTCTGCTCGCCTTCTGGCGTTGCTGAAAACTCCTCTGTCCGGTGCGTTGCTGTGTAACGGCACGGATCTGAAAGTAAAGAGGCTGTTTGTTCGGTTAAAGATATACCAGAAGAAGAAGAAGAAGAAACATAATTATCCCATTGTATGCTGTTGAAAGTTCAAAGTTAAACTTACCCAGCTGCAGTGTGTGAAACACAAAATGCACACAACACAGCACATTAGCATTCATGAGTTCTCATTTATATGTATATATATTGGTTCCATTTCTATCCTGCCTTTCCTCCAGGGAACTCCAGGGCACGCACCTACGGGACCGCCTCTCCTGGTATGTCCCTTGGAGGACCTTACAGTCTTCAAATAAAAACATATTGGAGGTCCCGGGCCACAGGGAGGTTAGGGTGGCCTCAACCAGAGCCAGGGCTTTTTCGGCTGTGGCCCCAATCTGGTGGAACGCTCTGTCACAAGAGACTAGGGGTCTGCAGGATTTGACATCTTTCCGCAGGGCCTGCAAGACAGAGCTGTTCCACCAGGCCTTTGGCCAAGGCACAGTCTGACCCCCTCCTCTGATAATCCTCACAGAACTCTAGCCCAATGGTTGCCATTAATTTGATTTTGAATTGATTTTAGAATGAATTGATTTTAGAATGCATTTCAATTAATTGACTGTGATTTTATGTAAACTGTGTTACTTTTATTGTTGTTAGCTGTTCTGAGCCTGGCTTCGGCTGGGGAGGGCGGGATATAAATACATTTTATTATTATTATTATTATTATTATTATTATTAACAATATAAGAAGAGTCCTGTTGGATCAGGCCAGTGGCCCATCTAGTCCAGCACCCTGTTCTCATAGTGGCCAACCAGATGCCTGTAAGAAGCCTGAAAGCAGAGCCTGAATAAAAGACCCCTTAGGAGCAGTTTCCAGAAACTGGTATTCAGATGCATTGTGCACAACATAGCCATGGATAGCCCTCTCCCCCATGAATTTTTTATTGCCTTCAAATGTAATTTACAAAGAAGACAATCTAAGACTCTCAGAATTATGGAGTTGGGAGGGACCTTGAAGGTCATCTAGTCCAACCCCCTTCAATGCAGGGGCTCGAACCCACAACCCTGAAATTAAGAGTCTCGTACTCTACTGATTGAGCTGTAAGAGTAATCAAGTAGATCTCTAGGAAGACAGTGCTTTAGCGAGGGCAGTACTTGTAGTTAATCTTTCCTCTTCTTTCCTGTTTTTGTTTTATATCTATCTGTGCTTTTCTCTCAACAGCCCCACTTTCCCCTACTAATTTCATTCTAATTTTACACTCCGGTTAATCAGGGTCCTTCTCATTTATTTGGCCACCTCATATTTTAAGGCAAGGCAACCACCTCCCAAAGTTCTGAAAATCTGCCGCCTCAGAAACAGTTTCTATTCAAATACGATTTTGGTGTAAGGTAGTCTCTATGGGAATATATTGTTTTTAATTATGGGGTATCAGAGTTTTTAGGGGGCTAACCAGGCTGGGACAGCTGGGATAGCAGGCTTGTTGGTTTCTGAATGTATGATGTAGATTTTTTTCAATTTCGTTGTTCTGTATGGGACAATGACAATAAAGATTACCGTAATGTATTCTGAGAGTATCCTCCATCGCCAC
Source organism: Podarcis tiliguerta (assembly GCF_965153285.1). Lineage (NCBI taxonomy): Eukaryota > Metazoa > Chordata > Lepidosauria > Squamata > Lacertidae > Podarcis > Podarcis tiliguerta. The sequence goes on from NC_139542.1 coordinate 4,994,071, forward strand.
CTGCCCCAGATTCTCACAGGGGATGAATTGGGGTGGGGGGGAAAGACAGCATTTTGGCCCACCTATTTTAGCTTCGCCAGATCAAAAGCTGTCTGAAGGGCAAAGCTGCCCGGCTTTGTTTGTTTTGTGGCCAGTTCTCAGCCTCCTGGGGGAAGGCTGCAGTGTGTCTGCACAAATTGCAAAACACAAACACCCAAATCCCCCCAGGGAATTCAAAAGCTGTTCATCCTTAAAGACTTGCCCAGGCTCGCTTGTCTGCCAGTGGCTTGCAGCCAGCAGGCTCTCAGATAGCTGTGCCCCTAAGCTAGCAACCTCAAGCAATGCATTTCTCGCCCTCGCTAAACCGTTTCTGATTTGATTTATAGAGACAGAAGATAAGCAAAGGGTTGTCGTAGGGACTGGAGTTTGTGCCACCCACTGCTTTATACAGCTTTTAACAAGGCTGCACAGGTTCAGCGGGAGAGTTGGCACCATTGTGGGCAGCTAGTTTATATTAGAACAGTTGGGCAATGGTGGTTGCCTCCTTTGTTGTTGTTGTTGTTTAGTCGTTTAGTCATGTCCAACTCTTCGTGACCCCCTGGACCAGAGCACGCCAGGCACTCCTGTCTTCCACTGCCTCCCGCAGTTTGGTCAAACTCATGCTGGTAGCTTCGAGAACACTGTCCCACCATCTCGTCCTCTGTCATCCCCTTCTCCTTGTGCCCTCCATCTTTCCCAACATCAGGGTCTTTTCCAGGGAGTCTTCTCTTCTCATGAGGTGGCCAAAGTCTTGGAGCCTCAGCTTCAGGATCTGTCCTTCCAGTGAGCACTCAGGGCTGATTTCCTTCAGAGTGGATCGGTTTGATCTTCTTGCAGTCCATGGAACTCTCAAGAATCTCCTCCAGCACCATAATTCAAAAGCATCAATCAGTTCTTTGGTGATCAGCCTTCTTTATGGTCCAGCTCTCACTTCTGTACATCACTACTGGGAAAACCATGCCTCTTTAACACAGGCCCAGAACCCTTGGAAATGGCTGCACTGGTGCCACTGGTCCTGTTGACCTGAATTACCAGGACAGACCAGTCAAGACAGTGGCAGGCGCCTGTGTGTGTGTGTGTCCCAACCTCCTTCCCCTTTACAACCCACCCACGCCCTCATCTGTCCCCCAAATCTTGCCCCACCCTGTCCCCCCACAGCCCACCCCTCCCAGCCCAAGACCTACCCTTTTTTAAAGGGGGAGGCACCTCCCCTCCACCCCTGTTAAACCTCACTGCAGATGCATTTCACAGAGGGCGTAGGTGTTCCCTGCAGCAGTTTGCTAAATCTTTGCAGCTTTTCCCCTCCCTCCATTAACAGCTCGCCGGAACCTCTGCAGTTGCAGAGGGTGACGACAGCTTACATTTCTATGTATATAGGAAGATAGAGACACATGCATTCTTCTTCGACAGATGTAATGCTGGGAATGAATTTTAGCCACACTGAGGAACCTCTGGCCCGCAGACCTCTTTAGCCCCACCAGGCATCCCTATTTAGGTCATTTTGGCCATGGTACGCCCTGCACCTGATCGCTTCTGGCCCGAAATGGGTCACTCACAAATGTTGTGAATGGAGAATAAGCAGTGGCGGAGAGAACCTTGTTGAAAACTGAAGGTTCATTTCTGTTCCTGCAAGTTCTCAGGGACATTTTTAACGTCTAAGGCCGGAGCTGAACATGGCTCCCCCTGAAGAGCATTTCCTGAAGGGAGATGGCAAGCTTCTGATTCCATTACTCCTGCCTGCCAACACAAGACCTTCTCAGTCACCTTGCAGTGTAATCAAGCACAAAATCCAACAGGCAGGCTCACCACACAATTTTTCTGTATCTGACACCTCCTGCAAATAGACAGAAGGATTAAACAGGATTAAGGAAGGAGAAGGAGTTTCTTGTATTTAGATAGATATCTTTGCTTGGAGGCTGATTAAAAGTTTTTGTTTTCCTCCCGTGATTAATTCTGGAGATTGACCTTGGCTGAGATAATGCTGTAAATAACACGAGTCTGCCCAATCGTAGTGGAAGCTGGCTTTGGGTTTTGCATATTTGTCTGTCTTCCACAGCATCTCTTCTAGCTTGAGACCAAAAACAAGAGGGAGGGAATATGCAATTAAGTGTTGGTGATATCTTGGGGCTCTGCTAGGCCAGGAGAGGGTGGAGTCTCTCATTTATGGGAACCAGATGGGCAGTGACCAAGGGTGTCTCTGCACCACCCACTAAAACCAGTTATGCTGGGAACTGTAATTCTCTGAAAGTAAGAGAATGAAAATCTGTCTGTCTCAGGAGACAATGGAAGAGTCTGCCTTTGAGGGTGAAGTCAAACTGTTGGAAGATTTCGGTATATTCTGTGCCCATAGAAACCAACACAGGAGAGACATGTTTTGTTGCAACTGGGGCAGATGAAGTCGTCCACTTGAGCAGATGCAGATTCACCAGGGCTTTTTTTCTCTCTGTGCTTCTCCCAGTGGTCTTTCCTCCTCTGGTCACTGTTGTGGATACACAACCTGACTGTCTGTCCCCTGGCACTGTTCTAGATTCAGGTTCTAGATTTCCCAAGCTCTGGGAGGATGACCTTTCATTGCCTACAGACAGCCACCTAGTCTCAAACAACTCCTCACCCATAATAATACAGCAACCAGACTTAACATGGACACTGGTACCAGAGCCTGTAATAAACCCAGATGCCAACTTTGCTGCCACATACACCCAGACAACACCATCACTGGACCCAACGACATCAAACATACCATCTCAGGACTATTTAATTGCTCATCTTCTAACATTGTATTTGCTATCAAATGCCAACAGTGCCCTTCAGCTCTCTATATTGGACAAACAGGCCAAATCCTACTCCAGAGGATTTTGTTGTCTAGTCGTTTAGTCGTGTCCGACTTTTTGTGACCCCATGGACCAGAGCAGGCCAGGCACTCCAAAGGATAAATAGACATAAATCTGACATCAGGAATCACAAGACACAGAAACTACTAGGAGAACACTTCAGTCTCCCAGGACATTCTATACAAGATCTCAAAGTAGCTGTCATGTTACAAAAGAATTTCAGAAATAGACTGGAAAGAGAAGTTGCAGAATTACAGCTTATTACCAAACTTAAAACCATGGAGAGACCTGGTCTGAATAGAGACATTGGATTCTTATCTCATTATACATGATAAAGCTATTTTTGGCCATCACATCCCTTGCTTTTTCCTGTAAGACCAATTGCAGTCGTTAACAGTCATAAACAGGTTTACCATACCTATCAGCCAATCACCCATTCCCACCACCCTTCTGAGTAATACCCCTCCCCACCCTCTCACTATATATAAAGGTCTGGTTTGGATTTGATTTGATATTCCGCTTTATCACTACCCTAAGGAGTCTCAAAGCGGCTCACAACCTCCTTTCCCTTCCTCCCCACAACAAACACTCTTTGAGGTGAGTGGGGCTGAGAGACTTCAGAGAAGTGTGACTGGCCCAAGGTCACCCAGCAGCTGCAGGTGGAGGTGGAGGTCTGGTGACTTCTGTTTCAGTGTATCTGAAGAAGTGTGCATGCACACAAAAGCTAATACCCAGAACAAACTTAGTTGGTCTCTAAGGTGCTACTGGACAATTTTGTTAATAAATACCGTATTTTTTGCTCTATAAGATGCACCAGACCACAAGACGCACCTAGTTTTTGGAGGAGAAAAACAAGAAAAAAAATTCTGAATCCCAGAAGCCAGAACAGCAAGAGGGATCGCTGTGCAGTGAAAGCAGCAATCCCTTTTGCTGTTCTGGCTTCTGGGATACCTGCACAGCCTGCATTCACTCCATAAGACACACACACATTTCCCCTTACTTTTTAGGAGGGAAAAGGTGAGTCTCATAGAGCAAAAAATACAGTATATATATTTCACAGGCACTGTGATTGTCTTCAGGGGATTCCCACACAGCAGGGTTGACGTTGCCATTCTTCATGTCATGTCGGCAGACATTTTTGTAACACAGAGTTGGCCTGAATTTATTCCTGCATTCTGGGACAGGAGAGGACAGGTATGTTCAGTCTTGGTTGGGTGCCAGAGCCCACAGGGCAAGGCAGGTCAGAAGTTTCAGAACCACGGATAGCTCCAGGTGAGCAGCTTTCTCCAGTAAAGGTCAGGATTTAATGGTTAAGAAAGGCCAAGGAAAGGCCCTATTACTGCCACCTGCCGGCAAGAGTGTGATCACACTTAGTTGGTCTCTAAGGTGCTAGGGACACAGGTCTAAACCACAGAGCCTAGGGCTTGCTGATTGTTCAAATCCCCGTGACGGGGTGAGCTCCCGTTGCTCGGTCCCAGCTCCTGCCAACCTAGCAGTTCGAAAGCATGCCAAAAAGTGCAAGTAGATAAATATGTACCGCTCCGGTGGGAAGGTAAACGGCATTTCCCTGCGCTGCTCTGGTTTTGCCAGAAGCAGCTGAGTCCTGCTGGCCACATGACCTGGAAAAACTGTCTGCGGACAAACGTCGGCTCCCTCGGTCAGTAAAGCAAGATGAGCGCCGCAACCCCAGAGTCGTTCGTGACTGGGCCTAACTGTCAGGGGTCCCTTTACCTTTTTTAAAAAGGTGCTACTGGACAATTTTTAAATTTTATTTATTTTGACTGCATCAGACCAACACGGCTATCTACCTGAACTTAGAATCATAGAATAGTAGAGATGGAAAGGACCCCAACCCCCTGCAATGCAGGGATATGCAGCTGTCCCTCGTATCATTCACAAACTCCCATGAAATCCCCAGCATTGAGCCCCAGAGACTCTCGTCCTGAAGGGCAGCCCCCCACAGACAAATTTGCATGACCCAAATCACTTAATCCAGTGAACAAGGGGAAACACAGCTTTTTTAAGCCTCTGCTCCCTGGACACAGACACCTTCTCCTAGGCTCCACCCGCTGTGGACAACTTAAAGGACCAACTCTGTGGCTAGAACATAAGAAGAGCCTGCCGGATCAGGGCCCATCTAGTCCAGCATCTTGTTCTCACAGAGGCTTATGGGAAACCAACGAGCAGAATTGAATGAGTGGAGGAGGCTGCTTTGCTGAAATACCACAGCAACTGAACTTTTTTTGCTCCCAAATGAGGCATAGTCTTTTCTTTTCTGGCTCACGGGTAACACCATTTTAATTCAACAAACAAACAAGCCCTGATCGAGAATCTGGCACAGCCCAAGTCAATGATCAGATATTGCCTCTCGGTCTGCAAGAAAAAAAATCTATGTTTCCGTGGCAAGCTCTTATACATTTTACATGACATGCTTGTAGGTTGTGCCTTAAAAACAGACAAGGCCTTATCAGTTCAAGCAAAGTGCAACAGGGTCAGGTTTAAGGTGCTGGTTTGGACCTTTAAAGCCCTATGTGGCCTAGGATCCATGTACCTACGGGACTGCCTCTCCGGGTATGCCTTAAGGTCCACAAATGACAACACCTTGGAGGTCTCAAGTCACAAGGTGGTTAGATTGGTCTCAACTAAGGCCGGGGCCTTTTCAGTACTGGCCCCAACTTGGTGGAACGCTCTGTCACAAGAGACTAGGGCCCTGTGGGACTTGACATCTTTCCACAGGGCCTGCAAGACAGAGCTGTTCCGCCTGGCCTTTGGTTTGGACTCCGTATGACCCTTACGTTTCCCTCCCCTTATGGTTTTGATCTATGGGCTACTTTGAAAATGAGGCTGCATTTTAAATTGCATTTTAACCTATATTTTAAATTGGATTCCCCCCCCCCCCATTATGTTTCTATTGTAACTTTACTGGTGTTAGCCGCCCTGAGCCTGGCTCTGGCCGGGGAGGGGGGGTATAAATATAATTATTATTATTATTATTATTATTACTATTATTATTATTATTATTATTATTATTATCTGTGGACTTCAAGTTGCCTTTGATGGCACCAACGGAAAGAAGAATTCCCAGGGGACAATTCCGCTCGCAGGCTTATAGGAGAAACAGAGGCCGCAGCAAATTGGCCGACCACCTGCTTTGCATGCCCAGAGATCCAGTATTTCCAGATCAAAAGGATTTTGGGTTGAAAGGCTGGGAAAGACCTCTCCCTTAGCCCTAGAAGAACACCAAGCCAGGCAGAGGAGATAGAGCATTCACTCAGAATAAGGCGCATGTTTGGATTCTTCTTTGCTAAATGAATATGCTTCTTTGATTTTAGAAGTGGCTTTTGCCTGGGTCAGAACAGTTTCCACTTTATAGAGGCTTCGTGAACCATTGATCAGAAAGTGGGGAGGAGGAATTTGCTTTGATGAAAAGCAGGATGTGCAAAGGGCAGAGAAGAACATTTCTCATGTGGGAGATTTAGGCAAGGACCACACTTCATCGAAGCTGCACGCAAGGGGCTGAACAGATGGCATGGATCCGAGACACCTTTGAGCCAAACAAGGGTGCAATTAAAAGGTAAAGGGACCCCTGACTATTAGGTCCAGTTGTGGCCGACTCTAGGGTTGCGGCGCTCATCTCGCTTTATTGGCTGAAGGTGCCGGCATACAGCTTCCGGGTCATGTGGCCAGCAGGACTAAGCCGCTTCTGGCGAACCAGAGCAGCACATGGAAATGCCGTTTACCTTCCCACCGGAGTGGTACCTATTTATCTACTTGCACTTTGACGTGCTTTCGAACTGCTAGGTTGGCAGGAGCAGGGACCGAGCAATGGGAGCTCACCCTGTCGTGGGGATTCGAACCGCCGACCTTCTGATCGGCAAGTCCTAGGCTCTGTGGTTTAACCCACAGCGCCACCTGCATCCCCTGATATGTGATTAGGACTGTCCAAATTTTAAAAAGAAATTAGTCGGCATCTGGTTGGGAGCAGGGAATTGGATTGCAGTACAAAACTGAGGACGGGTGGACTATACTGTCTTACCTTTTTTTGTACACCGCTTTGAGGGCATTGGATTTTTTTTTTACAGGCAAGTGGTATGTAAATGTTAATAACTACCATATTTTTTGCTCTATAAGACTCACTTTTTCCCTCCTAAAAAGTAAGGGGAGATGTGTGTGCGTCTTATGGAGCGAATGCAGGCTGCGCAGCTATCACAGAAGCCAGAACAGCAAGAGGGATTGCTGCTTTCACTGCTCAGCGATCCCTCTTGCTGTTCTGGCTTCTGAGATTCAGAATAGTTTTTTTCTTGTTTTCCTCCTCCAAAAACTAGGTGCGTCTTATGGTCTGGTGCGTCTTATAGAGCGAAAAATACGGTAAATAAAGATGAGAGGGGAAGTTAGGAATGTCTTGGGCAGCAATTGCTGAGTCACTACCTCCTGAAATTATGTTGTTTTTGGTAGTGGGAGCTTAGCTGTGTTTTTTTCCACTGGTATTGGGTGACTTAGGGCTCTTCTTCGTTCTTGCCAAGCTGAGATCCAAACCACAGCAAACAAGCTGACCTCAGTTTTGGCAAAACAGACTTAACTGGATTCAAAAAAAGCACCGGGTAGGACACAGTGAGGGATGGGCGTAACACAGTGATTACAGTTGCGTATACTGAGGTGGGGGGATGACGACAAATTTGCTCGCCAATCTGTGAGGAACTATTTGTGGCCGGCCTATGGACGTCAATGAAACTCTGCTGGAATAAGTGGCTATGAGGGACACGGTCTCAAAAAGCTTCCGTGGTTTTGAACTCAAGATCCATGCATGCCTCAACAGTCATGAACTATTGCTTGCTTCATTTTAGCAAATCATCTGGGTGCTCTCAGTGCTTAACTCACACCCCATCCCTCTGCTGTCTCCTCTGTTATCAGCATTCAGATTGTAAATGCCTTGAGTGCAGTGTGTGTGTGTGTGCGCGCGCGCACATGCACACATGCAAAGTGCCACTCACTTTGTGACAGGTTTCAGGGAATCTGATCCCTCCCACGGTGGGCAGCCAAGGAACAAGAAGAGTTCTTACCAAGTCCTTTATTCAATATTCACAGAGGGAGGCTTTGAAATGTGCCTCTACATTGCAGCAATGGCGTTGCTCCTCCCCGCCTTTTACTCTCAGTCTTCAGCAGCTTATAAGATGGCTGCGTAAGGCCCTTTGTCTGTTCCCTCTCTGCTCTCCTATTTTCACAGCCCTCCTGGTTCTAGGATAGGGTTACCAGATGTCCCAGTTTCCCGGGGACAGTCCCCGGATTTGCGAATAAGTCCCCGGACAAATTCCATCCCTGGAATGTCCCCGGATTTCATCTAATGTCCCCGGGAAATGCAGCAGCGGCAGTCTCAGCAGCCCGGAGCAGTTGGCTCTGGCTGGCTTCAGGAGATGCTCAGAAGTCTCCATCTGATGGTGGTGCAGGGGCTCTCAGATGCAGCTTCCGGGCTGCCTCCACCTTCCCTGACCCCAGCAAATAAGCTGTGAAAGGAGGCTTCATGCTGCCTATTGGAGCAGCCTCCCAACTCCTACTTGCATGCAAGCAGGAGCGGGGTGGGGATCTCTCAGTTAGGCAACGGGAAGCCTCCCTTCCCAGCTGAGAGATCCCCACACAAGTAGGAATGGGATTGGGGCTGCTCCAATGGGAAGGGAGGCATTGCTCTGCCCGAGCCTCACCGCCACCGCTTCCATGGGCCTTCCATGCCTGACCCACTGCACACCGCTTCCCCACCACCACCGAAGAACCAACAATTCAGGGGCTGCCCAGGCTCATGGAGATAGAAGCCTTGGAGGAAGGGGAAACGTGGCAGTTGAGGTCAAGGCAGCGGCCGCCCCTCTGCCACCGCCATCACTGCAGCATCAATGTCCCGAACATGATTTATTTATTTATTTGTTTATTTAAAGTGTCCCCGGATTCATTGAAAAAAATTCTAGTAACCTTATTCTAGGAGAAGGGAGTTCGGGAATGCTTTCTAATGATAACGTGTCAGCCAGCTGTTCTGGCTCTGCTGCTTCCCCTTCTCTTACCTCCCAGCTCTGTCTTTCTTCTGTCTCAGAGTCATGACCTTCTGCAAACCACCGTTGTAAATCTATACTGTCCTCCTCTTCTCAGGAAGGTCCAGGAGGAGGGAGGGTGGTCGCCGAGCACAATTCAAAGTGTTGGTGCTGACCTTTAAAGCCCTAAATGGCCTTGATCCAGTAGATCTGAAGGAGTGTCTCCACCCCCATCGTTCAGCCCGGATACTGAGGTCCAGCGCCCAGGGCCTTCTGGTGATTCCCTCAATGTGAGAAGTGAGGTTACAGGGAACGAGGCAGAGGGCCTTCTCCGTAGTGGCGCCCGCCCTGTGGATCGCTCTCCCATCAGATGTCAAGGAAATAAACAACTCTCTGACTTTTAGAAGACATCTGAAGGCAGCCCTGTTTAGGGAAGTCGTTAATGTTTGATGCATTACAGTATTTAAATATTTTGATGGAAGCCGCCCAGAGTGGCTGGGGAAGCCCAGCCAGATGGGCGGGGAATAAATTATTATTATTATTATTATCATTATTATTATTATTATTATTATTCCCCTTCAGTCCAGTCCCTGGCACTTTGAGATGTTCTGTATCCTAATTCTCCCTCTCTTTCCCATCCTGTCCATCGGCTGCATCTCCTCTCCAAAGAGTCTATCATCAGAGACAGATTTAAGGGAGCGCAATTAGGTCAGCCGCACTGGGCGCGAAGCCTCAGAGGCGCCACAACGATGATCACGGAATCGCAGCCTTGTAGAGTAGAAAGGGACTCCTGAGACTCCGCTAGTCTGAGCCCCTGTGATGCAGGATAATAATAATAATTTATTATTTATACCCCGCCCATCTAGCTGAGTTTCCCCAGCGGCTTCCAACTGAATATTAAAAACACAATACAGCATTAAACATTAAAAGCTTCCCTAAACAGGGCTGCCTGCCTTCAGACGTCTTCTAAAAGTCAGATAGTTGTTTATTTCCTTGACATCTGATGGGAGGGCGTTGCACAGGGCGGGTGCCACTACCGAGAAGGCCCTCTGCCTGATTCCCTGTAACCACACTTCTCGCAATGAGGGAATATATGTTGAAAAGCATGGGGGAGAGGACAGAACCCTGAGGCACCCCACCCCAACATGGGGCTCAAACCCACGACCCTGAGATTCTGGGTCTCATGCTGTACCAGCTGAGCTGATGTGGAATGGAACATGTGGCAGGGGGACCACCGGGTGCCGCTGCAGTTTGAGACCCCTAGGTCCGCCGCTGCTGCCATCCAATCGATTAAGCTCAAGAAGCCTTTTGGAGCAATGAACTTGCCCTTTCACTTTACAAAAATCCTAGGCATATCTCACTAAATAAATAAAAATCCTAGGCATATCTCGCTAAATAAATAAATGGCCATAGCCTGATGGGTGCACAGAAACAGCTCAGCCCAGGTAGCTGCCAGAAAACCAGTCAGCCGGCCAGAGATATCTGTTCTCTTGGGATCTGAAGGCCAATGCTGGAGACATTTTGTGGTGCTGTGAGTGAGGAATAAGTCTGATAACCCCCTACCTTCAGAACAGCTGAGGGAGGGGTGTGGTGCTGCTTTGTGCTTGCAGGTGTGTATGTTTTGCAGGTGTACCTGCAGGAGAGTGGGTGGTTACACCCAACACTGGCATTCGGCCCCCGGAAGGTTGGCCAAGGGTGAATGTGGCCCTCAAGCCCAGAAAGGCCACCCCTGCTGTAGGTTTCCAGAGATAAAAAAGAAAAGAAAAAGTAGGAGAATGCATCTTTTGGGTTTTTAGTATGATTTTAAAATGACTTGGGAATTATCACATGTGAAAATTGCATTCAAAATACATGATGCAAGTAAGTGCTGATGCCTTGGCTGTTTGTGCAGAAGACCAGGAAATGTTCTGGTTCAGATCTCACCCCTCCTATGAACTTGTCTGGTGACCTTAGCTCTCATCCTCCCTCTCTTAGATAACATGGGCCTAATAGGGATGCTTAGTGTCATCTATGACCAGGAAAACTGAACCAGAGTTTTTCTGCTCGTAGATGACACTAAGCATTTATAGAAAGCATCCCAGAGTAATGGTTAAAAGGTGTGGAAACTGTCAGAAGAGAGTTGATTTAAAGCAGGGGTAAGCAACCTAAGGCCCGGGGGCCGGATCCAGCCCAATCACCTTCTAAATCCAACCCACGGACGGTCTGGGAATCAGCTTGTTTTTACATGAGTAGAATGTGTGCTTTTATTTAAAATGCATCTCTGGGTGATTTGTGGGGCAAAGGAATTCATTCATTATTATTTTTTTCAAAATCTAGTCCGGTCGCCCACAAGGTCTGAGACCCCCTGCTGAAAAAGTTTGCTGACCCATGCTCTTAGGGGTCTGGATCTGACCACTTGAGGCATTTCTGCCCTAACAAATGAAGCCAGAGGTTGACTTGCAAAGATCAACTCGCTTGATTCCATGTAGCAATTTACGAAGGTTAAATGTGCTTGCATTTCCATGGCTCTCGTTCTTGCATGTTTCTTTTGCTGTAATGTTCTTTTTAAGTGTTTTCTTCTCTTGCCCCTTTGTTATTGATTAATTCCTCCCCCACATAGCCCCCTCCCCAAAAACCTTGTATCAGCATGATATGAGTCCCAGCCCACCCACCCCCAAAATAAAAGCAGGCGATTATTTATCTTGACTTGGAACTGTCACATTTTTCAGTCGTCCTTGAAAACTGGTTGGGGAAGCAGAGCGGAAGCTTTTTTTATATACATCTGCCGGTACTGAATTATTAAAATCTTTATGAATACCAGCCGTGCATTTATCCGTCCACTTGCCCCGGGGCATTTTCTGTTCCTCTTGCGTTCTGCAAGCAATTAATCGGCGTGATTTCTCTCGCCGCTTCCAAGAGATGGCTTTGGACAAGTCGAAAGGAAGGATGGGTCGAGAAGGACAACAAAAGCCCCAGCCGTGTGCGATGAGGCCAGCCGTTCTATCCCAGCTCCTGCAAGAACATCCTCAAAAAGTCATTTCAAGGAGTTCTGTCCAGTCCACATTGCAAAGTCCAAGGGAAAGCTTCCTTTCCGCAGTTCCGCAGGAGCCCAGCTAGCAGCAGGAAGGCCATTGACAAACACCATCCCAATCTCCAAGCAATGAAATAATCCAGGGCACATATTCAGGGTTCGTTTTCCTTGGAATGAAGGTCAGCAGAGATTGTGGTGTGTTTAGGATATAGGCTTTTGGTTACACATATCTACGACCCAAGCATAAGCTGGAGGGGTTCACGGCATTAACACCCCAAGAGATCTTGATTCTGTATTAGTCACAGGTCCGTATAGTCAAAGCTATGGTTTTCCCAGTACAGTGGTACCTCGGGTTACATACGCTTCAGGTTACAGACTCCGCTAACCCAGAAATATTACCTTGGGTTAAGAACTTTGCTTCAGGATGAGAACAGAAATCGTGCTCTGGCGGCGCGGCAGCAGTGGGAAGCCCCATTATCTAAAGTGGTACCTCAGGTTAAGAACAGTTTCAGGTTAAGAACGGACCTCCGGAACAAATTAAGTACTTAACCCAAGGTACCACTGTAGTGATGTATGGAAGTGAGAGTAGGACCATAAACAACATTAGTCACAGCTTTGAATCCAGCCAAGGCCATCTTTAACCAGGAGTGCAAGGGTTGCGGGACACCCGGGCACCGAATTCTGGGGGGCGCCTGTGCCATGCATAATTTTATAAATTTATATCATGTTGCCCTTTCCTCTAAACTAAAATCCCCAAGTGCCAGAATCTTTCATCATGGCGAAATCACTGCATCCTCTTGATTGTTTTGGTTGCCAAAAGACATGCTCTGTCTTTGTCCAAGGTGTCCAAAGGGCTACAAGGCTGGGGAAGGCTGGTCTTTTGTTGTTGTTGTTGTTGTTGTTGTTGTTTAGTCGTTTAGTCGTGTCCTACTCTTCGTGACCCCATGGACCAGAGTAGGCCAGGCACTCCTGTCTTCCACTGCCTCCCGCAGTTTGGTCAAACTCATGCTGGTAGCTTCGAGAACACTGTCCAACCATCTCATCCTCTGTTGTCCCCTTCTCCTTGTGCCCTCCATCTTTCCCAACATCAGGGTCTTTTCCAGGGAGTCTTCTCTTCTCATGAGGTGGCCAAAGTCTTGGAGCCTCAGCTTCAGGATCTGTCCTTCCAGTGAGCATTCAGGGCTGATTTCCTTCAGAATGGAGAGGTTGGATCTTCTTGCAGTCCATGGGACTCTCAAGAGTCTCCTCCAGCACCATAATTCAAAAGCATCAATTCTTCGGCGATCAGCCTTCTTTATGGTCCAGCTCTCACTTCCATACATCACTAAAGGCTGGTCTAGGCAACCAAATATCTACTGTTCCTGGAGTGGCCACCAGACCCTTTGGGCAGGGAGAGCTATCAAGGGCTTCCTATTTGAGGCTGGTGCATTCCAAGCCCTGGTAAATTCCTAGTGCTCTTTGGTCCCGATACCCGATGCAAAACATTTCTTTATAATATCTCTTCCCTGCCTCTCTCCACAAATCGCCCTCAGTAATAAATACACAGCGATAAATTCAATTCCAAACAATAAAATTACAGTAAATCAGCAGACATAGAATGATAACGTACAACACTGAGCAGATAAAGGGCCATTAAAAGACCTCTAAGGTCATTAAGAGCCTGAGATAACATGGTGGACTTTGCCTGGTACCTAAAAGATAGCAGAGCTGGCACCGCCCAGGTGAGCATTCCTGGAAACAGTACATGTTATTAAGAAGGCACAGGAGGTCTGTTTTCTGTTACCCCTAGTCACTTTGTTTCTGGAAACACTAGTTCTGGAACAACCACGCACACACTTCCAATCCAGCGCCCACGTGTAGACATGGAGGTAATAAACAGATGTTGTAGTTACAGGTAGGTAGCCGTGTTGGTCTGCCGTAGTTGAAACAAAATTTTTAAAAATTCCTTCCAGTAGCACCTTAAAGGTAAAGGGACCCCTGACCATTAGGTCCAGTCGTGGCCGACTCTGGGGTTGCGGCGCTCATCTCGCTTTATTGGCCGAGGGAGCCGGCGTACAGCTTCCGGGTCATGTGGCCAGCAGGACTAAGCCGCTTCTGGCGAACCAGAGCAGCGCATGGAAACACCTTTTACCTTTCCGCTGGAGCGGCACCTATTTATCTACTTGCACTTTGACGTGCTTTCAAACTGCTGGGTTGGCAGGAGCAGGGACGGAGCAATGGGAGCTCACCCCGCCATGGGGATTCGAACCACCGACCTTCTGATCGGCAAGTCCTAGGCTCTGTGGTTTAACCCACAGCGCCACCCACATCCCTAAGTAGCACCTTAGAGACCAACTAAGTTTGTTATTGGTATAAGTTATTGGTATCTGAAGAAGTGTGCATGCACACGAAAGCTCATACCAATAACAAACTTACCCTATTTTTTGCTCTATAAGACTCACTTTTTCCCTCCTAAAAAGTAAGGGGAAACGTGTGTGCGCCTTATGGAGCGAATGCAGGCTGCGCAGCTATCACAGAAGCCAGAACAGCAAGAGGGATTGCTGCTTTCACTGCTCAGCGATCCCTCTTGCTGTTCTGGCTTCTGAGATTCAGAATAGTTTTTTTCTTGTTTTCCTCCTCCAAAAACTAGTCTTGTGGTCTGGTGCATCTTATAGAGCGAAAAATACGGTAGTTGGTCTCTAAGGTGCTACTGGAAGGATTTATTTTATTTTATTTTTTTGTAATAAACAGACAAGCTGTACATAGGCATAGACTGTTGAGAAGATCTTGCCAGTGCCTGAAGATCAGTCTACTCAGGGTCCCTTCCCCACTCTCCACCCACTGGAATCAGGCATTGTGTTGTAGGCAATTGAATGCTCCAAGCTTAGACCACATGGCTTCAGCAAGCCATCTTTGTGTTTCTATACAAATAATTTAGAAACATTAACCATTTTGGAATCCAAATTATACTGCCTTTCTCTTCTTGCTGCTGTATAGAAAAGGACATGAATCTGACCGAAGAGATTGCAAGTAAACCAATTTTAACTTACAAAAGACGTGGCCTCTTTCTATGCTAAGGGAAGTGGGGAATTCTGGAAGCAATTTAGAAGGGGACGTTTTAAAAGGACTAACACCCCATATTTCCATGCTCTGCTTTGCTGCATGTTTTGTGACTTTAAATCTCTGCTAGGGCTCTATCAACAAAGAGTACTTACCCCAAACCTGGATCTAGACTTCCAGGGAATTCTCATTTTATTATGCTATAGCTTTTATTCTTTTCTTTTTACCAAACCGACCAACAGGGGATACAGAAGTCTGGTATACCTGAAGGAGTATACCTGAAGGAGCGTCTCCGCCCCCATCGTTCTGCCCGGACGCTGAGGTCCAGTGCTGAGGGCCTTCTGGCAGTTCCCTCACTGCAAGAAGCAAAGCTACAGGAAACCAGGCAGAGGGATTTCATCTTGTTTGTTTTGGCCCAGTTCTCTAATCTTCAAAATGACCTTGACAGATTAGAGAACTGGGCCAAAACAAACAAGATGAATTTTAACAGGGAGAAATGTAAAGTATTGCACTTGGGCAAAAAAAATGAGAGGCACAAATACAAGATGGGTGACACCTGGCTTGAGAGCAGTACATGTGAAAAGGATCTAGGAGTCTTGGTTGACCACAAACTTGACATGAGCCAACAGTGTGACGCGGCAGCTAAAAAAGCCAATGCAATTCTGGGCTGCATCAATAGGAGTATAGCATCTAGATCAAGGGAAGTTATAGTGCCACTGTATTCTGCTCTGGTCAGACCTCACCTGGAGTACTGTGTCCAGTTCTGGGCACCACAGTTCAAGAAGGACACTGACAAACTGGAACGTGTCCAGAGGAGGGCAACCAAAATGGTCAAAGGCCTGGAAACGATGCCTTATGAGGAACGGCTAAGGGAGCTGGGCATGTTTAGCCTGGAGAAGAGGAGGTTAAGGGGTGATATGATAGCCATGTTCAAATATATAAAAGGATGTCACATAGAGGAGGGAGAAAGGTTGTTTTCTGCTGCTCCAGAGAAGCGGACACGGAGCAATGGATCCAAACTACAAGAAAGAAGATTCCACCTAAACATTAGGAAGAACTTCCTGACAGTAAGAGCTGTTCGACAGTGGAATTTGCTGCCAAGGAGTGTGGTGGAGTCTCCTTCTTTGGAGGTCTTTAAGCAGAGGCTTGACAACCATATGTCAGGAGTGCTCTGATGGTGTTTCCTGCTTGGCAGGGGGTTGGACTCGATGGCCCTTGTGGTCTCTTCCAACTCTATGATTCTATGATTCTATGATTTCTCGGTGGTGGCGCCCGCCCTGTGGAACGCCCTCCCACCAGATGTCAAAGAGATAAACAACTACCTGACATTTAGAAGACACCTGAAGGAGGCCCTGTTTAGGGAAGCTTTTAATGTTTGATGCATTACTGTATTTTAAAATTTTGTTGGAAGCCGTCCAGAGTGGCTGGGGAAGCCCAGCCAGATGGGCGGGGTATAAATAAATTATATTATTATTATTATTATTATTATTATTATTATTATTATTATTATTATGGTGTTGCTTCAGCAAACAAACAGACTGTGTCCTGTGCTGCTGCATCCCAGTTCTTAGCCCCACCCACACTGGAAGGGGCTGCATTCACGAGAGTGGTCCTGCCCTCTCCAGTAATCTCCTATTGCGATGCAGCCTCTGGCATCACTGGGGATCCAGAAATGGAGTCCTCCAAGTCCAAGAACAGCCACATCCTTGGGTTAGAAGGGAACCCACAGGCACATCTGGTGGAAGAGCTTGCAGGGCTGGCTCTGTGTGGTCCTCAGTTACATCCCTTGAAGAAGGGGGATCGGAAGGTGACGGACTCTCCTCCCTTGGAGGTTTTCCAGCAGAGGTTGGATGGCCACCTGTCATGGATGGTTGAGCTGTCCTGCATTGCAGGGGGTTGGACTAGATGATCCTTGGGGTCCCTTCCAACTCTAGGATTCTATAATTCTACACTCCTACCCTAAAACTCATGATTTGGTTCCTACTATGTTATAAGAAAAACTGCTCCCTTTCCCTTATGGGGTATTCTGGAGCACATATAGTGTCCTTAAGTGGGTTCCCTATTGGTAGGAGAAAATAGAGGCCAAACAGGGTATATTGAGAATCAAAGCAGCTAGTAAGCCTGATCTTTATTAAAGGAAATAAACTGTTGCAACAGGATCCCCACTCCCCACACGCAGGAGGAAGGAGAGGAACCCCGAGCAATGGTGTGCAAGCCCTTATATAGACTTTTGAAACTGCCTACCCTGTAGCCCAAGACCACCCTCCAAAACATCATGCATACATCACAGAAGGAGGCGGTCTACAGCAGAAATCCTATCTGCTGTGATACCTGATAATGGTCACTGATTGCTCTACCTGGGCAGCCTGGCCATTCTTTTGTGATGATTTATTCTTTAGTTCCTGAATCCAGATCACAGGCTCACCCTATTCATACACAAATATGTCCTTAAGACAGGATTTGCAAGTGAAAAGACAATGGGAAGGCTTAAGCAGAGGTTGGACGGCCATCTGTCAAGGATTCTTCAGCTGGGTTGGATGAGATAACCCTCAGGTATTCCCTTCCAACTTTGCAGTTCAGTTCTAGGATTGTGTGAGTCTATATGGCTCCTGTCCCCTGACGCCGAGGTAGTGAAATATATTGCAGTTCAGAATCCACCCGGACTATGAAAACTGCAGCTGCATTGGAATTTCCCCCGCTGCCAACTGTGTTTCAGTCACACAGGTGACTTGCCTTCCAGCTTTAATTAGAAAGCGCTCCAATAAGTCAAAGACAGATTGCCTAATTAAAAATACCAGCGAGGTCAACAGGACCAGGGAAGCACTCCATCACTCAAAAGCCTTGGGGGGATTTTCCAGGAGAGAAGCTTTGTCGGAAGCTCAGCAAAGGACCAGCCGGGGCGGCTCGGATGCCTCTGATGGGAGCCCAAGAAAAGCAGGACGTGTAACAAAGGGGAATACAATGAAATTAAATATGGCTCACCCATCAGATTCGGGGGGGGGGCTGTGACTCCTCCAGAGGTTGATGGACTCCCAGGAGCCCCGGTCAGCAGGGGCAATGGCCAGCTGCAGACCAACTGATGAGAGTTGGCATCAGTCTGAATTTAACTGAATTTCATTATGCACTGTGTGAAGTAGATGGATAGATAGAACTTTATTTGCATTAGCCAATGGCCATAGCAACAGTAAAACATTACAGTATATGAAAAAAAGGAAATTTGATATAAGAGCACAATTTAAAGTCCTGAATCAGCCATCAGTCAGTGGCCCTTATTCTGATTGCCCCTGCTATGAAGATAGCCAACTTTGCTGTTATCTGCGCATTTTGATCTGATAGAAGAAAGGACATTGTGGCAGTGGTTGAGTGCCCTGGGATGGTGAGTACGAGTGGGGTGATGATCTCGTTCCTCAGGTCTTTGTAGAGAGTACAAGACAGGAGGACGTGGGCCACTGTTTCGGTGCTACCATCTCCCCAAGGGCAAAGGCCTTGTATAGTGCCACTGTATTCTGCTCTGGTCAGACCTCACCTGGAGTACTGTGTCCAGTTCTGGGCACCACAGTTCAAGAAGGACACTGACAAACTGGAACGTGTCCAGAGGAGGGCAACCAAAATGGTCAAAGGCCTGGAAATGATGCCTTATGAGGAACGGCTAAGGGAGCTGGGCATGTTTAGCCTGGAGAAGAGGAGGTTAAGGGGTGATATGATAGCCATGTTCAAATATATAAAAGGATGTCACATAGAGGAGGGAGAAAGGTTGTTTTCTGCTGCTCCAGAGAAGCGGACATGGAGCAATGGATCCAAACTACAAGAAAGAAGATCCCACCTAAACATTAGGAAGAACTTCCTGACAGTAAGAGCTGTTCAACAGTGGAATTTGCTGCCAAGGAGTGTGGTGGAGTCTCCTTCTTTGGAGGTCTTTAAGCAGAGGCTTGACAACCATATGTCAGGAGTGCTCTGATGGTGTTTCCTGCTTGGCAGGGGGTTGGACTCGATGGCCCTTGTGGTCTCTTCCAACTCTATGATTCTATGATTCTATGAAAGGCGTTTCTCAGGCGGGATCTTTTTGAATCGACCCTCAAGTACTGCAGATGGCAAAACATCTAGTCTTGAAAGTGTAAAAGCACGTCTGTATTTTGGGATCATGTTTGTGCAGATATGGGGCCAGAGAATCAAAATGGAGAGGTGGAAAATGAACGTACCAAGGGCAGAATTTCCTTATAGTGGCCAGGTTGTTCCCTATACCCTATGAGCGAGTGAAAGCACATTTTCTCTACAGAAGAAAATGCTCTAAGAAGCCGATTTTGGTCATTGCCATCCCCAGCCCAAGCTGAAATCTTGGCATCTGTCTGGTTTGAGAGTCAGTAGGGTGGGCCTCTGAGAATGAAGTCAAAGCTCTGCACTAGCAGCACCAAAGTGACCTCCCTGGGGCGTGTCAGGATGCTGTCAGCGGCTCCCAGCTGGGGAGTATAAGGGCAAGGAAAAGAAGAAGAAGAGTTTGGATTTGATATCCCGCTTTACCACCGCCCGAAGGAGTCTCAAAGCGGCTAACATTCTCCTTTCCCTTCCTCCCCCACAACAAACACTGTTTGAGGTGAGTGGGGCCGACTCTGGGGTTGCGGCGCTCATCTCGCTTTATTGGCCGAGGGAGCCGGCGTACAGCTTCCAGGTCATGTGGCCAGCGGGACTAAGCCGCTTCTGGCGAACCAGAGCAGCGCACGGAAACGCCGTTTAACTTCCCGCCAGAGCGGGACCTATTTATCTACTTGCACTTTGACGTGCTTTTGAACTGCTAGCTTGGCAGGAGCAGGGACTGAGCAACGGGAGCTCACCCCGTCACGGGGATTCGAACCGCCAACCTTCTGATCGGCAAGTCCTAGGTTCTGCATTTTAACCCATAGTAGGACGGACCTATTATTTCTCTCTTCCACTCAATTCGCCAGAGCCTGTCTTTGCATGCAGGGAAAGTCCCTAACTCACCGAGGGTTTGAGACCCATTGGCTAGCCTCACCTGCTTTAGCCAGGCAGTTGAAACCATTTCCAGGGTGTGGCTACGGTCACATGCTGGCAACTTCTAGAAGCCACAGGTCCTTAATGAAGTGACACACACCTGGGTTTTAACTCTGCAAGATACTCTTCAGAGCCTATTGTATTCAGGAGGTACAAGCAGGCTGGCCAGTTAGGTGCTAACCAATTTACAAGAGCATTTTCTGGAGGTAGTTGCTAACTTCCCAGCTATTCTGGAAATTTAATTTTATTTAAAATATTGATAAGCCATCTTTTTTCAGAGGGGAACCAGGAGAGCAGGTGCTCCCCCCCCCCCATATATATAATTTGCTTTCCTGACAGGTTGGTGAAGATGTTCATAGGATCATAGAACTGCAGGTGGCACACCAGGGGTCATCTAGTCCAACCCCCTGCAATGCAGAAAGCACAACAAAAGTTAAAGAACGCCACAACTTTTCGTTAGCTCATATTAGTGAAGCCTTTCCTACCACCACACTTGCAGGCCAAGGAATCGTCTGCTTCTCATGAAGCTTTGAAAGAACAGTTCTGGATCATAATGTTTCCCTTTTTTTAAGGGAAATTCCCTTATTCCGAATAGGATTCCTCG
The DNA here is from genome assembly GCF_965153285.1 of Podarcis tiliguerta. NCBI lineage: Eukaryota > Metazoa > Chordata > Lepidosauria > Squamata > Lacertidae > Podarcis > Podarcis tiliguerta. The sequence goes on from NC_139542.1 coordinate 5,014,594, forward strand.
CAAGAAAAGGGAAAAGTTGACAGCTATGTTCTGGATGTTTGTATAAATGCACACCCACCATCCCCTCAGCCAAACATAGAGAGAGAAGATAATATTCTCAGCTGCAGCAGATAAGGTTTTTTTTAATTAATTAAAAAATGCCATTCGTAGAAATGGAAATTTGACTCTCATTATTTTGAATTCGGAGAGGACAGAGCATTTCCTTGCACAGCAAGGAAACAGCGGGTGAGACAGAGGCTGGCAAGCACTCCCCTTCATTTCTTTTACTCTTCTTTCAACAAGGCGGCTTGGCAAAGATGCTGTTAGAGGCCAGAAGTATTAAAACAAGCCGTTTCTTTTTGTGGGAAATGAGAAGCTGGGAGGTTGCACATTTCAAGACAGACGATGACTGGGCACTCTTGCATTCTGCTAGACCAGCACCTCCTTCCTGAGCAGTGGCTCCCTGGGTCAATAACGCTGGCTGGCGATGACTGACAACCCTTTTAAAACCTCGCTTTCCCCCCATTACAACTCGATACCTGTGACGGTTTCAGCACCTGTCTGTTCCTGGGGAGAAGGACGGCACTTTGTCTCTGCTGCTGTTTATTGACCTCCATCTCTCCAACGCTGCGCAGGAGCCCATTGATTCCTCTAAATCCTTTTGTAAAAGAGTCTAAAAATCTAACAAGCCATGATTCAGCTCGGCACCACTTTAGCCTTGATATGTACTGGTTGTGCTGACGCAGAGAGTTGGAAGAAATTGCTGGAAAAAAGCTTGGTGCTGCCCCTGCTTACTTGGAAGTGCATTCCCCTGGGTTCAAGTGGGCTTCCTTACAAGTAAATGAGCATAGGATCGCAGCCTTAATTTGTATGGCCCTAGCCAATAATTTTGGTTTGGTAGTATTCAGTTTAAAACCAGCAACTCCACCAAAATTCTGAATCAAGTCCAATATTCTCATTAAGCTTTCTTAGGGGTTCTCGGTCATTCTTAATAGGTCATCAGCAAAGGCCTTAAGTTTATAAGATTTATTTCCCAGTGTTATCCCTTTGACCAACTGGTCCTCTCGTATCCAGATATGTAGGACTTCCATTATCATAATAAACATCAGGGGAGACAGTGGGCAGCCCTGCCCCTTACTTATTTTGCATTCATCTGTAATTTTACCATTGATGATTAATTTAGCTGATTGTTCCGAATATATGGCATTTATTTATTTGCAGAGATTTTTGCCGATTCCAATTTCTTGGATTAATTTTTTTCATAAACTTCCAGGAAACCTGGTCAAATGCTTTTTCAGAACCACCAGGGAAGGGCTTAATGGCAGCCGTGCAATTTTTATTATTATATTTTTGCTCTTATTTAGCCTAGCTCAGTTAGTAGTGCAAGAGAATCTGAATCCCAGGGTTGAGGGTTTGGAGCCCCATGTTGGGCAAAGTATTCCTGCATTGCACAGGGGTGGACTAGATGATCCTCCAGGTCCCTTCCCAATCTACAATTCGATGGTCCTATGATTTATTATTGTGTTATTGATTATTGCAGGGCCTCCCGACAGACAGGTCTTGTTTCCACAGCAATGACCAGAGAACGAATGACTGCTTCGAGGAGTGCAGGGAAAAGAAATGTCACAGTTGTGCAGCAGCACAACCGGAGGCCTTCATCTGCCCCAGCTGCAACAAAACATGTCTCTCCCATATCGGCCTCTACAGCCACAATAGGCACTGCCTGCAACCTTTCAACAGTTTGACTTCGCCCGCAAAGCCACTGTCAGGGAACTGCCATTGGAGCTGGAGGTGGAGAGAAGGCTCCAGAGGGATGCCGGAGAGGGTCCCAGTAGGGAGAGAGGTAGCCCATCCGCTGGGGAAGGAAATCAGCGTAACACCAGTGGAGAAGGGGGGCAGATGGGGGAATCGGAGAGGTGGCTCCAAGACTCCTTGCCAGAGACCAGTGGAGAGAGTACGGGTACTCCGCTGCCCACACCCTCCCTGCGCAAAAGACTTCCGTGCAGGCAAAGTAGGAGAAGACTGGGCGTCAAACAGCTTTTATGCTGGAAGAGGTTCAAGAAACGCCCACTGACGGATTCTGCCAGCGACTGAGGCAGCCACGAAACTTGAGGCTGTCCAGACAGAAAGGGTTCAACCAGGTAACCGAGCCAGGAGTGGCGGCAACTTACGCACGAGCAACCCCTAGAACCATTACAGCCACCCTCCTCCGTTGTCTCTCGAGACAGAACAACAATTTTTGCTCTGGTTATAAAATAGCTTTCAGGTACCTTTTTGTAACGGGAAGCAATATAGAAACTGAATAGACCTAAGCAGATCTAAGTTTCACCTCTAATTCCAGGTACTGGTAAATTCTCCTAGGGCTCCTCCAGGCAACCTGTTTATTGAACATTCAACCTCCTTTCTTTGCACAGAGCTCATGGTTAGAATAGATTTTTTTTACCAGTTCCCCTTTATTACGTCCAGCTTCACAACACATACTCCAGGACTCAATAAAAGGAAGTGGTAATTTCAAACCAGTAATATTTTAACGTCTGATTCCAGGCGATTGTTGTACAATCAAATAGCATTAACAATAACCCCACAGGAAGCTCATCAATAATGTTTACACTTTATCCAGGCCAAGTTCCTCTAGAGTTGAGATTCCCAACTCATTCAATGTTGGTTTAAGTTCCTGGATAACATATGGATATATTTGTTTGTGAGGCATGCTTTGTCCTGCTAGAGCCGCCAAACAAGCTCAAGGGCAGGATAGATTCTAACCTGTCTTTACAGAGCATTTGTTCTGATTTGTTTATGCAGCGGTTAAACAGCAGTAAGCCTTTGTCCTGAAACCATCATCATTTCCTTGCGTGGGGCTTATATATCTCCCCGGCAATCTTTCCACACCTTCTAGTGCATTTCTCTCTCGCTTTCCAAATCACAAAAAGTTTAATTCTTTCTAAAAGCAGATTTGCTAAATCATTTGAAGACGGAGGTCCTTTGGCTGGGTCAGGACGATATGGGATTGGGGGGGCAACTCCCATCTCTTGCGGGGGCACAATTAGTGCCAGCACCGTCCGTTATGAGTTTGGGTGTAATCTTCAACACCTCCCTTTCCATGGAGGCGCAGATTGTAGCAATAACAAAGGCGACATTTTTTTTATCTCCGCCAAGCTAAGCAGTTGACTCCTTACCTCTCTCGCCCTGACCTAGCCACTGTGATCCACGCGACGGTCACCTCCAGACTTGATTGTTGTAACTCACTCTACGTGGGGCTGTGTGATGGCCTGGGAATCGGATTCAGAGGCTGAACCTGAGGAATCCCAGCCTGCACAGGAGTCCCTGCCTCCAGGACCAGCTGAGCCGGGACTGGGGCTTGAACCTGAAGGGCCCTCACCTGTGCTGGATCCTCAGGAGCAGACACCAGCTAAATCTGCTCTGGCTCCAGAGGTGATGGAGGACCCATTGCCTGCAGGTGCTCCACTCTCAGCCCCGTCAGAGGAAGGTGAGGTTGCCTCTGGGTCCGGTAACCCTCCAGCCTCTCCTGAGCTGCAGAGGCTCAGGGCAGAGAGGCAGAGGGAACTAAGTTCCCGCAGGAGGAGTGCTGGCCTCCAGGCCAGGAGAGGTGAGTCACCAGAGGATCGGGGCCGCCCTATGCCTTGGGGCAGATAAAAGCCAGCCAGCCCCAGTCCCAAGTTGCAGGAGGAACATTGTTGGTGGCTAGTTCCTGCCTGAACCCTGTCCTGCTCTTCTGCCAGAGTTCCTGACCACACCCGACTCCTTGCTTTGGACCCCACTTCAGCCTTGACAGACAGCCTCCATACCACACCCTCGATCTCAGACTGGACTGGGACCATGCCGCATAGTAACCCCCCGGGACCAGCACAGGCTGCCTTTGAGACTGACCCAGAAACTTCAGCAGGTGCAGAATGCTGCTGTGAGACTCCTTACAGGGTCGTCGCTGCGAGATCACATTCACCCGGTGCTATACCAGCTGCACTGGCTCCCGGTGGAGTACAGGACCAGGTTTAAGGTGCTGGTTTTAACCTTTAAGGCCCTATGCGGCCTAGGATCCACGTACCTACGGGGCTGCCTCTCCTGGTACGTCCCGCGGAGGACCTTACGGTCTTCAAACAAAAACATCTTGGAGATCCCTGAACACAGGGAGGTTAGGCTGGCCTCAACCAGAGCCAGGGCTTTTTCGGCTGTGGCCCCGATCTGGTGGAACGCTCTGTCACAAGAGACTAGGGCCCTGCGGGACTTGAATCTCCACATTTCCACCCTACATTTCATCCTCCACACTTCATCAGCATCTCATTGCAAATTTCTCATAATATACACATATTTGTGTGCAGTTTTGACCCATGTACACATTTTTGTAAGCAACCCCTCCCAACTTAGAACATTTTGTATGCTATTTTTCACTTTCTCCTAAAACATTAACTTTTCAGGGCCTTCTCGGTAGTGGCGCCCTCCCTGTGGAACACCCTCCCTTCAGATGTGAAGGAGATAAAGAACTGCATAACTTTTAGAAGACATCTGAAGGCAGCCCTGTTTAGGGAAGTTTTTAATGTCTGATGTTTCGCTATGTTTTTATATATGTAGTAAAATGGCCAGAGTGAATGGGGAGGCCGAGCCGGATGGGTGGGGTATAAATAATGAAAGAATTGTAATCATTTGTACATAATGGGCTTGAGAACTGCATTGCAAAATTCGGAGATGGCAAATTTTGAACGATTGCTGTGTTTTGGTTGGTGCATTAGCTCAAGCAGGGCAAATTAAGTAGTTTCTCATTAAACCATATTTTTAATAATAATAATGGTAATAATAATAATAAAAAAATTGTATCCTGCCCTCCCCGGCCGAGGCCGGGCTCAGAGTGGCTAACATCATAAAAAAACCACAATATGCATAAAAACAGTCATCAGTTAATTAATTAAAATACATCTTAAACTTAATTCAGAATAATATTATTTTTTACTCTCTCCTGCTACTTGTGGAAAGGGAGAAGGAGGCACACAAGGCATCTCTCTCTCTCTCTCTCCCTCTCTCCACTCCTGCTTGACCACTAAGATGACTCTCTTCCCACCCCCTCCCTGTCCAGCTCCAGACTTCTAAGAGTTCTCCAAGAATTGCTCACATTTTGGCACATTTTTCTCCTTGGCCAAAGAGAACGGAGCCAGAAAAAGCAGCTGGCCGGCCTTCCCTTCACCTCCCACCTGGACCGGAAAGAGTCTTCTCAGACAGTGCAGACAGTTTCTGCTTTTTTGGCCGGGGACATTCTCGGCAGTGGGGAAAAGTTGTGTGCGTTGTCGTCTCCCGCAGCTCTGCCTTGTTCTTGGGCATTTGCTGCCTCCTTGTGCCGGCAGAGTAATTGGCATCTGATTAAGCTCAGCTTCTGCACTCGGCTGAGGTACCTCCTGCACAATTGATTACTTATTATGATTAGGCTTTGTTTTAAAATTTTAATAATAATAATAATAATAATGCAATGTTTATAGGCCCCTGGGCACCCAAAATCTCAGCGCAGTGTACAAAAGGATAGGAAGCACATAGGTGCCAACAATCACACTTCGTAGCAGCCAGCAAGATATACAGTGGTACCTCGGTTTACGAACTTAATCTGTTCTGGAAGTCTGTTCTTAAACCGAAACCATTCTTAAACCGAGGCGCCATTTCCCTAATGAGGCCTCCCACCACCGGTGCCCTTCCACCATTCAGCTTCTGTTCTTAGACCAAGGTAAAGTTTGCAAACCGGGACACTACTTCCGGTTTTGCGGAGTTTGTAAACCAAATACACTGGATGCTTGGGTTGCGAACATGATCCGTGTGGGATGCACGTTCGCAACCCGCAGCACTGTGTCTACGCACACGCAGTTTGTGATTTGGCACTTCTGCGCATGTGCAAAGCGAGCGACGAAACCCGAAAGTAACTTGTTCCGGTACTTCCAGGTTCGGCGCGGTGAGCAACCCAAAAACGCACAACCCGAAGCATCTGTAACCCGAGGAATGACTGTAGTTTGTAAACAGGGCTATTCTTAAACCGAGGTGCCACTGTAGTCGAATGCACAGTCAACATACTCCAGGAAGGCTTAGAGGGCAAAGAAAAGGATTTTGCATGAGGCAGAAACACAAGGTCGCCAGCGCAAAGCTAGTTTCCTTCCAAGGAGCTCAAGGTGGCATGCATCGTTCATCTCCTACCTCATTCAATCCCCACAACAACCCTGTGAGGTAGGTTAGGCTGGGAGGCAGGGATTGGCCCAAGGTAGGTAAAGGAACAAGGGACGCGGGTGGCGCTGTGGGTTAAACCACAGAGCCTAGGACTTGCTGATCTGAAGGTTGGCGGTTCGAATCCCTGTGACGGTGTAGCACCCTGCTTGTGGTTAACGCTTAGCTGGAATGAAATATTCAACGCAGCAACGGAGAAATTAAAATAATAATTTATTTGTCAGACAAATAAATGATAGGCACAGTGGTATATGGTTACCAAAGCTCTGCACACTCCAGCCCTGATGGCCATCACTTATATTTCCTCAGCCCAGCCCCCTTGCTCCTCCTTTGGCTGCCTCTGTCCAATCAGCCTGGTTGAAATTCCTATTGGCTGTTTGCTAGAACCAATCATAAAAGATACACCCATTTCCTGTTACCTTTTATGGGAGACAAAGAGCTATATTTCCTTCTATTCATAAATGGCAGACAAGTAGCCATATATCTTACATTTGCCTCGACAAGGCACCTTAATTACCAGATCACCTTTTGCCCCTGCTGCCCCTGCATTCCAAAACAAATGACTAAAACAAATGGCTCAGGGTATTAAATTCTATCTAAACAGAGATCTTGGGTTCGCATTCTCACACACCATCAATGAAATAAGAATCTAACATTTCTTACTTTCTAAATCCTTTGCATAATTACATTAAGCCAATAAATCTCATACATAACATAGATAGCTTTTTAGAAGAAAAGGCCTTTGCAAAGTAAAAGGAACTCAGTAAAAAGAAGCCTCTTCATTTTACACCCCCCTTTCCCAGGGCCATCGAGTCCAACCCCCTGCCAAGCAGGGAAAATTAAACCTTGGGAAAATATGGCTAGAATCTGATGGGAGGCACATGGTATTATTTTCTGTTAAACAATAAATCTTACTATTTACCAACTCTTAATTAGTGTTTTTGCAGCTTGATTGTATTCTGTAATATGTAGGGTCAGTATAACCTTTGCTCCCAGCCTGTAATTCCCTTTTACAACTTTGAGAAACTTGTCTCCTGCTACTGCTATAAATCGGGGGGGGGGGGGGCTTGTTCAGGAGAGCAGGAAGAAAAAACAACTGCCAGAGTACTTAGCCAGCTGGTTTCTGCCTGGCATGAAACATACAAACATTTGCAAATATATCTTTAAGCTCATTTTAAAATACAGACCTTGATCAGATGCCTCAACAGGGTGAGCTCCCATTGCTCAGTCCCTGCTCCTGCCAACCTAGCAGTTCAAAAGCACCTCAAAGTGCGAGTGGATAAATAGGTACCACTCCAGTGGGAAGGTAAACGGCATTTCCGTGCGCTGCTCTGGTTCGCCAGAAGTGGCTTAGTCATACTGGCCACATGACCTGGAAGCTGTACGCCGGCTCCCTCGGCCAGTAAAGCGAGATGAGTGCCGCAACCCCAGAGTCGGACCTAATGGGCAGGGGTCCCTTTACCTTTACCTAGGTAAAGGAAAAGGACCCCTGGACGGTTAAGTCCAGTCAAAGGCAACTATGGGGTTGTGGCACTCATCTTGCTTTCAGGCCTAGGGAGCCGGCATTTGTCCACAGACAGCTTTCTGGGTCATGTGGCCAGCAGGACTAAACTGCTTCTGGCACATTGGAACACCGTGATGTAAACCAGAGCACACAGAAACGCCGTTTACCTTCCCACCGCAGCGGTATCTATTTATCTACTTGCACTGGAGTGCTTTTGAATTGCTAGGTTGGTAGGAGCTGGGACAGAGAAATGGGAGCTCACCCCGTCACAGGGATTTGAACCACCAACCTTCTGATTGGCCAGCCCAAGAAGCTCAGTGGTTTAGACAACAGCGCCACCCGTGCCAGGCCCAAGGACGCCCATTGAGCTTCATGGTCACCAGAGGGGATTTGAACCCTGGACTCCCACTCTAACAACTGCATATTATCACCTATCGCCGTAGAGCCTTGGGGCTGCAAAATTCAGAGAGATATAAGTGTTTTCGCCCATAGCTCTGCCTGAATCACACCGGTTATCAGAATTCACAAATAACTAAGTATTTGCAATCCCCTTTCTTTTACATCTGATCCTTCCATGTTTCCAAGATCTATGTATCATTTTCCACATTTCCTGCCTTGTCCAGCTGGTCTGAAAAGGCCTGTTTATAATTCTCCTCCGTCCTAGACCTTTCCCATGAATTCCCCCAGCGGATCCCCTGCGAGTGACAAATGATATATTTTTTTCTCCCCCTGGGCACAATATTTCTTATTTCTGCTGAACAACACAGCTATATTTAATACGTTATCTTTGCTCATTTCCTGGCTGAACCTCTGCTGGAAGATAAGATATCCTTTTGTCTGCTCTTCTATTTCTAACTGCTCTGCTTTGCACAGGAAAACAGAGATTTCTGGGCCCATTTATTAAAAAATTTTTTTTTAAAGTGTTGTCTCTTGCAAAACAATGCATGCTGAATGCGTTATTTAAATAACAAGGACCATCCTCCACCTTGGAACAAATAGCATTCATCCCATCTGGGAGTCTTCCTAGGAAGGATTGTCTCCAAATGTCTGATGGTAGCCTGATTAGAAAAAAGAAGCCACTGTTATCTGGGATTCGCTGAATAGCCCAGCTGAAGGAATTATCTTGTCATTGATAACAAAGACAAAATTAGCTGCTTAAAAATGGAGACGGGATAAAGGGCTGGTATTTAAATATAACTTGTGTGAGAGTGAGCGCTGAAACAAACAGTTCCTTAAACTGGGAGTCTGGGAGATTTCATTCTCTCTCTCAAATGAGCTACAACCCCATGCAAAGTTCATTGCAAAAGAGCTCACCGTGGAGATCTTATTTTTTAATATTTTCAAGATGTGCATTTGCCAGAGGTACATTTCATTGGCCATGGCTGCCAAGGCAATCGGCAGATCAGAGGGATTTCCAGTTAGGTGGATCACTAGGTGTGGTCTTGCACGGCATTTTCCAAAATCTTCCTGCATGGAGAAATATTGCCATGCTTGAAGCAAGCCTTATATTTCCCCAAAACAACCAGGGAGAAGAGACGGTGGAGGAAGATTGGAAGAAATTTAAAGACTACTTACAGAAATACTATAAAATTAATGAATGTTAGAATGACGTTGGATGGAGGTTAAAGGGTTATTAGTAATAATGTGGTGAAGGAGTATGGAAAATTCGAAGGTTAAAAAGATGAAGAATTAGAGGTATAATACACTAAGATAAAGACAAAGATAAGACAGAGGGAAGAGATTTGCTGATTAAATATTTGAATTGGAATACAGAGAGGGGAGGTGTGGGGAAGTCTGGGAAACAAGTAAATGTAAGAAACATTATGAAAATGGAGTTGTTTTTATTTGTTTTTTGTTTTTGTTTTTGTATTTTTCTTTTTCTTCTTATGTAAAAGTCTTAATAAAATATTATATATAAATATATATATATATTTCCCCAAAACAATGGGGCTTAATCCCTGGTGTGTGTCAGAACGATGTCAAATAATGAGGCAAGTTTCTGTGCAAGATCGATCGGCCCCTAGTGACTCGGTGAGCTGTGGCGGAATTTGAACCCTGCTCTCCCAGCTCCTGGCGCAGCGCTCTAACCACTATGCAACACTGTCTTTTCGTCCTCTCCCTTCCAGATGGCAACAGACGCAGATACACTCCCCTCCCACTCAGCTCAGGGCTTCCAGGAATCACTGCAAAAGCTGTTTGCAGAAAACATTCAGATGGCTAAAGCAGCTGCTGCCTGGAGCTCTGAGAGTGTCCAGCTCTCGCCCCAATCTCAGGAATAAACAAGCGATCAGTTCTCGGGTGAGACTTGGCAAGACAAGAACATTTCTTTCTTTGCTTTCTTTCTTCCCCACTGAGGTTGAGTCATTTTTCTCCCCGGGATTTTTTTATTTTTATTTTTTGGGGACTAATGATGAAAATTGGCTGCAATTGCTTCCTCTTTGATATATGTCCAAACACATACGGACAAGAGCGGTGTGCGTTTGTTAGTCCAGCCACGTAGATTCCAGTTGTAATAAACGAAAATCTGCCCTTATTCCCTTATGGGGGGACGCAAGAGCCCTTATAGAGTCCTTTGCAGGTTCTCCATCGGTCGCAGAAAATAACAGAGGCCAATCAGAGAATATTGAGAAGCAAAGCAGCTAGTAAGCCTGATCTTTATTGAACTGTTGCAACAGAGTGCTCCCCTCACACACAGAAGGAGGAGGACCCCAAACAAAGGTGTGCCCGCCCTTATATAGACATTTTAAATTGCCCGCCCTGGAGTCCAAGACCACCCCCAGATACATCATACCTACATCACAGAAAGGGCGGTCTACAACAGAAATTTGAGTGCATTGTTTACCTCCAGGTTACCTGTTAATGCTTACTTGATTGGACACCCTGGGGAAACTGGCCAGTCTTTTGTAATGGCAAATACTTAGTTACTGAGCCAGGTCACAGGCTCACCCTATTCATACATAGACATACCCTTAAGACAGGATTTGTGAATGAAAAGACAATGGGGAGGCTTTTCCATTTCCTTCGACTTTGCAGAGAAATATTTGAGGTCAATTTGGGAGGGACAAAATGATTTCAGGACTTTTTCTGTGGGGTTTCAGACATGTGGTTTATATATTTATGTACGTGTTTGCTTAGTACATTTATGAACATTTATTATTTATATTAGACCTTATTTTTTTTATTTCACAGTGCTCTGTATATACAAAGGACAGCCCTAGTTTTCTGACCTCTGCTCATGGCTAACATTTTATTGGTACATACAAACTACAGGTTAAGGTCTTTGGCGGAGGGTAAGCTTGTTATTATAGGATTGGGAGAAGAGATTTGTGGGTTTGGATGCCCTCGCTGGGTCCCCTCCAAGTGCAGCATTTTACAATTTTCTGAAATTGGCTGGCATATCTCCTCAAAGTCTCCTCTGTCCTGTCTATCTTCCCACCCACCTGCCAACATAACAGTTGATTTAAACAATAGAAGTAAAACAATATAATGACAAATAAAAACATAACAGGGCATCAACAGCAGAATAAAACAAAACAAAACTGGAGAGTAAAAGCAGCTACTAATCCCAATTTCATTTCATTCGTAGAGCTAAAACATTTACTTCTCAAAGGTCTTCAGGGGCAAGTTTGGGGGCAATTTTAATCAGGAAGGGGGAATCAGACTGTTATGTACTGAAGTTCTCACCCTGGGCCAGCAGGGGATACTGTAGATAGTTTTCACTCAGGTCCGCATATGCAAATAAGGAATTGAAAGTGACGTTCAGTGATTGGATAGTTACAGAAAGTTGTTACTGTTGCTTTGTAGTGGAGCTCTATATAAGCAGGTTGGCTGAACCTTCAGTTTAGTTCTGTTCTGGCCTGCGAATAAACAAGAGCTGTTTGAAGAATCGCTGTGTCGTCTGATATGTTCACCCACAACTTAACACAGACCCGTTCTCCTGAGCCTTATTGTTCCAGTGTTGACTAAGGGATCGGTGGATGAGAGGACAGCTCCAATTTCTTGAAGAAGAAAAAATCTCAGCATCTGCTCCTACACTCATACACATCAAGCGGCTGCTTAATAGCACAAGAGCAGTCCAGGCTGAGATTTTTGCTATCAGTTGGCAACCTTATATGTTGGGTTTTTAAAAAAAGCAGTTCTAATTAAGCAGCAGTTCGGAGTGCCAGTGTTTTTACAGGCCCTGTGGCTGACACGATAAAATATTTCAGGGCTGTAAGCATACACACCTAAAAGATACCATCTTCTGGGAAGTCTCCAAATAAGGTTGGCGTAGATGAATTTAGATTACAATGCACTGTGTCAACAACAGCCATGTTTGTCCCCGCCGTTTTATTTGCAGGCACAACTGAGATTTGTACTAAACAAAGCAAAGAATCAATTTCCTTTTTGTTTTGTTTTTTTTTTCCAGTGGGGGAAAACCAAATTGCTCAGCTCCCAAGTGCTCAAGGTCCTTTGCAGCCTTCGCTGCTTGAGGTCAGCCGTTCCCCAAGGATGTGTACTTAACCTAGATTCTGCGGCTGCATTTCGGAGAAGAACTAGGTCAGGAAGCAGCGGGAAGAACCGGTAATCAGCATCTAGCTCCTTTCTTGTCTTGCTCCCCTTCTCTTTGGGAAAAAAACAGCTCTTAATGGAATACTTGCTCAAAATTCTGCGATTCTAGGGTTCCCCCCTCCCAATATTTTTACTGGTGTAATAGGCGAAAATCTGCCCTTATTCCCTTATGGGGAACACAAGAGCCCTTGGAGAGTCTTTTGCAGGTTCTCCATCGGTCGGAGAAAATAACAGAGGCCAACCAGAGAATATTGAGAAGCAAAGTAGCTCGTAAGCCTAATCTTTATTGAACTGTTGCAACAGAGTGCTCCCCTCACACGCAGGAAAGGAAGAGGACCCCAAACAAAGGTGTGTTCGCCCTTATATAGACATTTTAAATTGCCCGCACTAGAGTCCAAGGCCACCCCCAGAAACATCATACCTACATCACAGAAGGGGTGCGTTGTTTACCTCCTGTCTGGCAGGTTACCTGGTAATGCTTACTTAATTGGACACCCTGGGGAGCCTGGCCAGTGTTTTGTAATGATACATACTGTACTTAGTTCCTGAGCCAGGTCACAGGCTCACCCTATTCGTACACAGACATACCATTAAGACAGGATCTGTGAAGGAAAAGACAATGGGGAGGCTTTTCCATTTTCCTTGACCTTGCAGAGAAATCATTTGGTCAGTTTGGGAGTCGAAATGGTTTCCGGGCTGTTTTCCTGTGCTGCTTCAGACATGTGGTTTATATATTTATGTATGTGTTTGCCTGCTACAGCCTCCTCTTCTCCTCATCCGCTGTCCAGCAACCACTTTGAGCTGGCCAAAGGAAGAGGTTTGCAGCCGCAGCCACGGAGAGGCAATGGGACGCTCTCTCGCTGGTGTTGCTGTAACGGCAAGGAAAATAGGGGCATTCTGGGATCAAATCAGAAGCTGGGATAGCTTTCATAATTACAGGACTGCCCCTGGAAAATTGGACACCTGGAGGGTATGGTTAATATCAGCTGGACACAGCAAAACTAACCAGAAGCCTTTTTCCTGTTATGGGGTACTGCCAGACCCTCCAAGTGACTCTACTTTCTAGGGACAGTCCCAGATTTACAGAAGCCATTCCAGTTTCTGAATCGATCCTAGATTTTTATTTCCCCTCCCTTCCCTCTCCCTCCCCTTTTATGGAGATTACCCACTCTGAGACCCCACAGCTAATTCTCCCCTGACCTCCTCGCTGGCCCAAGTAGGACCAGTTCAGCCAGCTAGCCCTAGGGTTTATCTAATTGATTTTTGATTTTCGAATTTTATTGTTATTCAAGTTTTTCTACTGTATTTTATGCTGCTTTTATAATTAAGTGTTTTAAAGTGTTTTAAATTTTGTTGTTAGCTGCCCCGAGCCTGGTTTTTGAACCGGGAAGGGCGGGGTATAAATAAAAAAATATTATTTATTATTTATTATTATTTTAGAATGTCCCACTTTTCCTTAGGACGTCCCTATTTTCATCGGAGAAATGTTGGAGGGTATGGAGTTATATGACCCACAAAGCAAGGAGATAAGTAACTATACAACCTTCAGAATACATCTGGAAACAGCCCTGTATAGGGAATGTTTTTTTTTTAAAAAATGTTAAATGTTTTATTATGTTTTTATATGTGTTGGAAGCTGCCCAGAGTGGCTGGGGCATCCATGTCAGATGGGTGCGGTATAAATCATGAAGTGATGATGATGATCACTGTGCCATTGAGAGCGTGCTCACTTATGGCTTATGTGTGTGGTACGGAAGCTGTACTACCCAGGACAGGATGGGGTTGTGCAGGGTTGTGAAGGCAGCAGAGAGCATTGTTGGCTGCCCACTCTCCACCTTAGAACACATTTATGCCACAAGGTGCCATAGGAAGGCACTGGACATAGTAAAAGATTCATTGCATCCTGGTCACTGTCTCTTCGAGCTCTTGCCGTCGGGACGGAGATACAGGACGATGAAGACAAGAACGAGCCGTCTTAAGAACAGCTTCTTCTCCAGAGCGATCTCGGCCCTGAATGGGAAGCCCGGACTTTGAAAGTCATCTAATCTCCCTTGCTGTATTTTACTATATTGTTTAATTAGTGTTTTTATGGAGCAGTCAAGTAATTTCGTTGTCCCCGAAGGGAGCAATGACAATAAAGATATGATGATGATGATGATGGAATAGGACATCCCTATTTTCACTGGAGAAATGTTGGAGGGTATGCCCTGCTTATAACCCAGTGTTCTTCTGTCGTGTCTGGACCAGCTGTAAGGGATGCCTCACTTAGGACACAATACAGTGGTCTAAAATTAAGGTTACTCATAGATAACTCACAGTAGCCAAGCTATCCTCATCTGGGAAAGGACGTACTGTAGTTGATGCACCAATGAAAGCTGTTGAGATCGCCACTTACCTAGGAGTAAGCCCCCTTGAATTCATTAGGACGCTGCTGAGTAGATTTGGGCAGGATTTTCAGCCTGAAGACATTTACTGGGTGACACAGAGGCCTCTTTGTGAACCGAACACTCGCTCTGCGATTGCTGGGGTGATGCCAGGGCAAAACGCCTTTGTCCCTCGGCTGGTATAATGACCAGATCTGCAAGCTCACAGATTCAGCTCCGTTGAATAATCGGACAGAAAAGGAGGCACGGGTCTTTCTGCGGTTAGTAGGTCAGATGCTGGGCCCGAGGTTACGAAGCGGGGTCTTTGGTAAAGGTAATGGCTCAGCCAACCTCGCCAGCTTAGTCAGCATCAAGGGACATGGAAGTGTCATGGTATGGCAAATCTTGCACATTGCAGCAGCATTTATTCTTCCCTGACTTGATGGAATGTCCTCCAAAGTAAATTTCTTTTGGAATTAGAATAAATAAACCTTTTTGTGTGTGTGTTTTGTGTGTGTGTGTGTAGAACTGCCTTCTTAATAAAACATAACACTCTCCTGTGCAGGTCAGCCAACACACACTGCTTATTGCTAGAATAACACTTGCATAAACTGAAAGGAACTGTAAAGAAAATTCTAACCTGGTGGTGATGGGTGCTTAGATCCAGCCCATGATAACAGGACGTTCTAAATTTAACTCTGCAATGGTTCAGATTAGGATTGTAGCCTTTTTAATCCATGGGTAGGAATAATTGTTGCACCCGAGCAGAGACAAAAGGAGCCAAACGACACCAAGGGGTTAATCCAGAGAAAGAGCATTTTATTCTGCCATCCGGAGGGGCAGAGGCACCTGTGTGATTCAGTTCACAAAAGACAGGCCGCACCGAAAACATTTTACAAGCAGGTTTTATCCTTTTTTTCAAACCCCTTTTTCCCTGTCCCCCTTCACAGATTCTTACATAGAATGTTGCTTTTTTCGTTCCCTGGTTCTGTTCCCGGAAGTATGTTGCAAATCAATGTACCAGGACAAGGTTGCTTAGATCTGGGAACCGAAAGGTTTTATGTTCTCAGCTCTAGGTTTGTTACAGCGTTTTTGTTACAAAGAGGACTGCTTAGCTTGTGCTTTTTGTCTTAGAGGAAATTGCAGTTTTTAAAATGCGTACGCCGAGGCCTGGCTGGGGGGGGGGGGGAATTCGCAAACAGTTTTTAGGGCTTTCTGGGGTAACCCTAACTGTACCCCTTCATTCCATACCTCTTAATTTTGGACAGCCTTTTTTTCAAAAAGGCTCGTCCCAGGAAGGCACAGGCTGATATTCTCGGGTCAGAGCTATAATCTGGGGGCGAAGCATGCGAGAAATCATATTGCGTGTCATTGTATGCAAGCATTGCAGCAAGCAAGGTACAGAAAAGCAAAAAATTAGCAAAATGAAAAGTGGGCCAAGCAGCAGCAAAAACAGGCCTTTTACCCATCCTAGTTTTGGCAACCAGTCAAGCCATGACATGTCCCATCCCTCCCAGGTTTGGGTAGGAATATGGGCCACTGTTTCAAGTCCTGCTGCCAAATTGCGAATGGCCTCACCATGATCAGAGATGTTAAAGCAACAGGCCCCACCTGTGAGATTTAACGCTGCACAAAAGCCGCCATGTTGCGCCAGGAGAAAGTCCAACGCTAATCGGACTGAGAGAAACGCATTGCGTGTCTCATCCAATTGCGTGGCAATTAGCCTAAGGGCCGTGGCTGTCGTGTTAGCAACAATCTCTACCACTGCCTGGAGTCTGATTATGCGGTTCAAGTTATAGATTGGCCCCCTTGCCCCAGTGATTTTCTCTCCCCGATTCCAGGAGGCTGGCGCATAATGGGCCAGTATCCTTTCCGGAGGCCACTGATTTTGGCCCCAATCCTGGGAGCTGCCACCTGCAAGTGTTGCCAGGTCAGCCGAACGCCTCCTTCTAGGGGGTGCAGAGGGTATTTGGTCAGGAATCCACATGGGGGGTATTAAGTAGGCTGGAAAACAGACCCCATACCATCCTCTTGGGAGGGCATGATAGGCCTTTCTGCCACACACCCAGTAAACGTCCTGACCATGGGCAGATATGGTGCCTGTTAGCAAGCGGGCCAGGCATGCAGTCAATTTGGAACCAGAAAAAGTTCCTGTCTTGGACTCAGGCATGTCAGTTGGGGCTGGGAAGGTACGATCACAGTGGGAAGTGCCCACATAGGTCTGAGCGTCATTGGCGTCATTTGATTTGTTGACACAAAGGCAGCCAGTGATCCTGTGAACCTGGAAAGGGACGGAATGATTCCATAAAGAAGAATGGTTGCCCAGAGGCTGGAAGGCAACAAGTGGAGTTGTAACCAAGGATTCATTCCAAGGCACAGGGAGGAGTGGCATTCCTCCCAGAGCATCTACAGGGGCCAGAGTGCAAACGGCACAATTGGTCCGATTTGCAGAGAACGCAACCATCTCAGCAACCTGAATCCACTTATTATATGTGTGGTGGGCCCCCCCATGATTGCAGCAGTTGTCTGGTCACTGTGAGTGGTATTGGCATATCAAAGGTCAAAGGCAGCAGAAATACCAGCACGGGGACCCACAGTCGTATTTGAGCCATTGTATGCATGTGGAGGGGCTTAGGTAAGTGCTAGAGAGTGGGCTGGGGTGTAATTACGCTGAAAGAAAAGACTCACTAGACACCCTCCTCTGCAGGGGTAGCGTAAAGCAAAGCAGGCCCAGGTACCTTCAATAAAGTTCAGTCATGCAAAAGGAAAGGAAAGAAAATGTGAAAATGTCCTCTTTCAATCCATGCTGGATTCTTGAGCCGTGCAAAACGTCAGCTTCCAGAGTGACGTGAGCAGGGCTGTAGTCTGGGGGCGTCGGGGCGTCTTGTGGGCGTTGGACGTCTTGGATCCCTTCCAACAAGGCTGGAGCGATGTCTGGGCGTCTGGGGTGAGTCGAAGGGGCCAGTGCAGACCAGGTGTCACAGATGCTGGTGACTTTAACAGCTGTAGAGAAACAGGACAGCCTCTGGCTGGTTTACCTGTCAAGAGAAGAGAAAAAGAAACACACGGCAGAACGACTGTACATTGACAGATAGCATTTGCACCTAAGGTATAGGCCTAGCAAACATTAATTCAAAAAGGTATGCTTGGCAGGAAACTTCGCAAGGGGTTAACAGTTCTGTTCCTTGGGTTTAGTTTTGCCAGCTGAGATTTTTTTTTTTTTAAAAAGTCTCATTCATGTGCTCTAAATTTCAGAGCTCTCGTGGCCTGTAAGCCATGTTGCAAATTTTCAGTTTTCATCTGCCAAGTTTGCTAGTGTCCAATGTGTTCCCTTGCTTCTGGCAAAGTATCAAAGTTTCAAAATTCCTATGTTATGCTGCAGCTTGTTTTTCAGAATAAAATTGCACCTTAAAAAGTAAAACTTGACAAAGTTCACAGAAAGCATTCACTTGCTTTTAAGAAAGTCACTTTCCTCAGGTTAGTGCTTGGGGCAAGGGGGGGGGGTAACCCTTGGCCTTCTGGGTTTTTTTGTGGCTGAACCATAAATCCAGACAGTGTGGGGTTCAGGGTAGCTGGTTGGTGAGAATGCAGCATTTTCCTCTTGGGATAGCAGCCAAGAGATAACGCTCTGAAGCTACCTCCAAGCGCCTGGCACAAGGAAAAAAAAAAAAAAAAAAAAAAGCTGATGTTCTGTTACTTGCTTCTAGCTGCAACAGTCTTTTAGCAAGAATAGAGATGAGAAGAAATCATTTTTGAGAAATCTTATTGTTCCCAGCCTGTGGGGGTGGGGTGTGTCGGGCGTGGGGCCTATGGGCATTCCATTTCCCAATGACCCTCTTGCCTGCAGATGGTGCACTGGTTTCTTTCCTAGGCATCTTCTTTCCCTCCCGTGGACACCCTCTTGCATTTTTGGCTTTCTGGCTGCTTGAAGACAAACCCCTAATTATTTTGGCCGGGTCCTCTTTGAAAGAAGGATTCTGATTTAAAAGTGCTTGGTCCTGGACATCGGATGACTCCAGGGGGTCGTACAGTCAGTGGGTGGGCCATCAACGTGGAGTTTTAGCTACCCCAATTGCAACATCAGTATTGTTTGCTGCCTTGAGCTGTTCCCTGGCACAGGCATTTACCTTGCGGACCTCAATGGTCAGTATTGTAATCCTAGGGCTTTCAATCCCTTGGGTTTAATTGTCTATTTTTTAACAGTTCTGTCCCATGCGGCTCTCAAAGCCTTCTGCTCTGTTTCTTTCTGTCTGCCAATTCACATCCTTGCATTGTGCTGCTTCTAGAACCAAGAAGCCACATCCAGCTCACTGTTTTAAACGGTTCTACATACTGGAACACTCTGTCAGACTGCTTCCTAGTCCATCTTATCTCTTTATCTAGAGTTTTTCTGAAGTCATCATCATCACCATCATCACCTTCCTCTTCACCATCCTTGCTTGCATCAAAAGGGGGTTGGGTAAGGGGAACCTCGTTTAGCCCTGGTGCAGTTGCTGCATATGGTGGAGGGGGCTAATTATTCCTCTTCCAGGACTGGCAAAACTGGTGGCTTTTTAACTTGTAATTGTACTGAACACAGTTTGACTTGGGCAGTCACAATTCTATTTTTCCGAAGCCATGAGGGATTTTGATCCACATTGGCTTTCCAGATAGAAATATAGGGAATCTGATCTGTGTGGGCCTTGAAAATGTTACTCCATAAAATGTTGACCAAGTTTGGATCAAAGGATCCTCCAGGAGGCCATTCTGGTAAATACGAAGGCCAGTCAACTTCACATAAATGTTGGAGACTGCTTTTTTTGAGTTTACATCCCCACTCTTCTGCTTTCGTGGCACTTTTCCAGTTTTCCAGAAAGCTCTGTAGTGGTGTCTCAAGAATTGTTTTACTGCTTTTATTTCCCATGACTCTGGGATCCTGGGGACACTGGGACACTCAGCCCTCCTAACGTTAATTTCTCTCACTCAGTCACAGGCCGGACGTTGCTTTCAACGTCTCACACACTCAAAACATTCACTGGAGTGTCCCCACACGCACATTCAGAAAAACCCATACACCTCCCCCAATCCCTTTTCCCCCCAAAAAATAACCACAACCGGCAGCGTTTAGACTTCGACCGGGGCCCAAGAGCACTCTACTGCTTCTTTTGGACACAAAAAGAACCATAACCGGCAGCGCTTAGACTTCGACCGGGGCCCAAGAGCACTCTACTGCTTCTTCTGGGCACAAAAAGAACCATAACCGGCAGCGCTTAGACTTCGACCGGGGCCCAAGAGCACTCTACTGCTTCTTCTGGGCACAAAACCAACCATAACCGGCAGCGCTTAGACTTCGACCGGCGCCCAGGAGCACTCTACTGCTTCTTCTGGACACAAAAATAACCACAACCGGCAGCGTTTAGACTTCGACCGGGGCCCAAGAGCACTCTACTGCTTCTTTTGGACACAAAAAGAACCATAACCGGCAGCGCTTAGACTTCGACCGGGGCCCAAGAGCACTCTACTGCTTCTTCTGGGCACAAAACCAACCATAACCGGCAGCGCTTAGACTTCGACCGGGGCCCAAGAGCACTCTACTGCTTCTTCTGGGCACAAAAAGAACCATAACCGGCAGCGCTTAGACTTCGACCGGCGCCCTGCAGCACCCTTTTTGCTGCTTTTATGGGCAATACCAAAACCAGTGGCACTTCTTCTACCCTGCTGGCGGAGTTGATCAGACTCTCTTATTGCTCCCACCTATCCCTGTGGAGCTTACCTTGTTCCTCGAGGTACCTTCTTTCTGCACGGCCGTTGCTCTTTCTCTCCGTCACTTGTCGCGTGTCCACTCAGGAACGGGTGGCCAGTCCCTCCCACGAAGTTGGCAGGATGCGCGCTGGAACTGTTGACCCAGGATCCTGAGCTGCTCGCCTTGCAGTGACGCCCTGGACCTCTTTGTCCCTCAATCTCGGGGAACGTGCTTATTCCCGGCCAATGCACCAGAAATATGTAGCCTTTTTAATCCATGGGTAGGAATAATTGTTGCACCCGAGCAGAGACAAAAGGAGCCAAACGACACCAAGGGGTTAATCCAGAGAAAGAGCATTTTATTCTGCCATCCGGAGGGGCAGAGGCACCTGTGTGATTCAGTTCACAAAAGACAGGCCGCACCGAAAACATTTTACAAGCAGGTTTTATCCTTTTTTTCAAACCCCTTTTTCCCTGTCCCCCTTCACAGATTCTTACATAGAATGTTGCTTTTTTCGTTCCCTGGTTCTGTTCCCGGAAGTATGTTGCAAATCAATGTACCAGGACAAGGTTGCTTAGATCTGGGAACCGAAAGGTTTTATGTTCTCAGCTCTAGGTTTGTTACAGCGTTTTTGTTACAAAGAGGACTGCTTAGCTTGTGCTTTTTGTCTTAGAGGAAATTGCAGTTTTTAAAATGCGTACGCCGAGGCCTGGCTGGGGGGGGGGGGGGGAATTCGCAAACAGTTTTTAGGGCTTTCTGGGGTAACCCTAACTGTACCCCTTCAGGATGATCTTAATAACCTCCTGTGGATCTGATGCATGCTTACAGGAGCTTATGCCTCCAATAATGTAATTTCTTAGGAATTACATCTTATACACAGAGCTCTCTATTGCCAGGTTATTTAATGCATTGGCGACAGGTTAGCTAGCAGCAATATTGTATTAGCAAAGTCATAGCTAAAGAGAGATGATATCATGCTTTCACACTCTGTGTTATCAATTTAGCAGAAATTATTAAAAATAGAAACCCTGAAACCCTAAAGATGGCCTACTTCAGATTGTCATCCTCTGGATGTATTATGGGTGATGCATTTTGTCCTGAGTTAAAACCACAAAGAGTCCAATGGTACTCTGCAAACTAACACAAATTTATTGTGGATCAAGCCTCTCTCTCTCTCTCTCTGTATGTATGTAAGATAATGATGGTAGGGATGTAATAAAAATATGACATATTCAAGGGAGTGCCATGAGGGGTGTACACTTTTATATGGGTACATAGTTGCACAGTCCACAGTACAACTACTCAGAAGTAAGTCAGAATACCAGTGCATTAAGGACTGCCTCTCCCCATATGAACCACCCTAGACCCCATGATCACGATCTGAGGCCCTTCTTCGTGTGCCCCCTCCACAAAAGTACCGCAGGGTCAAGGGCAGACTTTTATAATCTTTTGTAATATGGCGTCCCACGCGAGGCCTACATTTGGCGTCTCCAAATGGATCTTCTCAGTTATAGGTTTTCTCAGATTTATGCCCCCTGGGCTTGGCGCCCCGTGCGTGGGATCTGTCTCGACTGCATTAAATCCAGTGCTAGGAGAGCGGCAACATGAAAACAGGGCCTTCTCAGTGGTGGCTCCATTTGTGGAACAATCATATCTTTACAATATCTCTTCAAGTGCCTCCACTTCAAAGTCGACAGGATGCTTTAATGTATTCCGCCACACACACACCCTGCCAGGTTTTAATGTATGTATGCATGCTTTTGTTTCTTTGTTAAGCCTTTTTGGCGAAAAGATAAAAAAGTGAATAAAAAAATCAATGAATGAAATGTGCAAGTGGTTGACGGAACTTCCTCCTCATCTGGGGCTCGCCCTGCAGGTATAGGGCGGTATGCAAATTTAATAGCTAATAATAATAATAATAACAATAAGGAAAGTGAGGCAAGGCAGGGCGCCCCCTTTCCGCTGAGGGAGGCCTAGCGCCAGCCTCGCAGCCCCTGTTGCTAAGGCGACATCCTGACGACAAGGGCCGTTGCTAAGGGGAGGCCCTTCTTCCGCGTCCGCGTGAAGGAGAGTGCGCGTTGCTAGGGGGCGGGGCGAGGCGGCACGTTGCCCGGCAACGGTTGCCGCGGGGCGGGGCCGTTCCCCGGCTCCTTCTCCTCCCTCCTCCTCCCATGGAACAGCTGGCCCTGTCGGGACGTACCATTCCGAGCGAGCGAGGGGGGGGGGCGCAGCGAGAAGAGCCGGCGGGCGGGGGGCGCCGTGGGCGGGGCGGAAGGGCAACGGCTCGCCTCTTTCTCCCTCCAGCTGAGGCGCAGTTGGTGCGTCCCCCGCTCCTCCCCCCCCCTCCGCCGCTCGGTGCTGCAGGGAAGGCGAAGCGGAGGCGGCGGGTGCTGCTGGGCTGACAGGACAATGGCGCTGCTCCCCTCGGCACGGAACCCCCTGCTGCTGCCGCCCCCGGCCCGAAGGGGGCGCCCCAAGGCCCGAGGAGGGGCCCAGCCCAGCGTCAGGTGAGGAGGGGTGGGGGGGGGAGGTGACAGTGGGGCTGCCCTGGGTGGTGTCTGGAGAAAGGAGAGGAGGGGGGAGGAGGGAGAAAGGAGAGAGGTGGGGGACAGGGGGGAAGGGGTGGGAGTGAGGGGTCGGTGGGGGGAGACGAGCAGGGGGACGCGGGGGGAGGGGAGGGGAGCAGGGGGTGGGGTGGGGTGGGGTGGGGCTGCCCTGGGTGGGGTCTAGAGGGAGTGGAGGAAAAGGTTATGCAAAAGTGGGGGTGGGGTGAACATGCATTCTTTTATACATGCATATATATATGTGTGTGTGTGTGTGTGTGTGTGTGTGTGTATATATGTATGTATAAATATATATGTATATATATGCGCACATATACACACACACATATATACTGTACACGCATATGTATATATTTTCTTCACCACCATAAGGTCCCAGGGCAGGTTGCCACCCGCACAAAATCAAAAATCCCATGAAACAAAGCCAGAACATGTGGCCTTAAGCAACAAAGGAGGTGGCCTTGCAAAAAAAAAAAAAAAATCTTATCTTCCTGAGCAACTGTCAAAGGGTTAGGGTCCTGCGGGGTGTAAGGGGTGGGGAATGCCATGATGCAGATATTGGGGGGGGGTTGCTTTGGTGCAAGTGTGGGGTGAGGGGTACCTGGGGAAGGGGTGCTTTGCTACAGAATCGGGATGCAGCATATCTAGGGGGTGTCAATAAGGGCAAGGGGTATCTGGGAGGCTGGGAATAGGGGAGTTGTTGTGCAGGCAAGAGCTGAGGTTGGGAAGGGTTAGGGGGCGCTGGCAGTAGGTGCTGCTTGAGGGAGGCAGGGCAGGCAGTGGGGAAGGGCTACAGGAAGATCTGTGAGGGACCTGGTGGGGGGGTGGACATGAGCTTTGGCTTGAGCTGAGGTGGGTTCTGTTGGAGGGTCTGCCTTGCTGCAGAAATATGCAGAGGGTCAATGAAGGTTAGGGGCTGTTGGGTCCAGGTGGAGGATAGTATGGCCAACATGGGGTCACATCAGCACAGAATATGCAGGGGGGTGAGTAAGAGTTGTAAGGAGGCTAGAGGGCAAGATGTGTAGGGAGTGGGTGGTGGGTCCAGGAAGGGTAAGGGCTTTGTTGCAGATGTTTACAGAATACAGGAAATTGGTGTGGGGTAGGAAGCATAGGGGGCACCCAGGGGCAGGAAGGGTGTGGATGCAAGACTGGGGAGCTGTCTCACTAGTTTGCATTTGGCCCTCTCCGTCAGGGCTCACATTAGTTTTGTGGCACCCTTTTTCAGGGACCAAATAATTCAAAAAAATTAAAGTCTCACCTGAGCATACCCTTGGGAGCAGATCCTGTTGATTTGGGTTCCAGGCAAGTCTAGGGTAGTAGATCAAATTCCTAGTTATTCTTCTACCCGCACCCCACCCCCTGACAAAGTGAATTCAGAGAGCTAAGAGTTTGCCCAGGGCCCAACCCCTCTGTGGATGAGTAGTGTGTGTGTTGCAGTGTCTGGGCCAGTAAGCAGTGCCCTGTGTTTGCATTTGAGCTCTCCTGGCACCTTTTCGAGTTGTAGGTTATCAATCTAGCAGGCAAGAATCATAGAATCATGGGTTGAGAAGAGAAGAGTCTTGACTGCATGCCTTGGGTCCAGTACAGTTTCAAGACAGAAGGTCTTCAAGGGAGTCAAAGAGTGTGATGGAAAATGGCTGGTGTTGGTGTGGGGCTGAAAAAAAGACTTGGGAACACGTAGTCTCTTGGATTGTTTCCCCATCCTTCATGCAGGATAGGCTAATGGAGGGAGGTGGAGAAAGCTGTGGTGGTGGGTTCAGAATGTTTGGGACACATCAGATTGGTGGAGGCTCTAATAAGGAGGTGGCTTGTGGTGGTGATGGGACTTTAGGATGGGGCAGTTTGGGAGGGTGCATGTTTGAAGTGGTTACTTTGGGGGAAAGGATGTAGAGAGGATATGCTTTAGGGGAGAGATTGTAAGGACAGGATACAATGAAGGCAGGAGTTCTTTGGAACCACTGCTTCTCCTCTGTCATTTGGATGAACATTGAGTATGTTGGGCAACAGTATTATGAACTGGAATATTAAACACAATGACATTTAAATATGCTTGTAGAGAGCTGGATGAGGTCCTGTACCACTGTAAAGACAGGGCAATGCATCCTTTAAAATAGACTAAAATAAAAGCCAAGGCGTTTTGGTGAGATACCCCTTTGGAGTCTTGGAACGTGCGCAAATATTTCCCAGCATCTTTTCTTTTGTTCCCAGCCTCCCCTCTCCTTTCATAGCAAATCCACAAAGCGAGGATGAGATCAAATTCTTAAAAGTGTGTGTGCGCATGCCTCTTAAGCCCTCCCAGACAGGCACAGAGAATAGCAGCCTTTCTTTTTGCAATATGTTTACATGGCTGCCTGTGTGAAGGTTAAATTCCTCTTTCTTGTGGGGTGGCAAATTAAATTAGTCACAAGTGTGTGCGTAGGGGGGGGGGAGATGCCTAAGGGGGGGAATCGTCTGCAGGCCTGTGTTTTACAGTTGTTCGTGTGAGAAAAGCCCCGTCTCCAAATAATTCCTGTTCAGTAATTGGAAAGAATGCAAGACTTGGCTTCTGATTTTTTTCTTCTTCTTCTGAGTTCTGATTATTTAAGCTTTTTTTTTTTTAAAAAAAAAAGCAAGCAAGCAAATGGCTTCTAATGAAGCTCTATTAGCTTAGCAGAGCGAATGACCTTGGGAACGGAGCTGCTGTTTCAGAGCTACCTTGGGGATTTGTTCTGGAGAAACAGATGTAAGTAGTCAGCAGCCTACAACATTTGCCAGCCCCTTAGAATGTCATCTGTTCACATTCTCCTCCCAGATCGCAATGGCATTCCATTCCAATTCCATCCCCCATTCCTTGTTTAACTTAACGGTACTTTGCAAATCAAATGGTGCTAAGAGAAAAGCAGTTGCCTCACTGCAGAAAATGTACTTCCTGGGTTGCTAAATGAGCAAATATGACAGTGTTTGCACAAAGACTGGCCGTGTTTCTCAGTGCCTGTCTTCCTATGCTACAACTGGAGAAATGTCACAAGATGATATTTCTTGTGTCTCTTTCAAGCACTTCAAAATGAGCGGGCTGGAGCTAGAGTTTGGCACGCAAACAACCAAAAGCCCTGGCTGCCTGTCAAAAGGGAAAGGGAAACATTTTCCATGTTCCTTAAATAAAATTCCGTTAAACCGCTGAATGCGCAGCTCCCATAAAGCGTGAGAGCTTATTTAAATTTATAAATTCCCTCTTCAAATGACAGTAACCGTGAAGACATTTGGAGCCCAGGAGAATGTTACAGTGGCGTGTCTCCTTCCTTCCTGCATACGGGGGTCTCTCTAGCAAGCCCACCCTGGTCTACATGGCTGGCGTCCTTTCCTTAATGAGATCTTCCAGGCCTCAGTAAACCACTCCTGCTCAGTTATAATAAATACCCTCCCATTCTTTGCATGCTCTCTTTGCTGCTGGGAGTGGAGTGGTGGATATAGCATTGAGTTTGGGCCTGGAGGTGGGAGAAGCATGTTCAGATCTCTGCTGAAGTTCAAATGTGTGTTCTCTTTTCCCAGACCACCTCTCCACCCAGTGACTTTATGGGAGCTATAGCAAGATAAGGGTCCGTGCTCAGTCCATGGTCAACTCATACCTCTTCCACCCGACCCATATGTTGGTTCGCTCCAATGCTGAGCTGAATTGACTCTGTGAGCATCTTGGATATTCATTCCCTTTGTCAAACATATCCCTTTTCATCTCTCTTTGGCTTCCCTTCTTTGCTGGTCTCCTAGGCTGCAACCCCACCATTGACCTGGGCAGTTCCACCACCACACTTCTCCCTGTTCTTTTCTAGGGTTGCTTTTCCTCCAGCTGGGCATCTGATCTTAGGGATAGAAGCTGCTATGTGGAAGCCCCTTACTGTAGGAGTCTTTCACTGCAATATCTTCTGCAGCAGGGGAAGGGAGACTTTTGACTTGCAGTGTCTACTAGACACCCCAAGATCTACTAACTGGATTTGGGTGCAAAAACTAAAAAAAAATTAAATCATTTCCTGATCACCCCGGGGAATGGCTCAGTGCCTGAGGATCTTCTTTGTATGCAGAAGGTTCCAGGTTCAATCCCTGATCTACTACAAATCACCCAGTGATCCAGTAGTAGATCTTGCCCTATCTTCTTCCCTTCCCTTTGCTACAGAATGGATTTTTGGAGGCAAGAAGCACTCCGGTTTCTTTTGCACCCCTAGTACGCATACCTAAAGCACCCTTGCAAATAAGTCCACAACTGTTGCCAGCTCACTTGACCTCGTATACCCATAGGTGTGGTGTTATTTTTCCCAGGCAGTCTAGATAGCGCTGTGGCTATCCGTATCAAATGTAGCACAGCCTGTTTGGCTGACTTTATCCTCACAAAGACTTAAGAGATGAAAGTGAGACACGCTTCTTGCCGGCTGGCTCTGTTGATATCTCCAAAAACATCTCTCTCCACCCTTTTGTTATATATCTCTGCCAAGGGAAAACAACAATGAGTGCATCTGATGAAATGGACTCTATTCCATAGAAGCTTCAGCCACAATAAATTTGTTAGGGCAGTATTTGGTGTTAGTCATACTCAGAGTAGACGTACTGAAAGTAGCTTAAGTCAGGGGTCAGTAAACTTTTTCAGCAGGGGGCTGGTCCACTGTCCCTCAGACCTTGTGGGGGGCCGGACTATATTTTGAAAAATATAAATACCCTTCAAACCGGTCCCACAGCTGCTTCCGGACCTGGAGAAGGAACGCACTCTGCACATGCTTAGGAGCGCGTCTCGGCAACGCGCGCTCACCAGGGTTGTTGACAAGCAGCAGCCGCTCCATCGTCCAATCCCTGCAGAGCTCCCAGGCGATGTGCACCACATGCTGCGGCCTGTCGTCCGAGGGCAGGTTGGCGGGCAGGCCGCGCACATGGAGCGCCAGGCAAGCGGCGCGTAGCTCGCCCTCTAGCTGCTCCAGCGCAGCTGCCGAGCATTCCACCAGCAGCAGCGCTGAACTGGGCACCAGGGTAGGCCCAGCAGGTGCACCAAGCTCCGGCTGAAGCCCCGCAACACGCCCGTCATGATGCCCATAGCACAGCCCAGACCCGCTGCCTGCCCGCCGGCCTGTCCGTCCATGGCCGTGCTGGGTTTACCTCAGTGTGCAGGCGGCGAGGCTTCGGATTGGCTGCAGGAACTTCCTGCAGCCAATCCGAAGCTGCGCCAGCGTCGTCACCCGCCCAGAGGCGTCTGCGGCTTCGGTTCCTGCAGCCAATCCAAAGCCGTGCCAGCGTCGCGGAACTCAGTCCCCATGCGGTGAGGCGCCTGCGGCTTCTTTCCAAGGAAACACCCTGCCACGCCGGTTTAGCTCAGCGCGGGGACTGACTAAGCGGACGGCAGGGTCCGCGGGCCAGATTTACGAGCCTGGTGGGCCGCATCCGACTCCCAGGGCATAGTTTGCCAACCCCTGGCTTAAGTCCATTGGTTTCTGCTCTGAGTCTGACTAACTTTAGCTATCTCCCTTAGTCTTTAAGCTGGCCCAAGCTTCCTTGTTTTGTTACCACAGACAAGCATAGCTATTATTATTATTTTATTAAATTTGCACACCACCCTATGCCTGCAGCTACTCCTCTGAAAGGTTGTGTGAAGATTTGTCCAGCTTAGGCCTTAAAGTTTACTTGGGAATATAACTGAAGAACATTACAAATTGGATGCTTAATTTTACTACAGACGTGCAACTGCAAAATTACTAGTGAGTAAATGTGATCACTGAGAATAAATTCAGTCACTGGCCCCAGTGACTTTGCGGCTTCCTCTGTGGCAGGTGAATGGGTTTCCGGAATGGTTTTCTGGCTTCCATATGCATACAGCTTCCAGCTACAATATAGAACTAGGAAATGATGGTGAAATGTTTTTCTCCACTAACCTCCAGTGCTAAGAGATCTGTGCAATACTTTCCTCATTTACTTAAAGCATGGAACAAGTGAGCATAAGAGACATGCTGGATCAGACCAAAGGCCTTCCTAATCTGGCGTCCTGTTGTCACAATAGCTGACCAGACAACCCCCTAGGGGACGCCTCAAGCAGAACATGAAGGCAATAACCCTCTCCCATTGTACCCCAGCAACTGGTATTCTCAGCCATGCAGCATCTGATTTTGCAGGAAGCGTGAAGCCATCAATAAACTAATAGCCTTATCCTCCATGACTTGGCCCCCGATATGGCTTTAAAAGGGGATTAAGGAACCACCACAGCTTGTGGTGGTGAATTCTAACTTTGCTATGTGAAGTACTTCTGTTTGTCCTGAGTCTTCCAGCATTTAGCTTCATGGGATGATCTCACCTTCCGGTACTAAATGAGAGGGAGAAAAACTTCTTTCTATTCATTTCCCCCACACCATCCGTAATCTTACACACCTGCTTATTGTTTCTCTCCACCCCATTTTTTAAAATAATAATGTGCAATCTTATCTTCTCCTGCACCATCAGACATTGAGCACGCACCTTCAAATCCCATGATCTAGTGCAGGCCTAGGCAAACTCGGCCCTCCAGATGTTTTGAGACTACCATTCCCATCATCCCTGACCACTGGTCCTGTTAGCTAGGGATGATGGGAGTTGTAGTCCCAAAACATCTGGAGGGCCGAGTTCGCCTATGCCTGATCTCCTTGCTGCGACTGTGCTGTTTGGCTTGTCGACTTTGCAAGCAAATTCTTTTGTGCGCAGGACGCTGTTTCTGCATAAACAGGAAGAAGCATTTCAGTGACTCCTTAACCAGGCCAGCAGCTCATCCAGCTGGCTGACTGTGAACTTTTCCCTTGGGGAAGTTCACAGGAAAACCCCTTCCTCTAAGCCTGTATATAACGCTGTTTGCTCAGAATTACAGCATTATTTTTCCCCTATGTGTTATTTTGCTGTTTCAGGTGAAATAAATGAATGGGAAGTACTCCTTTCTGACCCAATACACTCCTCCTTGGGTTATGCTTGGTTCATGGACTGCATATGCTCCCCAACATACTTACTGAGATCTTTAAAACAATAGATGTCGGCCATGGTTATATCCATACGTTTAATGAGACAGTATGGACCCTCAAGAGAAGATAACTCATTTTGAAAATTACTATACTCGTAATTGCACAAAGGGTAGACTAGGCAAATTTATATCATAGTTGTGAATTCATATAATCTAAAGGGAACATTTATAAAGGAATTGACAAAGTAACCTGGGGAGAAAGGAGATGGATTTGGTTGAAAGTTCCAACAAGAATCATGCCCACAGATCTAAAAGAAATTTTATATAAGATCCAGGTTCAAAGGGAATAGTCATTTGGCTCCATTCTGCTCCCGCCTTGTAGATAATGGAATAATAGCAAATTGTATACATGCTGATCAAACGATCAGGCTTTGCAAATGTTAGATAACGGTTGTCATCCGGGGACCTCACAACTAACTTTGGTTGTCTGTAGAGATGGTTGCAATTCAGCAATATATAAATGGTTGAAGTAATAATTACTTTTGACACTTTCCCATAACTCTGGTCTCCCACATCACAAACTGTCTTTCAAAAACCAATAATGGGGCAAACATGGAGGGCCCCCTCTTTGCAAGGGGGGAAGTCCAGTTGGACGTCCCCATGCAGTTCTGAACTTTGTCCGATGAATGTGAGAGGTGGATGATAGCCATAACTCTCTGTTGCTAGTTTTATGGGCTGCTCTTGCATTATGTTTGTTAGTTGTTTCCATTCAGAACGAAGGTCAACTCTTTGCATGTCAAGGCTTGCCTGTTTGGCCACCCTGGTGTGGCTTGAGAGTAAAATCATGCACTGGTCTGTTGACAGGGTTACTTGGTATTTATGATCAAAGGGAATGTGTTGCAATTCAGATTAGGAATGAAACTCCTTCTGGGAGTACTCAAAGAGAAAGCCAATCCTCAGGACCTCACAGGCCAGCACAAGGCACACCCTGCCTTGCAGTGGACGCTCAGCATGAGTTCCAGTGCACAAACGTGTCAGTGACCTCCTGGTGGCAAAATGGTGTTTTGGTGGCAGCCGTGCTGCCCACGTGATATCTATCGCCTACTTTGCCAAGTGCCCTGAATTGAGTGAAAAATACTTTTGTTTTCAGCAGGCACAAAAGGTGGAAGATAAGTTCATCCAACTGGTAGAAATGATTTAAAGTGATGATGCAGAGGTAAAGTGAGTGGGCTGATAGCTGGAGACAGAGAGAGCATTTTGCAAAATGATGTAGAAAGAGCAAAGGCCTGCTTCTACTAAGTGTGTATGAATACTGACAGTTTCAGATCTCCTGGTACAGTTCTGGTTTGCCAGATGACAGATCTCTTTCAGCAAGCCTTGGCTCCCAACAGGTTGAAGTCCTTTTTAAGCATCGCCTCTAACCGTCTCCCGTTTTTCTTCGCAGTTGTAGCCGCCTTCGACAAATTCAGAACATCCTGACGCAGAGCAGCAAATCCCAGCCAGATGGAATACTGTGCATTTTGGGTAAGTTCTCCCTACTTATTAAAGTGCACCGACAGCATTATTGAAATGTGCAAGCTAAAGCCAGAAGTTGTGTTTCAGGATCCTAGAAATATTCAAAGAGGGCTCAAGCATTTGAGGAATGTTGCTTGCCCTTAGCAGCTGAAATGTGTTGATGAGTTGAACGCGGAGCCCCTTAGAAATGAATGGAACGAAGAGGTCATGCCAAAGACCCATGTGCTTTTTAGGATTTAGTGGTCTCCTAAGAAGCACATGGAGACAAGGCAAACATTGAGGATGAGCTGTAGCTCCGTGATGGAGAACATGCTGGCTGTTGGAAGGCTCTGGGTTCAATCCTTGTCATCTCTAATTGAAAAGGTAAGGTAGATACATGCCTGGCCTTTTGTCCTTGGGCTTGAAACTGGCCCTTCCCATTTGCAGTTGCCCCAAAAGACCAGTGTGCGGAAATGGAAAGAAGTGTGTTTGCTGCTTCAAGGAGAGCAGAGCCCCCGATAAAATAAATCAGGTGTCAGGGACTGGCTAGATGGTGAAGAATGGTGGACGGCTTCTGCCAGAGAACCTCCTGCAGGCATGGCCAAACTTGGCCCTCCAGATGTTTTGGGACTACAACTCCCATCATCCCTAGCTAACAGGACCAGTGGTCAGGGATGATGGGAATTGTAGTCCCCAAAAACATCTGAAGGGCCAAGTTTGGCCATGCCTGCTAGGGAAACCTCAGAAGAGGAAGACTCAGAGCCAGGGAAGTGGTGTTGGGACATGGAAGACAGGTCAGAGGATGAATCATAGAATCATAGAATCATAGAGTTGGAAGAGACCACAAGGGCCATCGAGTCCAACCCCCTGCCAAGCAGGAAACACCATCAGAGCACTCCTGACATATGGTTGTCAAGCCTCTGCTTAAAGACCTCCAAAGAAGGAGACTCCACCACACTCCTTGGCAGCAAATTCCACTGTCGAACAGCTCTTACTGTCAGGAAGTTCTTCCTAATGTTTAGGTGGAATCTTCTTTCTTGTAGTTTGGATCCATTGCTCCGTGTCCGCTTCTCTGGAGCAGCAGAAAACAACCTTTCTCCCTCCTCTATGTGACATCCTTTTATATATTTGAACATGGCTATCATATCACCCCTTAACCTCCTCTTCTCCAGGCTAAACATGCCCAGCTCCCTTAGCCGATCCTCATAAGGCATTGTTTCCAGGCCTTTGACCATTTTGGTTGCCCTCCTCTGTACACGTTCTAGTTTGTCAGTGTCCTTCTTGAACTGTGGTGCCCAGAACTGGACACAGTACTCCAGGTGAGGTCTGACCAGAGCAGAATATAGTGGCACTATAACTTCCCTTGATCTAGATGCTATACTCCTATTGATGCAGCCCAGAATTGCATTGGCTTTTTTAGCTGCCGCGTCACACTGTTGGCTCATGTTAAGTTTGTGGTCAACCAAGACTCCTAGATCCTTTTCACATGTACTGCTCTCAAGCCAGGTGTCACCCATCTTGTATTTGTGCCTCTCATTTTTTTTGCCCAAGTGCAATACTTTACATTTCTCCCTGTTAAAATTCATCTTGTTTGTTTTGGCCCAGTTCTCTAATCTGTCAAGGTCGTTTTGAAGTGTGATCCTGTCTTCTGGGGTGTTAGCCACCCCTCCCAGTTTGGTGTCATCTGCAAATTTGATCAGGATGCCCTTGAGTCCATCATCCAAGTCGTTGATAAAGATGTTGAATAAGACCGGGCCCAAGACAGAACCCTGTGGCACCCCACTAGTCACTCTTCTCCAGGATGAAGAGGAACCATTGATGAGCACCCTTTGGGTCCGGTCAGTCAGCCAGTTACAAATCCACTGAGTGGTAGCATAGTCAAGACCGCATTTTACCAGCTTCTTTACAAGAATATCATGGGGCACCTTGTCAAATGCCTTGCTGAAATCAAGGTAGACTACATCCACTGCGTTCCCTTCATCTACCAGGCTTGTAATTCTGTCAAAAAATGAGATCAGGTTCGTCTGACATGACTTATTTTTCAGAAATCCATGCTGACTATTGGTGATCACAGCATTCCTTTCTAGGTGCTCACAGATTGTTTGCTTAATGATCTGCTCCAGAATCTTCCCTGGTATTGATGTCAGACTGACTGGGCGGTAATTATTTGGGTC
Source organism: Podarcis tiliguerta (assembly GCF_965153285.1). Taxonomy (NCBI): domain Eukaryota; kingdom Metazoa; phylum Chordata; class Lepidosauria; order Squamata; family Lacertidae; genus Podarcis; species Podarcis tiliguerta. The sequence goes on from NC_139542.1 coordinate 5,048,086, forward strand.
CTCTCTTTTCCCCTTTTTGAAAATAGGGACAACATTTGCCCTCCTCCAGTCTGCTGGGACTTCGCCTGTTCTCCAGGAATTCTCAAAGATGATTGCCAGTGGTTCTGAGATCACATCTGCCAGTTCTTTTAATACTCTTGGATGCAGTTCATCTGGCCCTGGAGACTTGAATACATCTAAACTAGCCAAGTATTCTTGTACTATCTCCTTAGTTATTCTGGGCTGTGTTTCCTCTGCTGAATCATTTCCTCCAAATTCTTCAGGTCGGGCATTGTTTTCTTTATCGGAGAAGACTGAGGCAAAGAAGGCATTGAGGAGTTCAGCCCTTTCTGTGTCCCCTGTTTGCATTTCACCATCTTCTCCTCTGAGTGACCCCACTGTTTCTTTGTTCTTCCTTTTGCTACGAACATACCCATAGAAGCCTTTTTTGTTGCTTTTAACCTCTCTAGCAAGCCTGAGTTCATTCTGTGCTTTAGCTTTTCTGACTTTGTGTCTACACGTGCTGGCTATTTGTTTGAATTCCTCTTTGGTGGTTTCCCCCCTTTTCCATTTTTTGTACACATCCTTTTTTAATCTTAACTCAGTTAAAAGTTCTTTAGATAGCCACCCTGGCTTCTTTAGGCACCTTCCATGTTTCCGTCTCATTGGTATTGCCTGAAGTTGTGCTTTTACTATCTCCCTCTTAACAAACTCCCAGCCATCATGAACTCCCTTTCCTTTTAGTATTACTGTCCATGGGATCTCACCCAGCACTTCCCTAAGTTTTATGAAGTCGGCTTTCTTAAAGTCAAGAAATTGAGTCCTAGTATGCTTGGCTGCTCCTTTCCGTTGTATAGTAAACTTCAGAAGAGCATGATCACTTGCGCCTAATGATCCTTCCACTTCTACCCCATTAACCAGGTCATCGACATTGGTTAGGACCAGATCTAAAATGGCTGTTCCTCTTGTTGCTTCTCCCACTTTCTGGACAATGAAGTTGTCTGCAAGGCCAGTGAGGAATCTGTTTGACCTTATGCTCTTGGCTGAGTTTGACATCCAACAAATATCTGGGTAATTGAAGTCCCCCATTACTACTATCTCCCTTCCTTTTGCATGCTTGGCCATCTGTTCCAGGAAGGCATCATCTATGTCCTCCGTTTGGCATGGGGATCTATAGTAAACTCCCACAATGAGGTCACTATTATTCTTCTCTCCCTTAATTTTGACCCAAATGCTCTCACTTTGGCTTTGAGGTTCTAAATCTTGGATCTCTTCACAGGTATACACATCCCTGACATATAACGCCACTCCTCCTCCTTTCTTGTCTGGTCTGTTTCTCTGAAATAGATTGTATCCCTCCATTTTTACATTCCAATCGTGGGACTTATCCCACCAGGTTTCAGTGATGCCTATTATGTCATATTTAGTTTGCTGTACCAAGAGCTCAAGCTCATCTTGTTTATTTCCCATGCTTTGTGCATTAGTGTGGGGCATGAAGTTCATTGTGCATGAAGTGTGGGGGCAGAATGCTTGAATGCTGAACAAGCCACAGACTTGAGTGAGACAAGCCAAACTACAAGAAAGAAGATTCCACCTCAACATTAGGAAGAACTTCCTGTCAGTAAGAGCTGTTCGACAGTGGAATTTGCTGCCAAGGAGTGTGGTGGAGTCTCCTTCTTTGGAGGTCTTTAAGCAGAGGCTTGACAACCATATGTCAGGAGTGCTCTGATGGTGTTTCCTGCTTGGCAGGGGGTTGGACTCGATGGCCCTTGTGGTCTCTTCCAACTCTAGGATTCTATGATTCTATAAGCCTTACAGTCTGCATACCTGGAGCAGCCTTCGTTGTTGAAAGACAGATACAGTGGATGCTCGGGTTGCGAACGTGATCCATGCAGGATGCACATTTGCAACCCGCAGCGTTCGCAACCCACGTCTATGCACGCGCAGGTTGCACTTTGACACTTCTGCGCATGCACGACTGCCAAAACCCTGTTCTGGTACTTCTGGGTTTCGGCAGTCCATAACCTGAAATAACGCAACCTGAAGCGGCTGTAACCCGAGGTATGACAAAAAAGAGTGAATCTCTCTTGAGTACTGGAGGCTGGATAATGTGACTGGCCTGAGAGATTTGTCTCTAAACGTGGAGGCAGCGCTGGAAAACTTTCAAGCAATCTTGTCATGCTTCCTGGACGGTCGTGAGTAAGGCTGACGGTGGAGTGAGTTGGGATGTGAGACACTTTCCTGCTTCCTTTCTCCCTCCCCGTCCTCATTCCAAAACGTATCATTAGAAGAAGGCTTGTTTTTCGCTGTCTTCTTCTGTGTTTCAAGTTTGTGAAATTTATGTGCGAACTTGCGTTGCGTTTCATTGTGAACATTCACCAAGGACTGGCTAGCAGATGGGTTGGAAAGAGGAGGATTAAATGAGTTGCAGCTTGGAAGAAAAAAAGATGCATGGTTTCGTCTGAGTAGTTAAACATTCTGGGCACTGTGTATTATCCATCCATGAGTCAGGGAGAAATCTCTGTGGTAAGGGAAACGGCTAAACACAATTAAGCAGGCTAAGGCTCAATTTAGGAATGCCTTGGGGGAAAACTTAGCAGTTTGCATGATGTGCCACTTCTAGCTGGCCCTGGCTTTCTTGGTGAAATCTAAGCCATGCAGAAGAGCGCTTGCCTGGACCCTAACCAGAAAGTTGCTTTTAGGTGGCTTAACCCAAACTTTGATAACTCTGAAGTTAAAGCCATTTGCAGGACACCAGGAATGTGTCAAGAGGCTTTGTGGAGACTGAACTATAATTACTCTGGTAAAAAATAACTGAATGCTGTGAAGAAAACTGACAACCCAGGAGGACTGCCGTTCCGCCTGGCCTTTGGCTTGGAGTCAATTTGATTCCCTCCTGCTCTTCTTTTTTCCTTTCTCCTCCTGTGATGAGGCTGCATTTTAATGTTTTAATGTTGTATTTAACCTAGTTTTTAAAGTTGTATTCCAATCAACTTGTTTTTATTACTGGTTGTTAACCGCCCTGAGCCTGGCCTTGGCTGGGGAGGGCGGGGTATAAATAAAAATTATTATTATTATTATTATTATTATTATTATTATTTTGCAAAGTGCTAATGGGCAGCACAGGAGAAGGCGGCAAGCAGGGCCACTCCACCATCTGCAGTGAGAAGCCAGCTGCCAATCAGGTTGCTGCCTGTATCAATTGCCACTTGGCGGTAGCCATTCCATCAGGCTGCAGAGGAAGGGAAGTGGGGCCACTCTGTCAGCTCAACTGCAAAACCAGCAGCTTTTGATTCCTCCTCTTCCTTGAACTGTTTCATGCCAGCTGGTCATTGCAAGCGCTTTGCAGCCAAGCCTTAAAAGTGTGCTATTTTTCTTGACCTCTGGAAGACCTCTTTTTTTGTCTGAAGAGTAGGGTAAAAATACTCTTAAGTCAGGGTTTCCCAAACTTGGGTCTCCAGCTGTTTTTGGACTACAACTCCCATCATCCCTAGCTAGCAGGACCAGCGGTCAGGGATGATGGGAATTGTAGTCCAAAAACAGCTGGAGACCCAAGTTTGGGAAACCCTGCTCTAAACAATTAAATTCACATTTTTCTTTCACCCTCCAAGCCTGTTTTGCATTTGTGTCATGTCTTTTAGACTATACATGTCAAGGCAGAGGCTGACTTACTAATCTTTGTCAGCTGCCCTGGGAGCCTTTTCAGCGGAAGAGCAGCCTAAAACTGCTGTAAATAATAAAATCCATTCTTCCCTAGCAATGACCTCTTGTGCCCCTGCCCTTCCCCATACGAGTTATCTCTAGAATTGCCCCCTGGCACTACAGAGTAGCTTTTAGGTACTTCCATGATGAAAGGAGGTTGCACAGCCGACCAGAATTAATTTGCAAGGCTTGCGTCCGCAGATCTGTATATTATGAACGGTGCAAATGTTGCTTAGATCAGGAGTTAATAGAGATGTGTCAGGACTTGGGAGCCTTAGCTAGGAATCACTCAGCTGTATCTCTGGGGGCAAAGACCTGAAAATAAGTGGAGCTGCTGCAGTATCAAGATGGGGAGAATCTCCTGAACGTACAGCATGAATTGCAACGATAAAATTAACGGAGAGCTGTGCTGGAGAAAAAGGGTGCTTGGCGTGTATATATGTGGGAATGTTATAATTATTGCTGCTTTACAGTCATACCTCGTGTTGCGTTCCGCTCTTGTTACTGGACTTTCAGCTTACGAACATGGAAAACCTGGAAGTGTTTACTTCTGGGTTTGCCGCCCGCACATGCGCAGAAGCGATCTGCATGCTTTGCGCATGCGCAGAAGCGATCTGCGTGCTTTGCGCATGTGCAGAAGCGCTTGATCGCGCCACACACATGTGTAGAAGAGGCGCTCTAGTTGCAGACTTTTTGGGGTGCAAACAGCACCCCAAAACAGATTAAGTCTGCAACTAGAGGTACCACTGTATTGTGATAGGTCTTAATATTTTTTTACGGCTTGTGGATTTCCTAGGCTCAATTAAAAATGGGTGGGAGGTAGGGAAACCAGCCAGGTGTCAAGCCCACGCCTGGGGCACGTTGAATGAGCAGAATATAAATACTCCGAACTTGTATATAAAGTTTCTAACTTCCGTGCCTGTTCAACTCTGAGAGGCACCTGAGTGCCCTAGATTTCTTGCCATGGTCTCCCTGGGCTTTTGTCTGGCCCCTGCTTATAAGTCTGGATTTACTGGCAGCCCTTGAGTTGTATCCCAGCGTAACCCCGTGTGAAAACCGAGACAGAACAGTGACACAGGAAGCCAGGCTGTTGTGAGAGTGCAGCTGTTTCCAGCCACGAAAGAGGCCGCCAGATATTAACTGTGATCAGATCCTGGACAGCTTTCATCCTTTCTCGGGTAGCACAGGCTAGATGGGCTAATTAAATGCTTACGGCACGACATATCAAATTTTTCTGTGCTTGGTCCCATCTGAAACCCTTTTGTGAGCCGTTCCCCCAAATGCACCCCTGCTAATACCGGACTGCTGCATTCCCAGCTAGCTTCTCCTGAAAGAGGGGGAATGTCAACCCAAGCCTGGGAATTTCTGTTCCTCTCCTCTTAAGCTCGGTTTCATTTTTCTTTTCTTTTGTTTCATTGGGGAGGATCTGCTGCAGTATGCAGCCTTAGGGAAATGTTTCGACTCGAAGCTGGAAAATGCATTTTGAATGCATTGCGGTCAGTATCAGAATTGTAGCAAGAGGCCGATTTAAGGGAGTGCGTCAGGTTTAGTCGCACCAGGTGCAGAGCCTCGGGAGCGCTGCAACTATGATGTAGAATGGAAGGGGGGGGGGCACCAAATTTTGGTGTCACACAGGGCACTGCGGAAATTTGATACCCCCAGAGTTCTGTTGCTGATTTTAGGTTACCCGGGTAACCGTGTTCTGGAGGTATTTCCCCTAGTTATAATCAAAATAATTTGCTCTAGCTAACCAAGCAAATAAGTCTTACGCTAACGAGTGTCTCTCTCTCTTTCTCTCTCTCTCTCTCTTTCTTTCTTTCTTTTTTGGGGGGATGCAGATTTGCTTACTTAGGTATGTGTACAGATTTGCCAACTGAAATATGTGTACGAAATAAATAATAAAAAAAACAACAACTGTCCAGTAGCACCTTAAAAGGTAAAGGTAAAGGTACCCCTGCCCGTACGGGCCAGTCTTGACAGACTCTAGGGTTGTGCGCCCATCTCACTCAAGAGGCCGGGGGCCAGCGCTATCCGGAGACACTTCCGGGTCACGTGGCCAGCGTGACATCGCTGCTCTGGCGAGCCAGAGCCTCACACGGAAATGCCGTTTACCTTCCCGCTAGTAAGCGGTCCCTATTTATCTACTTGCACCCGGGAGTGCTTTCGAACTGCTAGGTTGGCAGGCGCTGGGACCGAACAGCGGGAGCTCACCCCGCCGCGGGGATTCAAACCGCCGATCTTTTGATCGGCAAGCCCAAGGCGCTGAGGCTTTTACCCACAGCGCCACCCGCGTCCCTAAGTAGCACCTTAGAGACCAACTATGTTTGTTCTGGGGTATAAGCTTTCGTGTGCACACACATTTCTTCAAATACCAATATGTGTAGATATGTGTAGGTAGACTGGCTAGTAGACCTATTGGCAAGGCCACCATATTTGATGCTGTTTCATGGTGTGTGCCCTTCAGTAAAGTCATACCTTGGGTTACAGCCTCTTCAGGTTGCATTTTTTCGGATTGCGGACCGCTGAAACTCAGAAGTACCGCAATGGGTTACTTCCGGGTTTCGGCGGTCGCGCATGCGCAGAAGTGCTAAATCGCGCTTTGTGCATGCACAGAAGTGCTGAATCACAACCTGCGCGTGTGCAGACGTGGGTTGTGAACACTGCGGGTTGCGAACGTGCATCCTGCACGGATCATGTTCGCAACCGCGTGTCTGCTGTATCTGTGTGTCCATGCAGGATGGCATTGTGTGGTTTGACGGGCTTGTTTGAACGATTTAGACCTGATTTATAAAGTATTCTTTGCCTCGGTGTTACTAACATCTGGGCAAAAGCTGCGGTGGAATTCCTGTAAATATATTCTGTAAGCATGGATGGCTTTTTAATCAGTTGGGCCACTTCCTTGGCTGCCATCCTAAAGCTGTTGGTAGATGGAATCCATTATTTCCTCCCCCATATGTTGTTCAGTGCATTTCTGCAAGTGAAGTTAAAAAGGTAAAGGTACCCCTGCCCGTACGGGCCAGTCTTGACAGACTCTAGGGTTGTGCGCCCATCTCACTCAAAGAGGCCGGGGGCCAGCGCTGTCTGCAGACACTTCCGGGTCCCGTGGCCAGCGTGACATCGCTGCTCTGGCGAGCCAGAGCCGCACACGGAAACGCCGTTTACCTTCCCGCTAGTAAGCGGTCCCTATTTATCTACTTGCACCCAGGGGTGCTTTCGAACTGCTAGGTTGGCAGGCGCTGGGACCGAACAGCGGGAGCGCACCCCGCCACGGGGATTCGAATCGCTGACCTTCCAGTTGGCAAGCCCTAGGCACAGCGCCACCCGCGTCCCTCTGCAAGTGAAGTTACCTCCCTCCCAAAAAAACAAAGCTTGAAGCTCTCTAACTAACCGTGGAGTGAAATGCCCCCCCCTTTTTCTCCAGGCCCACCCTCCTCCTCCTGGTACCCCTTTGCTTTTGATTCCCCCCAGAAATATGGAGGTTGACATTAACCTAATGTTCTGGTTTTGTGATGCCACAATGGGAAATTTCTTCCATTCATGGGGTTGTTGGGTTTTTTGCATAAAATCAAAGCAGTTTTGGAACTGTATGTTTGAAAGGATGGGGGGGGGGAGCTTTCCACCACATCAGAGCTACCATTAACCCCCCCCCCAATCTGCTTACTAAATTTTGTAAAAAGTTGATCCCTTTATTCATATAAGATCCAGATTCTGCATGTTATGACCCCACGCAGGGCTGTTACGGCCCAAAATGTGGGTAAGTTGCATGCAAACCAACAGGGCAAGGATATCATCAGGGGGGAAATGGAAACAACTGAACCTGATTAAATTGTCAGTGGTGTTGAGGAATGGGATTAATTACCTAGAAGAAATAAATAACGGAGTCTGTGAAAAGTGGTATTTTAGGTGGTGGCGTAGACTGCTTTGTGTTATAAAAACATGAGTTCAAGAAAGGACAGTTATGAATGAAAAATGCAAAGAACAAAATGTTATTGCCAGTTGAAATGTGTGTGAGGTGCCATTTTAAAAAGGATGCTTTTCTTCTTTTTTGATGTATACTATATAATAAAAATAAAAATATATTTATATCCCACCCTCCCCAGCCAGAGGTTTTTTTGTGTGTGTAATATTTGCTGTATGCTCTATTATATACTCTGTGTGTGTGTGTGTGTGTGTGTGTGTGTGTGTGTAGCATATATATATAAAAATGAAGTTTGATTGTTTAAAAGAAAAACCTGAAATTAACCCGAAGTGGCATGTTGCGAGTGGGACTCGATTCCCTTGGGGGTCTTTCTCCCGAGCCTTTGACACTCACCTTGCCCCCTCAGCACAGCCAGCCCCTTGCGATGATTACTCTTAACATTTGCCTTCTGCAAAGCTGGAGGTTATTTCTTGGAAAGCTGTCAGCTCCCTCCTGCCGTGACTCAGGGATTTATTCCATAATTCTCATGGGCTCATGTTTTAATCATAAATCTTGCGTTGGAAGAATTAGGTCGCCAGATTAGCTTAATAGGAAGCTTCAATCAGCAGCATATCAATTAAGGAGAAATGGTATTTTCAGAAGCAGATGTGGAACGATTAAGGAAGCGCCCCCAGTGCCCGGCTGCTCAGCACCATGGTTTGGACACTCTGTAGCATCCTGCTCTTCTCCCCACCGTCTGGGGAATTTAGTCAGTGATAGGATGGGTAAGGTAAAGGTACCCCTGACCATTAGGTCCAGTCGCGGACGACTGGGGTTGCACGCTCACCTCGCTCTATAGGCCCAGGGAGCCGGCGTACAGCTTCCGTGTCATGTAGCCAGCATGACTAAGCCGCTTCTGGCGAACCAGAGCAGCGCACGGAAACGCTGTTTACCTTCCCGCCAGAGCGGTACCTATTTATCTACTTGCACTTCAATGTGCTGTCGAACTGCTAGGTGGGCAGGAGCTGGGACCGAACAACGGGAGCTCACCCTGTCGCAGGGATTTGAACCACTGACCTTCTGATCGGCAAGCCCTAGGTTCTGTTTAAAGCATATACCGTATTTTTTGCTCTATAAGACTCACTTTTTCCCTCCTAAAAAGTAAGGGGAAATGTGTGTGCATCTTATGGAGCGAGTGCAGGCTGCGTAGCTATCCCAGAAGCCAGAACAGCAAGAGGGATTGCTGCTTTCACTGCACAGCGATCCCTCTTGCTGTTCTGGCTTCTGAGATTCAGAATATTTTTTTTCTTGTTTTCCTCCTCCAAAAACTAGGTGCATCTTGTGGTCAGGTGCGTCTTATAGAGCGAAAAATACGGTATTTAAAACATGAGGATCGTGCAGATAACACTAGCAATGGGAAACGGGAGGATGTGCTGGGATGCATATTGCATCCTGTGTACCACAGTAGCATTTGATCCGAGAGACGACTTAATGGACACAGCTGTTTGGAGTGTGATATACATAGAATTGTAGAATTGGAAGGGACCCTAAGGATCATCCAGTCCAACCCCCTGCAATGCAGGAATATGCAGCTGTCCTATATGGGGATTGAACCTACAACCTTGGTGTTATCAGCACCACGCTCTAACCAACTATCCGTGAGATGTATGTTGGGAAACAGAGTGGAAGCATCTCAAATATCAGCCCCTGCAATTGATGGGCACCATGAGGATCCCATAGTGGGACGCAGGTGGCATTGTGTTCTAAACCACTGAGCCTTGGGCTCGCTGATCAGAAGGTTGGCAGTTTGAATCCCTTGACAGGGTGAGCTCCTGTTGCTCAGAGTTCTGGCTTGGAAAGCAGGAAGCTCAGATCTGGATTTGTGTATGGCAATTCCCAACATGACCCAGATAGGTAATGGTTTTGTGTCGCCTTAATCCACGTGAGAGGGAAGCCCAGGGCAGGCTGCCCACAGATCTCCAGTTACTGTTACCTGTCAGTCGCCAGCCAAACATTGTGAGGAAATTCAGAAGCAGAGCACAATGGAAGCAGCCATCCTTTGTTCTCAGTGGCTGGTATCTAGCAATTAAGGGCTAGGGAGCAAGAGAAAGGAGAGGAAGAGAGACTGGGAAAATGCTCATCGCTCTCCTGGGTATTCTGGCCAGTAGCCACTGATGGACCTGGGGTGAAAAAAGCACGCAGCCCCACTTGAACTGGATCCACTGTCAAATAAGGCAGAGAGATCCAAACACACAGGGGACCAGTTCTGTGCCTCAAACGGCAATCGCAAATGTTGAAGCAAAGGCTGAAGTATTTTGGATTTGGGGGCAGATTATTCGCACACAAGCAAAGGTGGGGCATGACCTTGGCAGCACCGTTCAAAAATGCTTTTATCCTCCTCTTCATTTGTTCCTGACACCATCTGTTGCTCAGAAGCTCTCTCCCCTTCCAAACTGTTCTCCGGTGCTCCCTGGTTGACCTTGCCGTCCCAATTCCCAGCTCTGCACTCGCCGTTCTTTGGCTTAGTGTATCATAAAGGGATTTTGGGGGGGAAATGATGCTCAATTGTTCCAAACTGGGTAGTGGCCTGAGGTCAACCGGCAATGCCAATCCCTTTCTGAAAGGGGCAGCTCTGGGCTGGATTTGTGGCTAAGTGTGGGGGAAATAAATATGAAGTGCCGTCCGCCTCCTTAAATTGCTTCTGTAGCATTGTGCCACAAGGCTTTTCCGCTCATTGTTTTTCAAGCAGCTTGCACCTGACTGCATCTCTGTTCCAGTGTCCCCTTTCAGCTGCTCTTCATTCTCTCTTTTGGCCCACTGTCATCCGTTACGAGCATTTTGTGGCCGCTGCAAGCGCTCTAGATATTTGAAGGCCTGATGCCACCACAAGAGCTGTTCTTCATGACTAGGCTTTCTGGGAACCTTGGTTTCCTAGCTTCTTGTAGGTCCTTGGCTTGCCCTCTTGATTCCAGGGATTGCTTACTGTCAGCTTGCCTCGCCTTATGCAATCAGCTGATTGGCTCTGGGAGCGTGCCTTCAAAGTCCCTATGGAACAAGCAGTTTAGATCAGGCTTCCTCAACCTCGGGCTTCCAGATGTTTTTGGACTACAACTCCCATGATCCCTAGCTACCAGGACCAGTGGTCAGGGATGATGGGAATTGTAGTCTCAAAACACCTGGAGGGCCGAGGTTGAGGAAGCCTGGTTTAGATTCTGCCAAGGGGTGGGGCGAGCCAATCTATTCATAGGAAGCACATTGAACCCAAATTGATGGTTGGTTTGGAGCAATCGGTTTGGAAGAAGAGCCCCTCGTAGGGAACACTCCTGGACAGCAGCTCCATGTGGGACTTCCCCATCAGTGGCTGTTAGCTGACAAGGAGCCCTGATTTTGCAAAGCAGCCATTAGGAGCTCAGTTGAGGCTCCTAATGGTTCCTTGGTTGCTGCATCCATTCGTGTCCCACTCCTGATATCACAAATTGGGACCTGTGTCAGACCTATACAGTCATACCTCGAGCTGAGCATTTTCGGGTTTCGCTCCGCGGCAACCCGGAAGTAACGGGACGCGTTACTTCTGGGTTTCGTCGCTCGCGCATGCGCAGACGCTTAAAATGACGTCACGCGCATGCACAGAAGCAGCGAATCCCTGAAATCAAGAGGGCAAGCGAAGCGGCAGATGTGGGTTGCGTTCGCTTCAGGATGCGAACGGGGCTCCGGAACGCATCCAGAGGTACCACTGTATAGGCCCATGGGCTAGAGATTCCCCCTCCTGCTCTTCAGCACCTACTGCAATTTCAAAAATTGATTCCCACCCCCACCCCCACCCTCGTGTATTCCTTTGTTCTAGTAGTCAAGGTATGTTGGAAGCTGCAGGCTGCTTCCATAGCATAGGAGACTTAGGAAGAATCATAGAATCATAGAGTTGGAATAGACCACAAGGGCCATCGAGTCCAACCCCCTGCCAAGCAGGAAACACCATCAGAGCACTCCTGACATATGGTTGTCAAGCCTCTGCTTAAAGACCTCCAAAGAAGGAGACTCCACCACACTGCTTGGCAGCAAATTCCACTGTCGAACAGCTCTTACTGTCAGGAAGTTCTTCCTAATGTTTAGGTGGAATCTTCTTTCTTGTAGTTGGGATCCATTGCTCCGTGTCCGCTTCTCTGGAACAGCAGAAAACAACCTTTCTCCCTCCTCTATGTGACATCCTTTTATATATCTGAACATGGCTATCATATCACCCCTTCACCTCCTCTTCTCCAGGCTAAACATGCCCACCTCCCTTAGCCGTTCCTCATAAGGCATCGTTTCCAGGCCTTTGACCATTTTGGTTGCCCTCCTCTGGACACGTTCCAGTTTGTCAGTGTCCTTCTTGAACTGTGGTGCCCAGAACTGGACACAGTACTCCAGGTGAGGTCTGACCAGAGCAGAATACAGTGGCACTATTACTTCCCTTGAAGGCAGGGACTCCAAACATTTCCCTAGTTTTAGTTGGTTATTCTGTGATTTGGAATCAGAACTGTTGGTTCTATCCTCCCTCTGACAACCTTATTGTTCATTCCTTACGCTTTCTTCTGCAGGGATTGACAGCCGATACAACGAGGGCTGCCGGGAACTGGCAAACTACCTTCTCTTTGGCTTGTACAACCAGAGCAACAATGAATTTGAAAGATCGGGGTTTCCTGAAGAGGTCCTTGACGGTAAGGGAAAGTGGTGCTATGCGCTATTTTAAGATGAACACTCAGGGGGCGAATAAGGCTGGTCTTCTTTCACTTCTTTTGATATCCTTTGAGTCTCTCCTTGCGTACTGTATGCAAGCAAGAGGCTAGACAGTTTATTGCTCCTGGTTCTTTCCTAAAACGTCTTTGTGGACGTTGATACAACCCACCCTCTTCCACTTTGCTCCCACGGGTATTCGTGGCATTTCTCTCTTGCCCCTTAACCGAAGTTCTCTGGACAACATACGTTAAAAATGGTTAAAATGTAATGGAGACAATTGAACGCAGGCAGGCCTTAAAATAGAATTTTTTTTTTGTCAAGACATCAGAATCCATTCAAAAGCCCAAGGTAAAGGTAAAGGGACCCCTGACCATTAGGTCCGGTCGTGACCAACTCTGGGGTTGCGGCGCTCATCTCGCTTTATTGGCCGAGGGAGCCAGTGTATAGCTTCTGGGTTATGTGGCCGGCATGACTAAGCCGCTTCTGGCGAACCACAGCAGCGCACGGAAACGCCATTTACCTTCCCACCAGAGCAGTACCTATTTATCTACTTGCACTTTGATGTGCTTTCAAACTGCTAGGTTGGCAGGAGCAGGGACCGAGCAACGGGAGCTCACCCCGTCGCGGGGATTCGAACCGCCAACCTTCTGATCGGCAACCCCTAGACTCTGTGGTTTAACCCACAGCGCCACCCGCGTTCAGAATCCATTCAAAAGCCCAAAGACTATCCCAAAAAGCCTGGGAGCACTAACTTCCAGGCGGACTTGGGGCCACCAGTGCAAAAAACGAAATACGGCTGCTTAGCCATGAACTTTTTCGGTGGCCTTGAGCAAAGATCTCCCTTGGTTTGTTTCTTACATAACTGCCTCCTCCACCTCCTTTGTAGGTGATTGTGCCAGCCTGGATACTACGTGTGATTTTTACACATGTCAGCACATACCTTTTGAACATCATAAAGGGAAAATATTGAGGGCAAAGTGGTCTTCTAACTCCCCTGCCTGTTCCATATTTTGTCATTTAGAAGGGAGGGATCACAAGGACTTAAAACAAAAAACCCAAAGTCCCTGAGTTTGTTTTCCTTTACCCTCCCCATCTCTTTTTCCTTTTGTGTCACGTATTTCAAGTTACCATATGGAGGGCAGACACTGTATTGTCTGTTAATGATCTTTCATAAATTGCTCTGGGAGCCCCATTAGCTAAAGAGCGAGTAAAAATGTATTAAATAAGTAAGGACTTGTGTGAGCGTTGCATCGGGAGGACAAACAGGTTAGTGACTTGAAAATAACATTAGGTTGATTTCTTGCTCCTTTTAGATGTGATCCTACTAATAAAGCCAGACAGCGTCCATCTCTATTGCAACCCTGTCAACTACAACTACCTTTTGCCATATGTAGCATTCTGGAGAAACTTGCATTTCCACTGCCTGACTGAAAATGAGGTGAGTGGCCGAGTAGCAAACATAGAAAGAACAGCATTTGTCTGGGGCCGTCCTGAGCTGCAGCAGTTCCGGCTTCCCCCGGAGGCCTTTGGTGTTGCAGAAGGTCTCCTAATTCGGTGGAATTGATATGATCCAACGAGACGCTGTTGCAGTGGTCAGACTCCCGACTCCCTGCTCTTTCGTGGAATTGAAATTAAAAATGGCTAAGAAATCAAAACAGAAGCTTTGCCTGACTTGCAGCTTCATATTGTGCAAGAGCACTTGGAGGTGACACTGGGTTCAGAGGAGCTTACTCTCGAGTAAGTGTGCACAGGATAGCAGCCGTGATCTGTGCTTCATATCACCATTATGTCAAGATGGTGACTTTGAAAAAGGCATAGTGAACCCCTTTCTTGTTAGTTCTGGGGATAAGCTTTCGTGTGCATGCACACTTCTTCAGATACGAAAGAACTAACTTGGTGCTTTTGGACAATTTTTAAATTTTCATTTATTTATTTCATCTGCGTCAGACCAACACGGCTACCTACCTGAACCCTTTCTTGTTGCTATTCCAGTTCTTGCTATTTGGATCATTTTGTGAGAATATGGAGAGGGAAGAAAGAGACCAAACAATTGAATCTGAGCCTTGATCCTGTCTGGTGCTTATGCTGCAATTCCCAAGGTGGTCAACAGCTGGGACACAGGACAAATGCATCCCATACATGTCAGCAGAGCAATCCTTTCTTAACTTGGTAGCTGCATCAAAACTCCATGGAGGGTGGCTAAAAACATATCTCTCCTGTCAAAATAACCCCGGTGCAGCAGTTAAGTGAGCACTCTCAACCTGGGGCTTAAATACTTGCCTTTTGGCCAACACACCAGTAAGCCTTAGAGCTGCCAGGCACACCCAGCTTCTAGGGCTCTGGGTGATCGGAAGTCCAACCCGCTCATTCATCATTTGGGATTTGTAAAAGCACCTTTCCGGAATAGAATCATAGAATCATAGAATCATAGAGTTGGAAGAGACCACAAGGGCCATCGAGTCCAACCCCCTGCCAAGCAGGAAACACCATCAGAGCACTCCTGACATATGGTTGTCAAGCCTCTGCTTAAAGACCTCCAAAGAAGGAGACTCCACCACACTCCTTGGCAGCAAATTCCACTGTCGAACAGCTCTTACTGTCAGGAAGTTCTTCCTAATGTTTAGGTGGAATCTTCTTTCTTGTAGTTTGGATCCATTGCTCCGTGTCCGCTTCTCTGGAGCAGCAGAAAACAACCTTTCTCCCTCCTCTAGGTGACATCCTTTTATATATTTGAACATGGCTATCATATCCCCCCTTAACCTCCTCTTCTCCAGGCTAAACATGCCCAGCTCCCTTAGCCATTCCTCATAAGGCATCGTTTCCAGGCCTTTGACCATTTTGGTTGCCCTCCTCTGGACACGTTCCACTTTGTCAGTGTCCTTCTTGAATAAAACTACCCCAGAATGCCTTGGGTGCACGCACAGGGCTCCCCACTCTGCATGGCCCACAGGAGAGAATAAGGAAGCTTCTGCACACCTAGGAACTGGTGGGTTTCGACACCAGTTGATCTCCTCCTTGGCAAGGACCTGGAGGCTTGCTGCAATTAGATTAAGTGAAGCACCTTTCACATAGCTCACAATGCTTTTGCCTTTGAAGCCTGGTGGTTCTGGACCGAAAACCATTACTTGGAGCCAGGCTCATTATGTTCCAGCACCTGATGAAACCAAACAGCTCTCCAGGTCTGTTGGGATTTAAACGCCCACAGCCTTCAGGAGAGGCAGGATGGGCCTCCCTCCTGTATCTGCATATATACTCTCTCGCTGTCTAGATTATCCAGCCCCTCCCTTAAAACTCAGCAGTGCTGCTCGTTCTTTTGTCCTGTGATCTGGCTCTGCCGCTCAGAGAGTGAGAACAGAACATGATCTGCATAAGCGTGTTGTACGTTCTGCTCGTCTGAGCCAAGCGCACCCTGTGGTGTCTGTTCCCAGTACATTTCTGAGCACAATTCAAAGCGTTGGTGTTGAGCCCTGAATGGCCTCAGCCCTGTATACCTGAATACAGCCTGGACATTGAGGTCCAACTCCCATGTTCCCTTGCTGCAAGAAGTGAGGTTACAGAGAAGCAGGCAGAGGGCCTTCTCAGCGGTGGCACCCGCCCTGTGGAACGCCCTCCCATCAGATACCAAGCAGATGAATAACTATATAACAGTTCAGAAGACATCTGAAGACATCCCTGCATAGGGAAGGTTTTAATGTTGGATGATTTATTATGTTTTTTAAATATTTTGTAACACAGTAACAAATGGTAAACAAAATCATTTAAAAAAAACCCACAAACCTGAAAAACAATTTAAGCAACACACTTTAAAACTCAGCTGCCATCTCAGTGTTTCTTCCTTCTACCAAGCATACATTTTAATGTTCTGTAAAATAATTGGGTGGCATTTAGTGAAATTTTACTAAAGTAGACCCAGTGACTTGGTCATGTTTGTTAATTGCAGTGAGCGTACTCTGAGTAAAAC
Source organism: Podarcis tiliguerta (assembly GCF_965153285.1). Classification (NCBI taxonomy): domain Eukaryota; kingdom Metazoa; phylum Chordata; class Lepidosauria; order Squamata; family Lacertidae; genus Podarcis; species Podarcis tiliguerta. The sequence continues at coordinate 5,064,342 of NC_139542.1, forward strand.
GCAGCTGAATGCCACCCATTATTTATTGTAACGTAATAGTTGTAGTAGTAATGTAATGCAAGAGTTTTCTGCAGAGGGCTGTATTCTGTTGGCTGGTTCTGTTTCCTGTTCCAGGAGAGAGATGCCGAGAGTCGATCTGTGAGCTCCTCTTTCCCACTGAAGTCTCATACGTTAATGATTTAGGTCACTTCCGTACCATGTATTCAACACACACTCTTATCACACTTGAACCATCATGGCTTCTCCCATGGAATTCTGGGAACCGTAGTTTTTTAAGGGTGCTACTTTGCTTTGAGGACTCTTAAATCAGGCTTTCCAAATTTGGCAACGCCTTGAGAGTGAGCAGGACCCCTCTCTGGTTGCTGGGCTTTGTTTTGCAAGCACTTTAGAAATTCCTGGTGCGATTACTGTGTTTTGCTTCTTGTAACTGGGTTTTCTTGTATGCCGCAAAATAGGCACCCATGTTGGGTTGAACCAGTCAGCTTTTTGCAATGCAAATGTTTCTGCTGTGCCTCTTTTTCCCCACTCTGCCTGGTGTTGCACCACATGGTTTTTTAAGTGGGCCGACTGGATAATGATGTACTAACCACAGTGAAAACGAGTTCTTTCATGGAGCTTTGGCACCCGCGGAATAGAGACCCGGCATATGATAGGCATATGATTTAACCGAAGAGACTCCTAGTGTTCCCCTGGAAATAGGAAACAAGCTCTTTTTGCCTTTATCCTTTCTCTTTAAAACAACACCATTAACAGCCTCATATAATTCATTTTATATGGCAGTAGGCAATGTTCACAAGGCAGTTTCTGAGCTTTTGAGTTGGGGTTGGAGGGAAGAAAACAGAAAAACATGGTTGTGCTTGAGAGAAGGTTCTTGAGCTGTGCCTACAGCTTGGTCTGTTTTCCAGTCTTGAGAAGGTGATAACAGAAGAAGCTTCTTTCAGATTTAACTGCAACAGAATTAGTGCTCTGGACTGAGCTCATAAACTGATGTGCATTTTGCATATGGCTGCCATGGCTTTGAGGTGGTCTCTGCTGACTTCAGGGAGAGCCAGTGCAGCACAGTGGTTAGAGTGTAGGACTAGGACCTGGGAGACCAGGGTTCAAATCATCTCTTGGCCTTGAAGCTCACTGGGTGACCCTGGGCCAGTCGCTGCCTCTCAGCAGCCTAACCTACCTCACAGGGTTGTTGTGGAGATTAAATGAGGAAAGGAAGAACAATATACGCCACCCTGAGCTCCTTGGAGAACAAGGTGGGATTTAAATGCAATGAATAATAATATTTGCCGTGAGCATGTTCACAATGGAACGTGGGTCAGCTTTTCCTTGCACAGTGATTGCTCTTGCTTCACTTTATACAGAGCCATCCCCTGCTGGCTTCTGTGCTTGTTATCAGTGTGAACATGGTCTTTTCAGTCCAAAATGGCCGTGCTTAAAATATAGTGTGGATTGACTAAAGATGGCGACTGCTGTGAGCTGAGAGCGTTACAGGCAGAATAAGAAAGGCATCGCAACATGGGCATTCTTTTCCAAATTTTTGGGCAGTGGTTTGAGTATTGATTTGCTGGGTTTTCTTTCTCCTGGTCTGTTTCTTTTAGTACGAAGACGAAGAGGCTGCAGAGGAATTCAAAATTTCCAGCTTCGTAGACATGGTTCGTGACTGCAGCCGAATCGGGATTCCCTTCAGCTCACAAGGTAGGTTTGAAAAAGCCATGCGCACATTGAACAGCAGTACACGACGTGCCAACTCCACAGTTCTGTGCTCCTATAATACTTTTAAGTCAGGGACAGGGAAAAATGAGTCACTGGGGTCCATTATGTATATTAAACATGGTATGTGTGGTTCAACAAACAAAGCTCTCTGTCTGTGCCACATGAGGAGTTCTTCCATGTAACTCCTCCTTTATGTGGGGAAAGAATAGGCACCCTTTTTAGAACAGGAAACAAACCTTCCTGTTAATTATGTGAAGCTGGGATACAAAGCCACAGCACAGTCTTGATTTTGTTTTGCTGGAAATAACCAGCAAACATGCTGATGCAAGAAAGCTGCAACAAGCATCTTGCTTGTAGTTCCATTAAAGAAAGAGGGAACTATGAACAGAGAGGAGTATATTTATAGTTGCATCAACTGTGGGTTTCCCCGGCAACGGGCTTCCCCTGGTGACCATCCTAGCTATGGGGCTGAGCCACTGAGGCTGCTCCAATTCCTCGCTCCTGTTTCTCAAAGCTAGGCATTCCACTGGTCTCAACGAAAGGCTTTTTGGCACCCTTGAGGGAAGACAGCTGCTTTTTGTAATGGTGCAGGGAGCATTTGAGCAAATGCCTGGAAGACAGTGGTTGTGCTGGATGTTGTTCGTTTTTCTTTCCAGTAGCGATTTTTTGTACAGTGATTTTCTCTCTCGATGACTCGTATGCCATACCAGTTGTCTCCTCTTTGTCCTGCATTGGACTTTGAGAAATACCTGTGAAGTTCACGGGAAATGTGCAGTTAAAAAAAAAGTTACAGGAAAAAAGGAATCATCAACTTCAGAATTAAGTATTAGGAATCATCAACTTCAGAATTAAGCATCTTCTTGTTGAATTGGCCTTAGACTGCAGACTTAAATTACTGAAGTTACATTGGCACGCAGTGGTCTTTCAGACGGTGATGAAACCCAAGAGGCAAATGATGCCTGCTTTTCCAGGTTAAATAGAAGGGGAATGGAAACTTGGCTGCTGACTGGAACTGAGCTGGTCTCAACTAGCAAAGGCATCTCAGTCCAGAACATGCACAAACTTAGCAATGCCTCCTTGCTGAGGACCTGACAATGCAATGCAGCTGCGTTCTGTGCAGATGTGTCACAATGTAGGAGAGGATCTGTGTTTTACCTGGGAAGACTTCCAAGTGATTTTCAATATGGCAGCCATAAGGAAGAAACATGGAGTCATGCGTCAGCAGCAAAGAAACCAGAAAGGTAGTCCACAATAAACAATTGCTGCAGCATTCTAGATTTAAAAGCATTCTTTATTGGAATTGAAATATGCACGTAAGCAAAAATGAATAAATAAGCCCAAATCTTTTTTCCCCTGCCACATTTTTCTAATCTCGTAGGAAGCTGCTTTCTACTGAGTCAGAGTATAGTGGTCAATATAGCAAAGTATTGTCTACACCAGGGGTGGGGTGCTTGGCCAACCTTTTGGGAGCCATATCTGAGTGGTGAGCAGGCCAGAGCGCTGCAGCAATGGACGTGACTCTTCCTCTTCTACAACTGGCACCATTTTGACCACACACAACAGCGGGTTCCCATACACAAACATCACCCTCTCTTCATCCTCCACCCAAGCAAGTTCGATGCATGATCACACTTGAAGGCTGCATCCCAGGCGGGCATTTGAGGAGGGTGTGGGAGAGAAGGATGTTGACCAAGGGCAGGGCAGAAAGGCCTTGGGGTGTGTGATTGCTTTTGTCCCCCTCGGCCTGAGGTTCCCAGCCTTTGGCTTTCACTGACCAGCAGCAGCTCTTCATAGTCTTGGCTGAGGGTCCTTTGCAAACTTTCATAGAGATACCAGGAATTGGAATTGAGATCTTCTGCATGCAAAGCAGCTGCTCTGCCAGAGATCTAGGGCGCTTCTCCAAGGGTGGGGAATTATATTTTCTCCCTTTAAGGAGAACATGGCCTAGTGCATTATTGCATTTACTTCCACATCCTCTTTTTGGCCAAGAGGCATCCTGTGTGTCAGCTTCATGCTCTCCCACACACTCACATCCTAATCCCATGATCTTCTGAATACATTGATTCAGCAAAATGGAAAACGTTAGGGTTTTTTTCCATGTACAAATGCTTCTCCCTGTTGAAAGGTTGCATTTATTTATTTTCATATTTAAAATTCTTAACATGGTTGCATGGGGACCCTGTGGTGCAATGGGTCAGTGGGTCTGGCTGTTAACGGGGACAGCTCTGTGATTCTAGGAGTATGTCTTTGTTTACATTAATAATATAATAATTTTATTTATACCCCTCCCTCCCCAGCCAAGACAGGGCTCAGGGCGGCCAACACCAGACATAAAAACAATTGATTAAAATACAACTTGAAAAAACAAGATTAAAATACAACATTAAAATGCAGCCTCATTTCAGTAGAAACTCAAATCAAAAATTTTTGGGGATGAAAACATCAAATCTTTACTAAGGCCAACTATCCAGACTGGTCCTACATGGACCAGAAAAAAGCCAGGAAAGTCCCCAAATAGGAGTTCCATCACAGAAAGAGAAAGGAAAAAGGAAAGAGGGGCAGGGGATCAAGTTGATTCCATTAGAGCATAAGGCAGCCTAAAATCTTTATATAATAACCAGCGGAACCGCACCAGCAAGGGAACCCTCTCTAGATAAGCAGAACCATTGCATTGATATACATGGACAGTGCTGCAGTTGCATAACAAAAGCTGAGGAATTGCACACCCACCCAAAAAAATTGCTTTGTTTCTTCAGGACATCTGCAGATATTTGACATGTTCATTGTTGAAAAGTGGCCGATCGTGCAGGCCTTTGCCCTGGAAGGAATCGGCGGCGATGGCTTCTTCACAATGAAATATGAGGTAAGAAGCTGGAGGGAGGTTTCCTAGCTGAACAACAAGCTCATCACGAGTCCCCCTAAGCCAGGACTTTTCTCCCTGCTGTGGTTCATTGGAGGCGCTGGAAAGACTGTGACCGGGGAAGAGTTATTTCATCAACATTGTATTCCAGAGCACCCCAGACCTCTTCATTTTATTATGGAGTCCCTAGTTTCAGGCTCCACACTTCCACAGCATCTTCCTGTTCCCGTTTTAATGTATATATTATTTTGCTTTGTGTAAACCAAAGAGAAGTGCACAGGATAGGAATCTTGTGTTGCTATGTCTTGAGTGTGCCACCGTTCTCAGGAATGTCCACTGAACAATTTTTTCATCATCTATTTTGGAAACCCCTGTGTGTTATGCTTTCCTTTTACCAAACCGAGCAACTGAGAAAAACCCTAGTAAAAGAAATTAGCTTTTATTATTACTCTTCCAGATTGCAGAGTTACACTTTCATCTCTGTTGTGAGCTGTCGGGGCTGTTGTCTGCCGTGGCCCCAAAGGGAACATATCCGTGTAATAGTTATTTTACAGAAACTGCCGGGTGCTGAGTGGCACAACGGCGCTTCACGTTCATGGCACTATTCACCAGCCATAATGGCATATTGTGAACATTCCCAGCTGAATGGAGTCTCTGTGAATGGGGATCGTGTCATACAGGGCAACTTCTTTCCAAATAGAAAGGAAACCAAGTGCCTTCTCCTTAAGCATTTTGGTGACTGCTCTGTGTTCTTACTGCCCCTTTCAATCAGCCTAGCATTGCTGCCTGCTTGGCCTTGGGGAGAACTGTAACATTTGAGCTGCCTTCCCCAACCCCAATCCAGATGTTTGGAACTATAATTCCCCGTTCCCAACCCAGCTGTTGAGGAAGGCAGTGTTTGAGAACAGAAGGCCTCGGTCCTGTATACCTGAAGGAGCGTCTCCACCCCCATCGTTCAGCCCGGACACTGAGGTCCAGCGCCGAGGGCCTCCTGGCGGTTCCCTCATTGCAAGAAGTGAGGTTACAGGGAACCAGACAGAGGGCCTTCTTGGTAGTGGCGCCCACCCTGTGGAATGCCCTCCCTTCAGATGTGAAGGAAATAAGCAGCTATCCTATCTTTAAAAGACATCTGAAGGCAGCCCTGTTTAGGGAAGTTTTTAATATTTAATGCTGTACTGTTTTTAACATTTGATTGGGAGCCGCCTAGAGTGGCTGGAGAAACTCAGCCAGATGGGTGGGGTATAAATAATAATAATAATAATAATAATAATAATAATAATAATATAATTATTATTATTATTATTATTAAAAGCACGGAATGTGCAAGCCCCTTTCAGAACTCTTTCTCTTTGCAGCTGATGGATGTCAGCGTGGACCTGTGGAAAACTTACAGCAAGATCGATCCTGTTTCTCTGGAGAGTTTACTTTACGAGGTAATGTGCCAGACTTTTCTTCCCCTCCACCGCCACCGCCACCCCCAAGGCAAATTTGACAGAGAATAAGCCCATGGTTTTGGGACGCGGGTGGCGCTGTGGGTTAAAGCCTCAGCACCTAGGACTTGCCGATCGAAAGGTCGGCGGTTCGAATCCCCGTGGTGGGGTGCGCTCCCACTGTTCGGTCCCAGCGCCTGCCAACCTAGCAGTTCGAAAGCACCCCTGGGTGCAAGTAGATAAATAGGGACCGCTTACCAGCGGGAAGGTAAACGGCGTTCCGTGTGCTGCACTGGCTTGCCAGATGCAGCTTGTCACACTGACCACGTGACCCGGAAGTGTCTCCGGACAGCGCTGGCCCCCGGCCTTTTGAGTGAGATGGGCACACAACCCTAGAGTCTGGCAAGACTGGTCCGAACGGGCAGGGGTACCTTTACCTTTAAGCCCATGGTTTAGTTATTTAGATATATGATTGCATGGGTGCTGGTATTCTGATGGTTCATCATGCTGTGGTTTATTCGGTTTCCCTTTTAACATGTTTAGAACTAAAATGACTTTCCACAGGAAATGGCTTTTGTGTGAACCTTCAGAGAAGCCTGGGGTGCCCTGGGAGATGCTGTGTGAACTGACTTCACCCCACAGAGTTCCACAAAGTGCTAGCCAGGCCCACTGGGTATCAGTGTGAACTCAAGAGTACACCCACATCATACCTGGCACTCACCTGTTACACACATGGCTGGCCAAGGTCAGTGGTAGTAGGCAAGCTCTCTCTTGAGAAACTGTGTCCCCGCTTGCGGATGATCTTGGTAAGATGCCAAACTTCCGTGGGTCTGAGAAATGCCGAGTCATTTCTGCATCCCATAAAATGGCGTTGGGTCAGTTCAAATGTCATGGAAAACCATAGTTCTCTCCCCCCCCCCCCCGAATGATTGCAGTGAGTTTGGAGCTTTGTGCTTCTCCCGTTCTGTTTCTTCACATCTGTTTTTATTAGCCTCGGTTTGGGGTTATTTCTGAACCAGTGGTCAAAACTCCCATTGTTCTAGGTGCATTTTGCAACATGGAATTTCATTAGCGCGAACAGTTTCTAAGCTCTGAGCGCAGTACTCTGTCTAAGATTTCAGATTAAAACTGCAGAGTGGAAGGAAAGGAGGACCTTTTTCTGCCTCCCCACTTCCAGCTACTCTCTGAAGACTGGAGAAGAGCCCCTCTTAAGAATATTAGAGGGGTGGGCAGGGGAAGGACTAGACCATGTGGGAAAACGAACATAATATTTTAGCTGCGGTTCATTCATTTTCAGCTTTGTAGTCTCGTTATTCAAAAAGCACGCCTGTACATTCCGTTGTTGCGCCCATAACCTCGGTTTAAGGTACCATTTAGCTCCTCGCTTTAAGGGACACGGGTGGCGCTGTGGGTTAAAGCCTCAGTGCCTAGGGCTTGCCGATTCGAAAGGTTGGCGGTTCGAATCCCCGCGGCGGGGTGCGCTCCCGCTGTTCGGTCCCAGCGCCTGCCAACCTAGCAGTTCGAAAGCACCCCTGGGTGCAAGTAGATAAATAGGGACCGCTTACTAGCGGGAAGGTAAACGGCGTTTCCGTGTGCAGCTCTGGCTTGCCAGATCAGCGATGTCACGCTGGCCACGTGACCTGGAAGTGTCTTCGGACAGCGCTGGCCCCCGGCCTCTTGAGTGAGATGGGCGCACAACCCTAGAGTCTGTCAAGACTGGCCCGTACGGGCAGGGGTACCTTTACCTTTTTTCATATCTCAGTTTCCTACACTGTTTGGACCCCACACTGTGGTTTGTTGAAACAAGCCATCTTAGTAATACATGGTTTTAAATTGGCTTGTTTCAAACGAGTTTGTCATGTTCAGATACAGAGGGGGAAAGCTTCTCATCTCCTCATGACCGCACGGGAGGAAGAGTGTTGAGAGGAGGAGCAATTGAGCCTAAGGCCTCCCGTTATCTCATTCCCATTAAGATCAATCACGTTTTATTGCGATATCTGAATCGGCTCATTGTGTATGTACCCTGTGGCTTTGGCCTCGTCACTCCCAGACAGCATGGGCAGAAGCCACCAGGAATGCCTTGTGTGCAGAACTTTTTGGAATGAATGAGATCCTGTGCAAAACCACAGAGGGAGACGTCACCAGTGATCTGTCTTCTTGCTTTCAAAGGCTGATTGTGTGACTAAGCCTTTCTACCTCTCTCCCACTTGCCACAATGACCTTTGCATAAGCTCAGAGCATTCAGGGTATGTATTGGAGCTGCATTGCTGTTTTTTCTCCTTCAGTTCCACACATGCACATCCTTGCGCTTTTCTTAAAATGACTTCTGCGAACCCAGAGGCCTACCTAAACCCTTTCGCCTTCTCATTCTGGTGTCTTAACAGTCTGGGCAGTTTTGTGTGTGAAAGAGTGGCTGTTCTTAAAGAGGGTTAGAAATCTTCTTCTTCTTTGGCGATCACTCGTAGCCAAGTAAGATTGTTTTCCATAAACACGGTTTTAACAATGAGTCTATAAGTGCTTGTGGCCAATTCTGGATCCACATGTCCTTCCACAGTGGGGACATTGGTTTCTGGGCAGGAGCTGATCACGGTGTGGATTTGCCAAGCGTGCCTTCCTTCTAGCACGTTTCTCCCTTGCATTCTGAGTTCGAGTGTCTTCAAAGCCCATGACACCTTTGGTAAAGGCTGTTCTCCAACTGGAGCGCTCGCAGGCCAGTGTTTCCCAATTGTCAGGGTTTATACTACATTTTTTTAGATTTGCCTTGAGACAGTCTTTAAACCTCTTTTGCTGACCACCAGCATTTCGCTTTCCATTTTTAAGTTCGGAATAGAGTAGTTGCTTTGGAAGACGATCATCAGGCATCCACAGAACATGACCAGTCCAACGAAGTTGCTTCAGCACTGGGTGAAAAATGGACCTTGGCTGACACACAGTGGCCGTTGGTTGAGTTGCCTCCTCCTTTTTAAAGAACAAAAGCACTCTTTGCACAGAGCTGTGTGGGCATCTTTATAGGCGCACACATACCATTGCCATTCAAAATGTCACTGTGCAAAAGCCACAGGTGTGTTAGTTATAAGATACAGAGTTCTCACGCTGAAGCCCATAACGATTTTGCACAAACTCAAATGTACTTCAATTCTTTAAAAAAACAAAAGCTACAGTTATTGGCCTTCCCAACCCTGTAGCCTGCCCTGCCTTTTCATTTTTGCGAAACCTTGCATGTTCTTGCTGAACAGTGCTCTTCCTCTGAGCTTCCATCTGTTCATATATTTTATTTTATTTTAAATAGGAAGGCGAGAGCCCCTTTTAGACCTAATCTGACTTGCTATCTTTTTCATTTCATTTCGTTTTGTTTTCCTATGTGGTGGTTTAGGGGAATCATAGAGTTGTAAGGGACCCTGAGGGTCATCTAGTCCAGCCCCCTACAATGCAGGAATCTTAGCTAGATCATACATGACATAATAGAATCCTAGAACTGTATAGTTTGAAGGTGAGTAATGTTGGTTTTCTCTTAAAGCGAAAATACTAGGTATAATATAAGGATGCCTAAGATCCAGGTTTGGGGCAAGTACTCTTTGCTAAGAGAACCCTAGTCAAGATTTAAAATTACAAAACATGCAGTGTGGAAATATAGGCCGTTAGACCTTTAAAATATCCCCATTTCAGTTCCTTCCAAAGTTTCCCCCTTCCCTTACTATAGAAAGTAGCCATATACCATATTTTTCGCTCTATAAGATGCACCAGACCACAAGATGCACCTAGTTTTTGGAGGAGGAAAACAAGGAAAAAAATATTCTGAATCTCAGAAGCCAGAACAGCAAGAGGGATCGCTATTCTGTTCTGGCTTCTGGGATAGCTGCGCAGCCTGCATTCGCTCCATAAGACGTACACACATTTTCCCTTACTTTTTAGGAGGGAAAAAGTGAGTCTTATAGAGCAAAAAATACGGTATATGGTAAGTTATAAAAGGTTTACTTACAAATTCTTCAAAGGTCATATTCTTGTGCTTTCCCATACATTAGTTACAAGACATAGGCAGTAAAACTTATGTTCCAAATTGGTGAAAGTTTCTAAATTATCTGTATGGAAACACTACCCCCTGCTCTGTTTAATTGGATTTTTGTATGCCGCAGACTCAGTCACAGATGCAAAGTAAGCTCCTTTAACGAACTGACGGCTGATGTGTTTCTCTCCTCAGGATTTGATGACTTTTGAACATCAGTGGACCAATTTCTTTGCCAATTTTGACACTGAAATCCCTTCTATCCTGGAGCTGTCAGAGTCACAGGCAGGAGAGGTATGTATCTCGTTACACGAAAGGGGAAACTCTTTTTTCAGAAACCCATTTTTTTGGGGGGGGTGCCTTTTTGTCATTGCCACTCTTCAACAGTTCAGACAAAGAAATCCTTGCAGAATTACAGCAAGTCACCCAGAGATCTACCAGTGGATTGTAGGTCTAACCATCTGCCCACCCCCAAGTTATAGTGCACACATAGTATTTAACAAGTCTTGGTAGGGAAGGGATTTAGCTATCATGCATCACTGGGAAGGGAATCATTTAAGGGAGTTACTATGTTGTCCTGCCTCTAAATCTTACAAGTCCCATTGATTGCAGCTAAAGTTTTTGATCTCTAATTTGAAAAAAACATACACTAAAATCCAAACTATGTGAAAAAATGGGGGGGACGTTGTTTAAAAAATCACATTTGCTAAAATAACATGGGCAAGAACAATATGCCTCTCTTATGCAAGCTTTAGCAAACTTTCAGCAGGGGGCCAGTCCACTGTCTCTCAGATCTTGTGGGGGGCCGGACTATATATTTTTTTTGGGGGGGGGGAAGGAATGAATTCCTATGCCCCACAAATAATCCAGAGATGCATTTTAGATAAAAACACACATTCTACTCATGTAAAAACACCAGGCAGGCCCCACAAATAACCCAGAGATGCATTTTAAATAAAAGGACACATTCTATTCATGTAAAAACATGCTGATTCCTGGACCGTCCACAGGCTGGATTGAGAAGGCGATTGGGCCGCATCTGGCCCCCGGGCCTTAGGTTGCCTACCCACACTTTTAAGCATCCAAGGCATCACTTGTGCCTTGTGAACACATTAATGCTTGTCTGGGGAGGGGGGTGGAATTAACCAGCTGGTGTGCATAAGGTCATGGCTAAAGTAGCACAGCAGTTGATTGAGAGACTATAAATTTATTTTCACAATGAGCAAACTTTCATCCGGGATCCAAAAGAAAGTACATTTTTAGGTACAGAGAGGTGTAGAACCCTTGTACATTAATCAGTTGGCTGACAAGTTATGAACCAGGCAGTAAATTACCTAAATTTTACTCCAGCAATCGCCATAATGTTTCTGCCACTAATTATGTGCATGAGATTGTCATTATATTTTGGGTGGTGTAAATGCCATGAGCATTCATTGAATAAGGGGAGAAATAAATTTCAAGAAATTATATGCCCTATGCACAGTCTGAAATAGTTTGCAATGCACCACTCCACATTTCTGTTGTTGCTTGGATGTGTCAATTCTTTCTAATATTCCATACCTTTTCTTCCATAGCCATTCCGAAGTTACTTCAGCCATGGGATGATTTCCAGCCATATCACGGACAACAGGTACTCTAACTGACAGGTTCTTGAGCGAATGCAGTACAGCACAATGCATTTCATAAAAGCACAGCATGTAAAAGAGTGTTTGCATCTCTAAAACCCAAAGCACTCTGCTATAACTGTGATTATGTGTTTTCCCCATTAAGCTGTTGACAGTCATCTTAGTTTCGACAATAGCCAAAGCCAGAGTAACCATTAGCTTGTTGGGGAGTCTTTTATTTATGTGGCTTATCTTTCTAGCTGGCAAACATTCCGGAGTATAACTGCTGATACAACCAACATACCTAGTCAATTGCTTCTGCAAATAAGCCTCTACTATAGGAACTTAGGAGACGCGGGTGGCGCTGTGGGTTAAAGCCTCAGTGCCTAGGGCTTGCCGATCGAAAGGTCGGCGGTTCGAATCCCCGCAGCGGGGTGCGCTCCCGCCATTCGGTCCCAGCGCCTGCCAACCTAGCAGTTCGAAAGCACCCCTGGGTGCAAGTAGATAAATAGGGACCGCTTACCAGCGGGAAGGTAAACGGCGTTTCCGTGTGCAGCTCTGGCTCGCCAGAGCAGCGATGGCACGCTGGCCACGTGACCTGGAAGTGTCTTCGGACAGCGCTGGCCCTTGGCCTCTTTGAGTGAGATGAGCGCACAACCCTAGAGTCTGTCAAGACTGACCCATACGGGCAGGGGTACCTTTACCTTATAGGAACTTAGGTATGCATACCTGACTTCCAGCAGCTCTCTAAGTTCTTAAGGAACACAAGAAACTGCCTTTCCCCCAGTCATAAGAATCATAGAATTGTAGAGTTGGGACCCAAGGGGTCATCTAGTCTAACCCCCTGCAGTGCAGGAGAAGTCAAATCCAGCTTAGGATCATCTGCTCTAACTGTTAGCCATTCCCCAGAATTTCAGACAAGGGGTCTCTCCCGCCCCTGCCTGGAGAAGCCCAGTGCAAGGCAGATATCCTATGGCCCTTCCCCAAATAGCAGGGGATATGAAAAAACTGAGGTTTTCCATATCGTTTGCTACCTGGATCTTTTAACTGGAGATCCCCGAGTTTGAATCTGGCAGCTTCTTTCATGCAAAGGAAATGCTGTACCACAATCTACACGCTCTCCTTTGTTTGAGCTGTGTGTACTTCGCGCTTAATAAAAATTAAAACTGTAAACTCTGCCCCCGGGAAAAGCTGATTCCTGAAACTGCAATAAATGGTGCAAGTGTGAGTTGGTGGTGATGGCTGTTTTTGTGTGTGTGTGATTAGCCCCAGCAGGCAGCCCTTTGTCCTGTTTGGCACCCATTCCTCAAAAGAGAACCTGAACTCTGGCAACTTCAATTTCCCATCTGAGGGGCACCTGCTTCGCAACACGGGTCTTGGCGGAAGCACTGCCAAGCACATGGTAAGCATCACGCGGTGAGGTTTTGATAGGCACCTGTTAAAATAGCCCTGCAATAATGCCACCTGTGAACAGTTCTCCAACCCAAGAGCTACGGGATCTTCCAGACTGGTGGGTTCTTTCTTTACATGCACATATATTCTGCAATTGGCACAAGGGACACGGGTGGCATTGTAACTTAAACCACTGAATCTAGGGCTTGCCAATCAGAAGGTCGGCGGTTCGAATCCCCGCGATTGGGTGAGCTCCCGTTGCCCGGTCCCTGCTCCTGCCAACCTAGCAGTTTGAAAGCACGCCAGTACAAGTAGATAAATAGGTACCACTCCGGCGGGAAGGTGAACAGCGTTTCCGTGCGCTGCTCTGGTTCACCAGAAGTGGCTTAGTCATGCTGGCCACATGACCTGGAAGCTCTATGCCGGCTCCCTCGGCCAGTAAAGCGAGATGAGCGCAGCAACCCCAGAGTCGTCCGCGACTGGACCAAATGGTCAGGGGTCCCTTTACCTTTACCTTACCTTTGGTACAACAGTGAATCAGTGGAGGATTTGTACAGGGCTGTCCACACATCCTCCCGCATCATTCGTTGTTCTGTGACGCTTCCCCAGTTTCACTGCATCATTGCCAATGAGAGGGCAGCTCTGGCACTGGAGCATGACAAAAGAGGAACATTTGCGGTATGATAAGTTAACAGAATTGCAGCAGGAATTTTTGGGGTGTGCGGTGATGAAGCAGTATGATCACCTTGAGACCTTCGCAGGCACGAACAGTATCACAAGAGGAGTTGGTGTGTCCCTGAGATGCTTTTGAATTGGCAACAGGCCCTAAATGGCAAACACGGGCCTTGCATAACACAAGTCTTGAAAGACCTACATTGGCTCCCAGTACGTTTCTGAGCACAATTCAAAGTGTTGGTGCTGACCTTTAAAGCCCTAAATGGCCTCGGTCCTGTATACCTGAAGGAGCGTCTCCACCCCCATTATTCTGCCCGGACACTGAGGTCCAGCGCCGAGGGCCTTCTGGCGGTTCCCTCACTGCGAGAAGCAAAGCTACAGGGAACCAGACAGAGGGTCTTCTCGGTAGTGGCACCCGCCCTGTTGAACACCCTCCCATCAGATGTCAAAGAGATAAACAACTACCTGACATTTAGAAAACATCTGAAGGGCAGCCCTGTTCAGGGAAGTTTTTAATATGTGACATTTTGATGTATTTTTCATCTTTGTTGGAAGCCACCCAGAGTGGCTGGGGAAACCCAGCCAGGTGGGCGGGGTACAAATAAATTATTATTGTTGGTGGTGGTGGTGGTGGGCGGGGTACAAATAAATTGTTGTTGTTGTTAGTATTATTGCATTGGAGCTTGGATCCTCACCCTTTAGGGAACAGTTACTTACAGTTCAATCACTGTTCATAGCAATTTTTGGGGCACAGGGCATATAGCCCCCTTTCTTTTCCTGATGCCCTGCAGAAGTTGTTGGGCTCCAACTCTCATCGTTCATGCTTTCTGGGGCTGGTGGGAATTGTTCTTCAGATGCCAAACTGTGTCAGGTTAGGGAAGGCTAGAGTATCCAGTACCCTTCTTTCTTGTCACCCACCTGTGCATTTTGTGTTTGCTGGCGACCAGGTTGTGCAGTGTGTCTCGCCCAAGGGACCTCTGGCTTGCTCCAGGACCTACTTCTTTGGAGCCACTCACACGCCTTACCTTGGTAAGTTCAGTTTCAGCGTCTCTTTCTGTGCGTGCCTCAGCGTGTCTGTCCTTGTCTGTACACGCACACCCTGCTAGCCTTTGTAATTCCTGGGCCTTGGGGTGGGTTGCAGTCCATACAAATGCACACACACATTTCCAAATTAAAATAAGAAGAAATGGGTTGAAACACGAATGGAAGAGAACGGATAAAATTTAAGAACATAGATATTTAGATATTTAAGAACGTGTACAGAGGAGGGCAACCAAAATGGTCAAAGGCCTGGAAACGATGCCTTATGAGGATCGGCTAAGGGAGCTGGGCATGTTTAGCCTGCAGAAGAGGAGGTTAAGGGGTGATATGATAGCCATGTTCAAATATATAAAAGGATGTCACATAGAGGAGGGAGAAAGGTTGTTTTCTGCTGCTCCAGAGAAGCGGACACGGAGCAATGGATCCAAACTACAAGAAAGAAGATTCCACCTAAACATTAGGAAGAACTTCCTGACAGTAAGAGCTGTTCGACAGTGGAATTTGCTGCCAAGGAGTGTGGTGGAGTCTCCTTCTTTGGAGGTCTTTAAGCAGAGGCTTGACAACCATATGTCAGGAGTGCTCTGATGGTGTTTCCTGCTTGGCAGGGGGTTGGACTCGATGACCCTTGTGGTCTCTTCCAACTCTATGATTCTATGATTCTATGATTCTATGATTCTATATTGCAAGAGGATAAGTCATCCTCCTTCTATTTGGTGCGCTCCGGATGTGTTAAGTATTCTACATGATTTATGTTGCGTTTGTTATGTCCTGTTGTGTTATCATTATATATTGTTTGCAATTCCTGTGAATGAAAAGCAGCACATCTGACAAATCAAAAATAACGCATCCCTTTGGCTCATAACAGGGAATGACAATGAGATGGAAAAGAAAGCCGAACAAGTGTAAGTTGGTTTTTAGTTGTTGTTGTTTTTTTCATTTATGCTTCTCTCTTGCCTGTTTCAAAAGTTATTGGCCCATAAGTGTAATACAGTTAGAATGTGCACCAATTTCTGTTGCATTAACGAAGCCTTGACGGCTTTTTTCACTTTCCTAGCCAGTGGGTATGTTCCACAACTAACATTCTGATGCTTCTAGCTTTCAGTGTGACTCCATTCAGCTACTTCATGATTCTAAACTCTTATCACTGCTGTAAACAGTTATTTTAATCCTTCGTGAAACTTACGTACAGTGGTACCTCGCAAGACGAATGCCTCGCAAGACGAAAAACTCACAAGACGAAAGAGTTTTTTGTTTTTTGAGTTGCTTCGCAAGACGAATTTCCCTATGGGCTTGCTTCGCAAGACGAAAACGTCTTGCGCCTTTTTCTTAAAACCGTCAATGCATTCCTATGGGAAACCGTGCTTCGCAAGACGAAAAATTCACAAGACGAAAAAACTCGCAGAACGAATTAATTTCGTCTTGCGAGGCACCACTGTATGTGTCCCTGTTGTATTTAAAGTATTCAGCTTTGCGTTAGGTTAGGAGCCTGTGTCTCAGTTGAAATACCCATTGAGTGTCGTAATTTGTACTCCATTTCCTTTTTCCTTTTTATTTTCTAGCAAGCTGCTCTCTCAAATATATGCTGCCGCCGTAGAGGCTGTCCTGGCTGGTATAGACTCCTATTCAAGAACATCCAATACCAGCAAGGTACTGATGCTTCTTCCTATACCGGAAACCGACCCTTCCCCCTTTCCTCTAACTTCCTCCAGAGGTTTTTAGAGAGGTGGTTGGGCATGCTGGAGGCAGCGCCTCAACAACCTTGGAATAAGTTTGGAAGAAAGGATGCTTGCTTTCCCACTGCCTGGTAAGAAGTGGCGGGAGAAGGAGACCCTTTTTCTTTCTGGTGAGTGAAAGAAAAAATTCACTCATGACCCCAGTCACCGCAGAATGGATGAGGGGAAATCAAAAGTAGTATGGCAGGGACTCAAGTCCCCCTAAAGCCCAGCGGCATCATTGGGGCTAATTATCTCTTGTTTTCCTTGCTCTCAAATAGCTGCATTGTGTGACTTTTTTCATATCCCCCCCCCTTATTATCTATATTATTTGTGGTGATTAGCTATTAATGCATGTGCTGCAGTATACCAAAACAGGCGTCTCAATTTTATTTTATTTTAAGGTGTCAGGTGGGAGTGTGGACACGTTTGAAAGTCCTCTGGGCCTTGGATCCCAGGGAACGCTCCTCTTTCCCCGCTGCTTCTCACAACTTCTTGGTCAGAGACGGTTTGACGTCGCTTTCTTTGCCTCCCCTCTTTGTCTTTTGCAGGCGAAGGAAGTAGCCGAGCAAACCTTCTTCAGTATCCTCGATGCCTTTGAACTGGCTTACTTTAAAACTCCATTGCGGTAAGCGGAATTTTCTTGAGATTAATTAATTAATTAATTAATTTAATTTTTAAAAAAAGCAAAAGGCATTTCTCATTGTCTGGGGGCACCAGGGCAGATGCTCCCCCTAGGTCTGGTTGTTGAAAGGCATGGGGAGGCTGCAGACTGCGCGACTGAGAGGGTGTCTTGTCTGAGGCAACAGCTGGAGCTGCCTGCTCCACCTCCAAGCTATACCCCCGGGTGTAGGGCGATACATAAATTCAAATGCAGTGGTGCCCCGCAAGACAAATGCCTCGCAAGACGGAAAACCCGCTAGACGAAAGGGTTTTCCATTTTGGAGGTGCTTCGCAAAACGAATTTGCTATGGGCTTGCTTCGCAAGACGAAAATGCCTTGCGATTCCTGGGTTTTTCCCCCCCTCCCCCCCCTTTTCCCAAGCCCCTAAGCCGCTTAACAGCTGTTCGCTAAGCCGCTTAACAGCTGATCTAAGCCGCTTATCAGCTGATCTAAGGCGCTAATAGCCTTTTAGCAGCTAATCCGCTAATCCCTTAAGCCTTTAATAGCCGCTAATAGCCTTTTAGCAGCTAATCCGCTAATCCCTTAAGCCTTTAATAGCCGCTAATAGCGCTAATCCGCTAATGGGCTTGCTTCGCAAGACAAAAAACCCGCAAGACGAAGAGACTTGCGGAACGGATTCTTTTCGTCTTGCGAGGCACCACTGTAATAATAATAAGAATCAACTTCAGAGGTGACTTTGGTGATCCTTCTCTTTGCTGGCCTTGGGTGGGCGAAGAGTCGGGGTGGTGGTGTAGGAAAATGCCCTGTGATTCTCGGATGAAGGGTGGTAAATAAACTTACTAAATAAAAAAGTTGTGGGAAATCTTTGCATTCACAAAAATCAGCCTTGTTTATTTATTTCATAAGGTTGACACACTTGATTTGTACATGCTTGCAAACTACCTTGAGGGGTTTTTTTTATAAACAGAACGAAATGATAAAATTCTCAGTAAAAACAGTTAAGAACAGCCATTGGAAGCACTCTGAAGCAGGTCAGCAATGAACTAGAAATAGATTAAAGTACATATCAACACTCTGAGCCTCGGGTAGGCTTATCTTAACGAAACTGTTTTTTTTCCAGTTCTCAGTATCGTTTAAACCTGGGTATTCGTAAGATATGGATGTATTCCTGTTATAAGACGAGAAGTAGCCTTTTAAAAATATTTAAACTTCTTTGAGTTTATATGGTGCTGTATTCAACAGATGCCTGTGTTTACAGGCAGAATATGCCACACAATCCTATTATAATTATAAGTGTGCATTTCACAGGAGTAAATGTGTAGCTGGAACTTTTGGGGAAGGGTTTTGGTGGAATCTGGAGCAGAGATGTGCCCTTAGGAAGGCAGTTTCACAAGCCTGGCAGTGTGTAAAATGCGGTTTGCCCTTCACGCTGCACCAATGTCACTCGTTTGAGTATAAGCCTTTGTAAAAAATTTTTGATATTCTCTTGATTTTTCCGCTTTTCTCCTTTACAGCACCAGAATAAATTTTCAGATTCAAGCTGTGAACAACCATGGAAGGTCAGTTCCTTTATGCTCCACTTTCAGAAGGCTGCGTGTCTTTTTGAACCGACAGCTTAATAGAGAACAGAGTTTGCCTTTAGTCTAACCAAGCGAAGCAGAACAAATAAAGCGCTTGGTGCCGTGATACCTGTGGTTGGCAGATGAATAGCATGGGTATTCTTCAAACCACTTAGTCATCTAGAAATAAAACAATGGAAAAATGGAAGCTTGCATAGAAATATCCTTGCTTTGTGGCTTCAGTCTTGACTGAATGTTCGCACCTTGAGATCATACTCATATTATAGTGGTTTAAATGTGCCGTCTACAATTTCTGGAGGCCTTGGGGTGGGTCACCGTGTAACATGAATGGCTTAATTCATTCATTCATATCTTGGTTGAGTCTCTTGCACACGTCTGCAGCTCCTTTGCTTTCCCCCCATAAGCTGCAGTTAATTCAGGAAATTCCTAATTAACCATGATTTCCTATTTCACCTGCTTTGAAGCAAGCCAGCATGCTAAACCAAAAATCAAACAGGTTTGTTCTGTAGATGATAACCATTGCTTCCCAGTTCTGGTGAAGCAGGAAACACGTTAATTGGAGGCTTTCTTAATTGATTTGCAGCATGTCTGAAGAGAGAAGCAAAGTGTCTCTGAGCTCGAACAAAATGTCCCTACATTCCTTGGCTTAATCATTGTCTGAACTGGGCAAATATGTATTTACTTGCAGCATTTCATCTTCAGCATCAAAACGTTTGTAAAAATGTATGGGGGGGGAACAGCAAAAAACAACTTCTTTTATTTATTTTTATTTCATAAAATACATATACTGCTTGATTGTAAAAGCAAACAAACCTCAAAACAATTTACCTTATGTTTGTTAATATGGAGTTGAGCAGCAGAATATTAAATTGTCTCAAAGGGCTCCATAAACAGCAAAAAGGTGAGCAGTGATTGAGCCAGGTGGGCCTTCCTTGGGTCATGATAAGATTTTGAACTCTGTGCTTGATGATTTACTGCTGGAGTCTCTAGGGCAGCCTTTCTCAACCTGTGGGTCCCCAGATGTTGTTGAACTACAACTCCCATCACCCCTAGCTATCAAGGCCAGAGCTCAGGGATGTTACGGTTCTGGACTGTCAGGGGTTATACACTCCAGGAGCGTTCTTATCGACTGGGTGCACTGCCCACATGATTCTTGCTTTGATCTGTGCTTTTATGGGGGCTGAGCTCTCTGGGGAGAGCAGTTCTGTCTGGGAACGCTGGCAAGGTCGTTTTGTTCTTGTTAAGAGGTAGAGAGCTGCGAACATGCGGCTAGACTCTGCAGGTTTTTCTTTTCTGTTTTGAGTTCTACTAAATAGAGTTTTTGGATGAGAAGAACCAGTGTCGAGCTACGTTAAGGATACCACGTCGACACAGACAAGCCATCTGCTTCTCCCCGGCAACTGGGGAGAGTGGCAGCATGCGGAGTGGAAGCGTGTGGGCACCACTGCAAGTTTGTCGGTGTGGCAATAAATCAAATTTAACACTGTAAAATTAATGAATGTTAGAATGATGCTGGATTGAAGTTAAGTGGGATTTTTTAGCAGCAATGTTAAGGAATATGAAAAAAAGGGATTGTTAACAGGTGATAATTTAAAGTTATAATATATTAAGATAAAGGATAGGATAAAATTAAAGAGGGAAAGGATTTGCTGAATTAACCAATTGAACTGGAATGCAAGAAAGGGAGGTGTGGGGAGGTCAGGGAAACAAGTAAATGAAAGATAAGACATGGAAAGACTGATTTGTTTTTAACTGTTCCTATTTTGTATTTTCTTTTCCTTTTAATTTTTTTTATGTTTTCTAATTTTTGTAATATATTGAAAACTTTAATAAATATATTTAAAAAAAAATCAAATTTATTGCAGGGCTGCTGCAGCGGACTCAGTGGGTCATTTGCTATACGACCCAACAAACTTTCACAAGGGGTGATGGGAGTTGTAGTCCAACAATATCTGGGGACCCACAGGTTGAGAACCGCTGCTCTAGGGCCAGTTCTGACCACATATGATGCCACTCAGATGTCTCTGGGAACACATTTGGCAGATACAATTCCTTCTGCTGCTGCTTGTTAGTAATGTCCAGAGAGGTCTACAAGCGGTGGCTGATGAAATCGCTCCCAAGGAGCAGCAGTACTTACAGATGGACAGAGGCTGGCTCAGGTGATCCTATGAATCCATTCTCTGAATGCATTTTTAAAAATGTTCCTCATTTGCCGGCAACTCCTGCAGCCAACTGGTCCCAAATGTTTTGCTCTGCTTTCCTTTGGACCACATCAGCGAGGCCGAAAGGGGGGGGGCTCTTGTTGTCTGAGCCGCTCAGGACCTCCATCCACACTGCCCAGGCTCGTGCTCCAGATTGGTCATTTGGTGCTGATAATGCAGTGGTTTCACTTCACCTCGGAAGGCACACTCCATTGCCTCTCAAGACAGACGGATGCCAGCAACAAAAAATTGCCTTGTTGGTTTTCTCAATTTTTGCTGGTAGGGCAGTTTCAAGCTGCAACGGAAGTTTTCTAACAGTGCGTTTATCCTTCCAGAATTATTCCGCTGGATAATGAGGACAGCCTCTACTTGGTGAAAACAGTGAGTCGAATTTAAAGTTTGCTGCTTCCTAGATGTTCATGTCCTTTTACTAAAATGCCTTGAGAGGTATTGGCAAGTTCAGGAAGACTCAGGAGATTCTCCGGCCTCCTGCCTGAGCCACATTGTGCACAGGGGCTTATACCTGGCAGAGGTGCAGAGGAGGTGCTATGTACCCCAAGGAGCCTCAAGGCTGGGAGCCAAAGGCAGCCCCCCAGGCTTCTCTCTCTGTCCCCTGGGACTCCCCCCAAGCCACATCCTTCACTGCCTTGCTTCCACCCTAGTTCTTGCCTAGTGGGAATGTGTCTCTTAGTACTTGCCTGCATGGAGGACATAGAGATAGGTGAGTCTGCAGAAACCACATAGTCACACAAGAAGCGGCGGCAGGATCAGGCCAGTGTTTCATCTGGTCCCACGTCCTGTTCTCACGGTGGCCAATGGGAAGCCCAAGGCCTGAGTGCAAGAGCAGTCTCGCCTCCTGGGCTTTCCAGCAACTGTTACTGCTTCTGACAGGTAGAATATAGCTATTTTGGCTAGTAGCCGCTTAACCTCCATGAATTTGTCTAATTTTTGGGAGCTATCCTAGTTGGTCGCCTTCACTGCCTCCAGACTAGCCTACGGTACCAAGATAAAATTAACATTCATGGCTTTTCCCACTTATGTCTTTGGCCTCACCACTGACATGTGGCCCTCAGAAGGTTGTGTTTAGAAGGGAATCTGGCCCCCGGGCTGAAAAAGTTCCCCACCCAGCTGTTCCGAAGGAATTCCTTCAGTCACAAAAATGTGAACTCTATTTTAGCTGGGGGCTGTGATGGATAAAAGTGGGAGTATTGACCCAAGCTCTTTTTTGCTCCTCCTCTTCTCCCCACCCGCTCCCTTGGTTTGCCGCAGGTGTCCATGACAGTATATGACATTCCTGACTTGCTTGGCGGAAGGGGCTGCCTTGGGTCGGTGATCTTCTCAGAATCATTCCTGGCGTCACAAATTCTTGTGAAAGAAAAAGGTATTTTTGTTGCCCAAGAAAACCTGCGGGGGGGGGGGGGGAAGCTCTTTCAAATGCAACGTCAAATTACGTTGCGTGTGGAATGGCTTTTGGTTCACGCATAACACCAAGCCAGCTCGCGTATTTTGATTGCCTCTCTTTCACAATAAACTACGGCTTGCTGTTCCACCTATAGTTTGACCGTTCTGGTATAGAGGGCAAGCACAAACTATAGGTTGCCTGTTTGGGTGTTACAGCAACCTATAGTTTGACAGAAGAGAGTGGACATGGGAGGGCAGATTAAGCAGAATGGGCGCCACATGACCCCCAAGGCTCTTCCATTCATTGGCTGATGGCTTAGCATTTCATGCAAACCAACCCAATGAGTAAATGCTAAATTCCTATCAAGCACACACTAGCAAATGGCTCAGCTTCACTGTGAAGTCTGCATATTATTTATCTGGGGAGGCATTCCCCCCCCCTGCCCCCATTTGCCTTCACAAGCCTGTCCACACCAAGCTAGTTTCTTGAACTTATCATGGCATGGAGTTAGAACACGTGATAAATTATTTCACCTTTAGGAACCTTCCACTTACGGGTACATGAGCCAGGAGGGAAGAGCCATAGTGGTAGGACATCTGCCTTGCATGCAAAAAGGCCCAGGTTAAGTCCCCAACATCTCCAGGTATGACTGGGGAAGACTCCTTGTTTGAAATCATTCTGCAGTCATTGTGCACCAGCCTTTCCCAGCCTGGCTCTCTCCAGATGTTTTGGACCATGAATCGGTCCCAGCCAGCATCACAAAACATCTGGAAAATGTCATGTTGGTGAAGGCTGGTGCATACAGGACTGAGCTGAACGGATTGTTGATCCAAACACATCCTATGCTCCCAGTGGACCTAAGATCTCCGTCTTGGCAACCTCTCTGATTTGCAGAGTTCGCTGGAGGCAACATCTACAAACTGTCCCCTTCCTGTTACAGTCAAACCTTGGTTGTCGAATGTATTTTGTTTTGTTTTTTTAATAATATTTATTAAAAGTTTTATAGTTACAGAAAGAAAGTATGAGAGAAAAAGAAAAAAACAGTGAATTTTTTTTAACAAACAATACATCAAAAATAGAAAGAAAAAACAGTACATCAAAACAACAAGAAAAAACAAAAACGTTTAAAAACACATCCAAATTCCATATCTTTATCTTTCATTCACTTATTTCCTCGACTTCCTCACACCTCCCTTTTCTGTATTCTAGTTCAAATTAGCTAATTCAGCAAATCTTTTCCCTCTTTCCCAATTTTTGTTCTATAATTTATCTTAACACAATCTAACTTTCAATTTTCCACTTTAGCCCATTGACAATCAGTTTTTGCTTAATTCTTTATAACATTTCTACTAAAACCATATAACTTCATTTCAATATTTTTCTAACATTCATTAATTTTGCAATATTTCTGTAAATATACTTTAAATTTTTTTCCAATCTTCTTCCATCGACTCTTCTCCCTGGTCTCGGATTCTGCCAGTCATTTCCGCCAATTCCATGTAGTCCATTAGCGGTTGTCGAATGTATTTTGTTCTGGAAGGCCGTTCGACTTCCAAAACATTCGACAACAGAGGTGCGGCTTCCGATTGGTTGCAAGAGCTTCCTGCACTCAAGCGGAAACTGTGTCAGATGTTCGGGTTCCGAAAAACATTTGTAAACCGGAGCATTTACTTCCAGGTTTTCAGCGTTCGGGAGCCAAAATGTTTAAAAGCAGAGCCGTTTGAGAACCGAGGTTTGACTGTACATGGCTTAGGAAATGAATCCCTCCAATGAAACAGCCCCACTGAGCCACAGGCATGCAGGATGTTAAACCTCCAGAAGTTTAGGAGCTACACTACTTATGCTTCTATTTGTTTTCCTGCAGATGGCAGCATTAGCACAGAAACCAGCTACGTCATTCTCACTGCAGCTATCCCGAGATCTGTTTCTTGGCTGGTAGGTATGACTTCATTCCCTTAAACCCCCCCCCCTTTTTTTTTTTCTTTTAGTGATATCATTGCGGAACTTTTTCATACGAATGTGCCGAAAGCAAGGAAAACTACTCTGCAGAGCTTGTTCCAAGTGCAACTGTGAAATTGTGCTTGAAATGGACTCTGTACTTGGTGATCTTACTCTGTGATACTGGGAGGTGAAAAGCTGATTAAATAGGAACGAGGACCGAATCGTGTTCACTTTTCCTGCGTGCACATTCAGCCAAAGTGCTTTTGTCCAGTAGGAAATGAAAAGTAGAGGGGATTCCAAGATAGGAGGAGACTTTGGCGTGAAGTGTGAGAATCACACAAATGAAGAGACGCTCTGTGGTGTGGCACATAGAGAGATGGACTAGGACAGGCATAGGCAAACTTGGCCCTCCAGATGTTTTGGGACTACAGTTCCCATCATCCCTGACCACTGGTCCTGATAGCTAGAGATCATGGGAGTTGTGGTCCCAAAACAACTAGAGGGGTGAGTTTGCCTATGCCCGGACTACGACCCAGGAGAGATTCAGCCTTGAGAATCACAAGGTAACAACACTTTGGAGGTCCCGTGCCTCAAGGAGGTTAGATTGGTCTCAACTAGGGCCAGGGCCTTTTCAGTACTGGCCCCGACTTGGTGGAACACTCTGTCACAAGACACTAGGGCCCTGCAGGACTTGACATCTTTCCGCAGGGCCTGCAAGACCGAGCTGTACCGCCTGGCCTTTGGTTTGGACTCGGTCTGACCCAAACCCTTATGTTTCCCTCCCCTTATGGTCTTGATTTATCGGCTACTTTAAAATGAGACTGCATTTTAAATTGCATTTTAGCCTGTATTTTAAATTGATTCCCTCCCCCTTTTCCCCCTATTATGTTTTTACTGTAATTTTATTGGTGTTAGCCACCCTGAGCTCTGGCCGGGGAGGGCGGGGTATAAATAAAATTTATTATTAAGGTTACCTTCGCCCAGTCACTGTCTTTCAGCTTAAGCCCGACACCTGAGTAAAACTGTCATATGGCACTGCGGCTGAAGACCATTTTATGCTTGCTCCATAAAACTGGGGACATGGATGATTGCCATAGTGAGCTCATGAGGTCCAAAGGGATAGCTCAATTGATGAAGCATGTGGCTGTTGATCTCAGGGTCATGGGTTCGAGTTGGGTGAAAGATTCCAGCAAGGCAGGTGGTTGGATTAGATGACTCTCATGGTCCCTTTCAGCTCTACAGTTCTGTCGTTCTAAGTTGCACACCTCGAAACAGTTCAGGCGGCGCAAGCTGCAAGAGATCCATTGCAGTTATATAACAGGATTTCCAGTTTGCGAAGGAAATGCGCTGAGCTGAAGCAATTGTTGGCTTTGTTTATAGGTTGAAGATAACGAAGTGAAACTGTCGGAGAAGGCCCAGCAAATCCTGAAGGTCTGTAATGCAACGGGGCCCGGCTGATTAAGCTTGAGGTCGTCTCAGCGTGTGAGTGTGTCTGGGTCGAACGCTTTGCTGGCGGAGGTCCCAAGAATAATAAGCTTTGTGCTATATTGTCCGTTTCTGTCTAGTGCTTGTCCTCTTCTTCCCCAGCACTTGTTTTGCAGATTTAGCTATTTAGATGTGGTTTGCATGCACAATGAGAAGGCTGAAAGCAACTTTTCTGAGCCTGTCCTTGATATAAATGAGGCTAAGGAGCCATCGAGGGCGCAATCCTCTGCCCTGCATTCAGTTTAGATGAGGGGGCATTCAGTCCACTATTATGCACACGCAGTCCTGCTTGATGGAGACGGAAGACAGCCCTGGCTTCAGGATGTCACCTCTGTCTAAAACTCGACACTCCTCCCTCCAGGTGCCCCATACCTCCTAAGGGGAGGCCTTGCAATCATTCTGAGAACCACTGGGGCAGGGATAGGGAATCTATGGCCCATCAAACATGACTGAGGGTGATGGAAGACCAAGGGCCACTGGTCACCCATTCCTCCTGTCGGGTACAGTCAGAAAAGACAAGAGGTTTTGCCATTGGTTCAGGGATAGCTCATAGATCAGTGGTAGAGCATGTGCTTTCCATAGCGATTTGAAAGATCACATAGCAACTGAGAAAAGAACTCTTTTGTGCCCGAGACTCTGGAGAACCTCTGGCAGTCAGACAATGATGAACTGGACGGACAAATTGTCTGAGTTGGTACCAGGCGCGTTCCAGTGTTCCTAAGGGGTGTTGTGGATCAACGTTCAGCCGATAGGGAGAGAGTATCTTTCAAATATAATTGGTCCGGTTCAGAGACTCCGTTTCCATTGTTTGATCCTTAAAAACTCTCCACCTTTACAGGAAGAAGAATCTTTCCTGGGAACCTTCCTGACGGGAGGCGACGGAGCCTATATTGCTTCCAGCAATTCACTGTGTAGACCAGAGGAAGGTTAGTGACCTGCCCTGATGGGGCATTCGAATGAACAGGCAGCGAAAGGAGAGCCGCCGCCCCCCACTTGCCTTGGGTTTCTCAACTTCCCAGCTTTTTGATTCTCTTTTTTTAAAAAAAAATAATTTTTATTCAATTTTTCCAAATGTGAGATATATACAATTCATACATCTTTTTTTATACCCATTCTCTTTTTTGACTTCCCTCAACTTGACTGATACTCCTTCCCTTCTTAATTTCTTACACATTTCTAAATCCTTACTTCTATTATTTTTATAAATTACATCTTATTTTACTCATATTCTAACGTTTCTTGTTACAGAGCTTCATTAAAGCTTACAAGCATTATTTGATTTTCACTTAGTTTGTGCATGTACTCTGTAAACTTTCCCCAATCTTCTATAAATCTCTGGTCTCGTCGATTTCGGATCCTTCCCATCAGTCTATCAAGTTCTGCGTAGTCCATCATCTTCATTCTCCATTCTTCTAGTGTAGGTAGCTCCTCTTGCTTCCATTTCTGAGCCATCAGTATTCTTGCTGCAGTTACTGCCCAGCTTTTTGATTCTCGCCCTGTTTCGGAAAGTCTGCCATTTTGTTGATGCCTGCGAATTTGAATCTCAAGTAGCGGTCAAGATTCAAAGGACCTCATGTCTAGCCCTGTGCCTGTACATGTGTGCTGGTTTCAGGAGCAGCCCCTTCCTTGTTGAACAGCAAGCCTCTTTTAAGAAACAGAGAGCTTCAGGAGCAGCTTTTGACGTGGCAGGAAGTAATAAAATGGCATCAGTTATTGACACATCTGAAATAATTCTTAGGTCCTGGTCCTCATCCTCAGCTAGTGATTTGTCTTTATTCTTTCTTGTTAGAACAATTGTTTTATTGTGAAATGGAATCCTCTCAAATAAACCCCCTTGTTGTGCTGCTAGTTGTATCTCGTCATCTCCCCTTCTCAGTATGACACCTCTCTGAGGTTCAAGCTCCACATCTAGCGTTGCCGCTCGTGGCGACATTTCCTTGGGGGTGCAAATCAGCCCCATGGATCAGCAGAGCCGCTCTGCCCTTAGCCGTAAAGACCTCCCTGAGTCCCCCTTCAGCTTGAGTCAGTCCAAGATGCCTGTCTAGATACGCCACTCTGGCGCTCTCACTTGGATTTGCGTGCTTGTGCGCGCTTGCACACACACACACACTCAGAGAAATACACACATGGTGTACCACCTGAGACTCGTAATCTGGTGAACTGGGTTCGCTTCCCCGCTCCTCCACATGCAGCTGCTGACCTTGGACCAGTCACACTTCTCTGAAGCCTCTCAGCCCGACTCACCTCACAGAGTTTTTGTTGTGGGGGAGGAAGGGAAAGGAGAATGTTAGATGCTTGGAGACTCCTTCGGGTAATGATCAAGTGGGATATCAAATCCAAACTCCTCCTCCTCCTCTTCTTCTTCTTCTTCTTCTTCTTCTTCTTCTTCTTCTTCTGACAAGGCCTTTGCACTAAGATCTCCTTTAGACCTCTTTATCCATAAGGCTTTTCGGATAACCCAGCACTGGATGGGCTGCAAGGTTTTAGCTTGCCGTGTTTGGTTTAAGCGGCAAAGTGAAACTGCAAATGTGTTTTTGCCCCCAAAGGGTAGCATTTGCTCCTAAAATATTACTTCCTTAAAAGCAAATACTGACTCTGGTAAGTTCCAGGATCTGGTGGATTTAATCATTGGAGTGAATTTTTATGCATCGTTCACATTTTAAAAAAAAAAAAGTGGGAAGAGGGTGAAAAATCAATTTGTGACTACAACTCTACTCTCTAATGGGAGAGTGACTGAGAAATGCAGAAGAAAAAGGGCACATTTTGCATAGTTGCATTTCCCAATCTCTGTCTCGGATTCAGCTTCTGTGGCGTCACTTTATAGGAATGAGTTTTCCGAAAGGAATTTCACCACACTTCACTGCCCTTAAAAGACAGCGTACAGACTATATATGAGTGATGCATCTGAAACACAAAAGTAGTTTGCTTATTTAAAGCGAGTGTAGTGTGGATGTGTCCAAAGGCAGCATCCGGGCCTGTTCTCGTTGGGACCGTAGTCTCTTTCCCTCATGTTCAGTTCTGCCTAAAAGTGGGCAGTACTGTTCATGATCCTCAAGTTCATCATCATCATCATCATCATAATTTATTATTTATACCCTGCCCACCTGGTTGGGTTTCCCCAGCCACCCTGGGCAGCTTCCAACAGAATATTAAAATATAATAGTCTATTAAACATTAAAAGCCTCCCTAAACAGAGCCGCCTTCAGATGTCTTCTAAAAGTCTGGTAGTTGTTGTTTGCTTTGACATCTGGTGGGAGGGCGTTCCACAGGGTGCCACCACCGAGAAGGCCCTCTGCCTGGTTCCCTGTAACTTGGCTTCTCGCAGCGAGGGAACCGCCAGAAGGCCCTTAGCACTGGACCTCAGTGTCTGGGCTGAACGATGGGGGTGGAGACGCTCCTTCAGGTATACCGGGCCGAGGCCGTTTAGGGCTTTCAAGGTCAGCACCAACACTTTGAATTGTGCTTGGAAACGTACTGGGAGCCAGTGTAGGTCTTTCAAGACTGGTGTTATGTGGTCTTGGCAAAAAGATCCGCCTGGCTCCTTATACAGAGTGATTTTAAGCCGATGCATGAAGCACCTCATGTATTCTTCTCCTCCCCACCCCCACCCCTGCTTCCCTTTGCAGGTAAGCTCTATTTCTTCTCAGAGGGCCTTCTGTTCTGCCACCCGCACTACGGAAGCATCACAATTTCCAAGGCTCACATGACATCCATCAGGTTCTACGATGGGGTGAGTGCTGTTCCATTCCAAGCTCTGCTCTTGCCACAACTCTTCCACACAGGCAGAAAAACTTTCCCCAGACTTGTGCAATGCAGGAGTCCAGAATTCTACAGGGCAGAAATGCGCCCCCCCCCCCGAAGCTCGGGAATAATAAGGACCAGAAGTTGGCCAGACTCTCCTCTGTCTCAATTCACTGAGAGCAGGTGTAAGAAGAAAAACAGCCTTGAACATTGGGGAGATGTGGGGATGAATTGCAATAAAATGGAGAGGGGGGTAGTGGTGAGTGTTGCTGCCCAATTTTCAACATCAGGTGGCGCCAGGGGGGCTGCCTGCTGTAATAATAATAATAATAATAATAATAATAATAATAATAATTTATTTATTTATACCCCGGCCAGAGCCGGGCTCAGGGCGGCTAACACCAGTAAAAGTACAGTTAAAACAATAGGAAAAAAACCAATTTAAAATACAGGTTAAAATGCAATTTAAAATGCAGCCTCATGTAGGAGGACTGGCTTGACAGTGGAATCAGCAGGGATCGTGTGCTCTTTTGCCCTGGACCCAACAGCTTAAGTAGGGAACTTTTAGACGTGCTCAAAGTCTCTCTGTGTGTTTTCTTCTGCCTCGAGTCTTTGATTACATCACCATTCCACAATCTGCAAAAGCATTTGGTGGAAGCGTGGCTTATTATACGTGAAGAACAATGCATAATGGAGGGGTTAAACTTGAAAAGCTCCAGATTCAAAGGCTGTGAGCGCACATGCCCCTTTGAATCCTTTCTCCCCCTGCCTGACTGCCCCTTTGTGGCGTTGCAAGCTGTGTGGGCCCTGACCTTCCTTCTATTGTTTGGCTTCAAGACACCCAACTCCTATAAACCTCTGGCTATTTATGGGGCCTGGGCTATCGCTTCTGAACGGCTGCCAGGTATTCTGCGCGGAGCGAAAACTCCGAAAGGGAATTTGCATTGTTTCACTGACCTGGCAAGACATGAGGCTGGAGAGCTAAAAATAACACAAATGAGATGAGAGGTGGCGATAGTTGGGAACATCTGTAGCCTAGCAATAATGCAGATATACAGGAAGAGATAAGCATTTTAATCTCTAAATGAATCAGCGCCCTGGCGGCATATTCTATAAGCTGCCTCCCTTTACGCTGACCATTTCTCTTGATAGCCATCCGGGAAAAGGGGGGTGTTTCAGAATCGGCAGTGCCATATTTGAAGTGTTTGCACGTTGCTGCTGTGTTCCAAAAACCGACTTCCAGAGGGAACCTCCAGGATGCTAAAAACTGTTTCAGAGAACCTGCTTGCAAAAGCAATCATAAGCTCCCGGTCGGTTTCACTTTGGTTCAGTGTATGTTGGTTTTTCTTCTTTGACCAGGTTCAGACGTAGGTAAAGGTAAGATGGGCTGGTGGCAACTAAACAGGGGGCTTACCTCCCCATGCATCTCCCCCATCAGGGAGCTAATGCAGGATCAGGCCATTCAATCTTGCATGGAATCAAATGCTGTACTGCAACGTCTCTTTTAAACAGAGGTAGATAGCAGTGTTGCATTCTTGTACAAACGGCTCTTTCTAACCCAACTGTTTTCAAACCTTGGAAGTATGTGCAAAAGGATGTCCATGATGTCAGGTTTTTATACATGGTGAACATCCTTCGGGGTGGGCAGGGGCTCTTGGATAGCCAGTTTCGCACCCGCCTCCTTTCAGAAGTGGTTCTCTCCCTGTCCTTTTCCCTAGGACTCCACCAGTGTTGTTGCCGCTCTCCTTATCGACTACAAGAGCTCCCTGCTTGCTCACCTGCCGGTCCAGCTCCACACTCCAGGCAACTCTCTGATGATCGCGCTTTTCCCAAAGTCAAAGCTTTATAAAGCTTTCTACTCACAGGTGACGTGAACAAGAGATCGGTCTAGAAGTAAAAAAATGCCCTTTTCAATATGGTGGGCAAGGGGAGCCCCATAGAGAGAGTGTCGTTACGATGTTTTGCCGGCCGACTCCCCCTTGCGGTTGGTTTCCCCGGGTCAGGAAGGCTCGGGGGGAGGGATGAAGCCATCGGGGGCTCTGCCCCTTCCTGCCTCTCAGCCGGGCCCTGATCCGAGCAGGTGTTTCCATGTACATTTCTCTCAAGTAACCTCACAGAGAGCTAGCCATGCACTTTGGCAGCTGCGGCTCTGAAGTTCTTTCCTGGCTTTCCACCTGCTCTGATCCTGTGGCCCTGTGGGTGATGGGAGTGGTCCGAGAGGCAGCCAGGAATATGGGCAGTTGGCATGGTGACTAGCTTGAGGGTAACCAACGTGGTGCTCTCTCTCTCAAGATGTTGCTGGATTCCATCTTCCATCAGCGAGCAGCCAAAGATGATGGAAATTGTTGTGTCTGACACCACTGCAATTCCTCTTCAGGGTCACAGTGAAAATGCATCTTCTCTGTGCAGACCTCAAGTTTGAGGTCTGGGCAGGGCTGAACCCTGGGACTTGGCTTGGTCTAAATGCCTCTGGTTTACTCTGACACAAGCGAGCGATGAACCTCCCTTGCCACCGCTGTTTGCCTTCTCTGTCGTTGACTGTCTTTTGAAGTCACACAAGATGCTGTGTCCGCCGATGGATGAACGTGCAAGTAATAATTTGCACACGTGAAAGGTCATTGAAAGTCAAACATCACTGACAGCGTATTCACATTGCCTTCAGAGCGATTGCTTTTCAGCGGAGGCACAAATCATAAAATTGTTGAGCGGTAAACTGTGTGGCGAGAGAGTAGTGTTTGTGTGGTTTTGTGTGTATGTGTGTGTGAGAGAGAGAGAATCTGCCTTTGGCTCTATGGAGAAGAGGCAATGTTTTGTATTAATAGAGTTTTGTTAAACAAAGGTAAAGGTAAAGGTACCCCTGTCCATACGGGCCAGTCGTGGCCGACTCTAGGGTTGCGTGCTCATCTCGCTCTAGAGGCCATGAGCCGGCGCTGTCCGAAGACACTTCCGGGTCACGTGGCCAGTGTGACGGAGCTGCAGCTGGCGAGCCAGCACCAGCGCAGCACACGGAAACGCTGTTTACCTTCCCGCTATAAAGCGGTCCCTATTTACCTACTTGCACTTAAGAGTGCTTTCGAACTGCTAGGTGGGCAGGAGCTGGGACCGAACGACGGGAGCTCACCCCACTGCGGGGATTCGAACCGCCGACCATGCGATCGGCAAGTCCTAGGCACTGAGGTTTTACCCACAGCGCCACCCGCGTCCCACAACAAAACGCATGACAAATACAGAATAAAAACGGGTAATGAGTCAATTGAAGTAAAATCAGATTTTAAAATATCTTGGGAGTTACTAATCCACTAAAGCCTGAAATCCAAAGGGAAGTTGGTTAATATAGTACAGATTGTTTGTTGGGGGACGATAAGCCCCCCCCCAAAGCATATCTTGATGAGCATGAGCCATGCTGACACATTAACCTTCTTCTCCAGAGTAATGATTTAACTGCTGTTGATTACTGGTAGAGGAAAAGCAAAGCATAATCTCATTAATGCTGACATGAAAAATAGCTCATTTTCCTCGTTATTAAATAAACCATTTAAAGCGCTGCAGCTCTGTTCAGTTTCCATCTCTTAGTGTTAGCATTTATTACCATGGATGACGGCAGGCTCCAGTTGTTCTGGGAAGCCCAGTTTGGTCTTCAAATGCCTTCCGCAGAGAGGATTCCTAATTACAGATGTTAATAACTAGTAGTACCCCAGGAATCCTCTTGGGTTAGCCATCAGTGACGGTTCACCTTCCAGAACAAATACCATCTCATAACTCCACCGCAACTATTAAATGCAGCATTAAACCGTGTAATTTGAACGTTTTGTGTTCTTCCTTGTAGGTTTGCTCTGTCTGGCAACAGCGGGGGAATTCGGGAATAACCTTGAAGATGACCCAGGATGGCTGCCTGCCTGTAGAACAGGAGAAATTGTGAGCAGATGGCCTTCCCCCCTCTATAGAATGGCATGGAACAGGGGGGAGCCGCAAGAAAACAGGGCAGGGTGGACTGCTCCTATCCCGGGAGGCTTGCCTGCCAGCCATGCCCTTTTCTAGGATGTTCCATTCCATCCCATCTCCCCGCTCAGCTTTTCCATTTTTCACCAGTCAGCCAGCATTCAGTGAGCACATTTAGCCCCCGTTGAGCTCAGCCACCACTTGTCCCCGCCCCCCAAGGATTTTACATTCATCTGCAAACCTTAGGGTTTCCTCCTGTCCCTGCTCATTCCTCCCCCTTGTGTGCAAGCGGTGCTGTTTTGGCAAGATAAGGATCCATACTAGAGAGCACATTCACTCATAACGTATCTGTAGAAGGTTCTGTGTGCTGTGGAGTCCCTCCATGTGTGTTTCACGCTGACGCAAACTAAATATCGAGCCATTTTCTGGTTTGCTTGGTGTGTGCAGTTGCTTATTCCTCTCCCGTCCCCTGATCCATTGCATTTATTCTCTTGTGGAGTTAGCATTACCAGCTTATATTAGTGGAGGTCCCTCTGGCCTCCTTTGAGGCCACTGGCCCTTCAGGACCCGCGAGAAAGTCTCCCTGCAGCCTAAGGTGAGTCGCGAGAAGGCCAAAGCCATTTTCCTTTTTGCGTGGGTTTCTTTTCAAACAGCAGCACAGATGCAGAGAGAGAGAGGAAGACAGGTAACAGTGCAATGGAGGAGAGTCACTCAATAGTTTAATAGGAGCCCATTTATAGGTTCATCTTCTCTAAGCTGCCCCTGCCCCAATTCCCTCTTCTGTTAAAAGCTCTTAAAATTTCAGAGGTCTGCTGCCCTTTGCCAATCAGTCACCCTAAAAAGAAGGGGGGGGGGACGAGTGTGTGCATGAAGAAATCTGAAGTTTGCCTTTAAAATGTGT
This sequence comes from Podarcis tiliguerta, assembly GCF_965153285.1. Taxonomy (NCBI): domain Eukaryota; kingdom Metazoa; phylum Chordata; class Lepidosauria; order Squamata; family Lacertidae; genus Podarcis; species Podarcis tiliguerta. Next base: position 5,098,583 of record NC_139542.1, read on the forward strand.
GTCCTGGCTCCAAAAAGTTTGAAGGCTAACTGTCCTGATCCACGCTGATGCAGTCATAGTGCATTTGCAGCAGATTTATACTGTGCCATCCACATAGGAGATACAGTGGAGAAAATTACAGGCTTCCAGTCGGAAGCTCCTAGGCTTGCACTGATTGGAAACACAGCAGGATTTCCACTCCTGAAGTTCCGCATGGAAAAACAGTGTTGAGGGGGAGTTGCATCTTTCCACCCAGTGCCATCACGAGCACAAATCACCTTGCATGTAGAATGCAAAGGGTACCTGGAGGTGTTCTTGGTTGCAGCCTGGCCTGAGTGGTCGCTCCAGCAGAGCCACAGCTGTCTTTTGGCAAGAGGGAGGGAAGAAGTGAAAAGGAGGACACTATAGGAGGGAGAGAGGCTGAAGAGAGAGTGATTATATTACCTGGGCACAAGGCAGGAGCAAAGGTCTCTTGTACAAAGCTGCATTGAATGAGTGGCGTATTTCACTCCCCTGCCAGACCATTCCCTTGGCCTCATGTTGAAAGGTGAGTTTGAGGCGTGGTGGTTTAGCTTTGCAGCAATGCACGTTGACTAGAAGGAAACGGAGACAGCATTTTCCTATGGCCAGATCCTTCGTTCTAAATGTGTGTCCTTATTCCAGGCATACCAGCATGCAGAAGCTTTTCACCGTCTTGTCCTGTCCCCCTGGAGAAAGATGGAGCCAGCTGAGAATATCGGTCAGCCTCCCAGATCTGGACAGGTGAGATTTCTCAAAAGTAGCCTTTGCGTGGCGCGTTCCTGCCTCCCCCCGGTGGAAATAAAGACACATGACACAAATATTTAGGTTAATGTGCAAAAAATGGCCACAACTTTATTGGTTACAGGAATGAGCGGTATTGGCTTAGGCATTGGTCCTAACAGACTATCTGGCTTCAGCCCGATTGCTTGAAGACTGGGAAGGGTCAACCACCAGTAGGGGGAGTCCTGCTGATGCACATCAACTAGGAACTCCCCCCCGGGGTCACCGCTTGGGGGCTTGCCTTAGGCCCTCACCTCCCCAGGCTTCGGAGAGGGCCACACCCCCTGGAATCCTTTACCGGACTACCCTTCGATATTTGGGGGAGCTGAGGCAGCAAAAGAGGGAGATCCCCGGCCGCGCCAATGTGATATCGTGCAAGCCACGCCCCCCCAGGCCAGCTGAATGGCTGGCCGGGGATGGCGCTGCCGGGGATCCCCTGAATCGCGAGGAGGCTGAGAGCCAGCCCCCGCGCACGTGGAGAGGGCGTGAAGCCCACAACCCCACCTCCTCTCGAGTTTGGAAGTGGTTTTGTGCTGACCAAAGGACAAGTTATCCCATGGAATCCCAGTTGTTTGTTAGCTGGGCACGTGTCTCTCAACTCTGGGTGGGAATCGGGTCTTGTTATGGAGCAAGTTCTTAAGCCACAAATTGGCTGGTTTTGAAATTAATGGGGGAATGTGCTCCGAGAAACCCAAGATAACAGGCGGGGTGTGTGGAGAAAGGGAGGCTGGTACGCATAAGCTAAACTAAGGTTTATTGGACCAAGATGATTCCATATAAATTGGGCCTTCGCTGGATTCGCGGCATCTTTGTGGGCTCAGTGGCATCTGTGCAGGCCTCTGGGGATTCCTCTTGAAAAGTAAGTATGCCTGTGAACAACTCATCGCTGTCTTCTTCCTCCAAAGATTTTTACAGCACTTTACGGTCAGCAGCGTAAGCCGTGAGCCAGTGATGAGAGCCCATTTGCCAACGTTGCTGCAGCAGTCCAAAGCGCTTCCTGACAACGAGGCGGAGAATGATAAGGTAAGACAGCTAATCTGAGACTTGCGACATTTCTTAAAGGTCCTCTGTTTGCATTACAGTGTTTTTATTTCATTTTCGTGCATTTTCTTCCAGTGTCACCCATCTTGGCAACCTGGTTGCAAGGGGTTTCACGTACTTGTCTGCCATTTTTTTAAAAAAACTTCTTTTCAAATTTGGCTTTCCTGCCCTTAAAATAGCCTCTTTCAAACGTACACACATGATTACTTTGTCCTGCCCACAGACCCATTTTAGCCCCTTTAAAACTAGCAGCGCAGTAACGATGGCAATGATTTAACTAGTTCTTCTTCTTCTTCTTTGAGGTGGTGATCACCATCTTAACCGGCCTCCCGGGATGTCGCTCGAGTGATCTCTGTTCTTTCCTGGTCACTTTTAACAAAGAATATGGAAGGTTAGTTGCGATTTACTTTGTTGCTGTTTTCCTCCTCCTCCTCTTTTTAAAAAATAGTGGTGGCTGGTGGGAAAGGATGCCCTGCTAAAGCTGTTCGCAGGGGAGCAATTAGTGGCCAGGACCTTCTCCAAGTATGACCTCTCTGCCTTGGAGCCTGGTTCTACTGAGGTGCTCGAATGGTCTATCCCAGTCTCTGCCAACCTGACGCTGCCCAGATGTTACGACTAGCCCCCATCAGCCCCATGGCTCCAGGCAGGGGTCTTTCCCTGCCCTCCCAGGAGATGCGTGGGATGGATCCTGTGGCCACAAAGCTGCGGCCTTTTACTGAGGGCAACTCACAGGGTGGTTTTTCCTTCCCCCCCAGTCCTGATTTAGACAAAGCAGAGGTGGGTGGGAAGTATTCTTATTTATCACCACGTATTCTCTAAAGGCATTTGTTTTACCACCTCCTATGTTAAGTCTCGGGGCGCAGGTGGCTCTGTGGGTTAAACCACAGAGCCTAGGACTTGCCGAACAGAAGGTTGGCGTTTCGAATCCCCACGACGGGGTGAGCTCTCGTTGTTCAGTCCCAGCTCCTGCCCACCTAGCAGTTCGAAAGCACGTCAAAGTGCAAGTAGATAAATAGGTACCACTCCGACGGGAAGGTAAACGGCGTTTCCATGCGCTGCTCTGGTTCGCCAGAAGTGGCTTAGTCCTGCTGGCCACATGACCAGCTGTATGCCAGCTCCCTCGGCCAATAAAGCGAGATGAGTGCCGCAACCCCAGAGTCGGTCACGACTGGACCTAATGGTCAGAGGTCCCTTTACCTTTTAAGCTACTGAAGGTAATGGGGCCCCTTATATGTCTAGCTGTCCTTTGTCAACAACAAACTGTCACTGGTTTTTTTGTTGAATATATGCTATATGGCAGGGGTCAGCAACCTTTTTCAGCCATGGGCCAGTCCACCATCCCTCAGACCATGTGGTGGGCCAGACTATATTTTTATTTTCTTTGGGGGGGGGGGGAATGAACAAAGTCTCAAGGCGGTGTACAACATTATTAAATTGCAGGAAGAAAGAGCCGGTGAAAAAAACTAGGGCAAAATAAGTTACAATGTGCTGATGATAACATACAGTGGTACCTCGGGTTACGAACTTAATTCGATCTGGAGGTTCGTTCTTAACCCAAAACCTTTCTTAACCTGAAGCGCGCTTTCGCTAATGGGGACTCCTGCTGCCGCGCGATTTCCGTTCTCATCCTGGGGCAAAGTTCTCAACCCCAGGTACTATTTCCAGGTTAGCGGAGTTTGTAAGCCGAAATGTTTGTAACCCGAGGTACCACTGTACTAATGATAATGTGGTGCTGCGGACGGTGTTGACAATGAAGCAGGCAGCGTTGTTCTGACTTCGTTACGCTCTTTTAGGTGGCTTGTTTATCGCCAGACCATGGACAGCCCTGAATGTTTCAGCGCAGCTCATTTCCAACGGTTCCTGGCAAGCGTCCTTGAACCCCAGCACAGCCGAAGCGCCCGTCTCTCGGCTTACAGTAGGAAGAAAGTGAGGCTGCTGGTGGTTCTGCAGGGGTAAGAGACTGCTTCTAGATCTGCGTGAGCTTTTAGCAATCTGCCATCTTCACGTTGCCACTTTGAGATGTGTTTGACCTCAGATCTGTAAAGTGGGAGGTGGGTTTAGGTAGAATGGGATCTTCTGGTAGATCTCTGGATGATGTGCACTAGGTTGATAACAGTTTCTGGCTCCCAGTTGTCTTACAGTGGCAGCAACTGAAATGCACCTCTCCCACCCCACACAAAACCAGGACTGCTGAAAAATGAATGCTTGGAGCGGGGAACCAGGAGTGGATTTTTTCTGTGAAAGATCCTGATCACAGATACCTTGACTCTGAGGCATTCCTCTTACTTAATCCTTAGTGTATGTCTGCCCAGCTGAGATACTCTTTCGGACCAGGCTCCAGCTGGTGGATCTTAGGATTCTAGTTTTGGTTTTTTAATTTAAAAGTGAAGTAATTCCCACAAGCCTGAAGCCTGCCTACCCCTGCAGAATGGTAGCAATATTCGAGCAAACTATTCATAAGTATAGCCAACATATTGTAGGCAAAGGACACCTTCACTCACACACACACACACACACACACACACACACAAAGAGAGGCAACTTGATGGTCTTTTTTTGATATAAAGGGATGCTTTTAGAGTGTTCAGAAGCCTTTGCTTTGGTACATAGCTACATGTTCCAGAAAAATCCAAAATAACACACATGAATGCAGGTGAACGCGCACACTTTATCCAAGCATAAGTTTGGAGCGAGAGAGACTGTTTTTGTAACTTTTAAATAGCCCCAAGATAGCAAGTAGAAAGGCCTTCGTTGTCTTCCTTCCTGCCTAAAAGCTCCCACGCAGCACATTTTATCGGACTGGGTGGCAGGAGCAGCCTTGGCAAGCATTGTTTTGGTCTTGATTCAAAGCATCATGAAATCGCTCTCCAAGGGAAGTGCTGCTCAGTTGAGTTATGGACCCAACACGGAAGCCCTTTACAATAATGCACCAAGGCATTTCTATTAAGAAATGTCGGAAGTGAGGTCAAGTATACTTTGCCCGCCAACGCAAAACAAGGGATGGCAAGAAGCTTTTGAAAAAGCTGTTTGCAGCAGATCAGATCGTCACCTTTGGCATTTTGAGAAAGAGATGAACACAATGGAAACCAGGGCTGGGAGAGGGGGGACACAAACCAATTGGTGCACGACCTCTTGTCCTTTTTCATTGCTGTCTCTCTTTGCCTGCATTTTGAGAATGATGCTCTTAAGACCCCTGCTGGTTGGAGTCAAGGGTCTCTCTAATCCACAGCCTACTCTCTGCCAGCTGCCTAAGGCAGCGGCAAATGTCCCTGCTGCGCACCTGATGTTCAGATGTGTATGGCAGTCACCCCCCAGCAGAACCAAGTACCCTCTAAATGCTCTGCACTACAACTCCCATCACCTCCTAAGCTGCGCAGCCGGAGGTTCCTCTTCGATATACTGCAGGGGGTGTCTTTTTGTGAATGACTGTGGGAAGGGAGAGGTGCCCTTGTGCAAATCACAAGAGAAGAGCCATTTTACCTCCCTGCCCCAGGACTTGGATAAGAAGTGCTTTCTCAGAATCGAAGCTCATTGCGCCATTCACGTATACCCACGGTCTCCTTCCACCTAGGATGGCAGCAGCCATAGTCCTTGTGCTTCCCCGTCACATCACAACCCTTTGCTTTCATTCCATCTGCAGATACACAGACGTGATTGACATTGTGCAGGCCCTCCAGACTCACCCAGACGCTGACGTGAAGGCTGCTTTCGTCATTGGAGCCATCAGTACTTGCGTTGAGCCGCTGAGTTGCTACATGGAACACAGGTACCCCTTTGCAAGCCCCTGCATGCATGGCACAGACATTTCTTCCCCGTGTACCTGCACGTTGTCATGCCAGCTGCCTTAGAAGCCACAGACCAAACCCTCTTCCAATATGCAACAGTGGCTGTCAGAACACTAATAGCACAAAATTGGAAAACTTAAAAAATCCCAACTATTAATGAGTGGCAAGTTTAAACTATTTGATTATATAGAATTGGCAAAAATGACACAGAAAATAAGAAACCAAAAAGACACAAAGTTTAATAATGACTGGAAAAATTTATGACATATATTGAAACAGATGTAAAAAAACTTAAAAATCACAGTAGGCTCTATATAACGCTTGCGACGTAAAGAGCTCTATGAAAATGAAACTGCAGATAGAAAATCCATTGTAGCACATTCCGAAGCCGAGACGAAGGGAAGTCATTTAATGTTATGTGATTTAGTTAGTTGTTATTTGTTAATGTAGGTCTAATTTGTTAGTGCTGTATGGTGATGTGATGCTTTTCTTTTTTCTTTTTTCGTTGTTTGTCTCTCCTTTTTTTCTTTCTTGGTGTCTGGTTTGTCTTTTTTGTTGTCTAAATGTTTGATGTTGTATAATGAATTGAAACCGATAAAAATTAATGAAGAAAAAAAAATAGAAGCCACAGATTTCTGTAGCCAGGGAAGCCGCACCTTGCGAGCTTTCCTAGATGAGATCAGAAAGGTCGCAGCATGTCTTAACCATAGAAATGTCTTGGCTTGAAAGTGTCTTCCCTGGGAAGTGATCTTGCCTGACCGCTGCGATCAGTTGAGGTAGATAACCTTATGCTTGAGGAATCAGTGATCTTCCTGAGGGTGTGGTAGCTTCAGGGGGCTTTGAAGACTAGCAGACGACATCTGCCTGTATCCCTGACGCTCTTAACGCTAATGCATTTGTATTTTACAGGCTTCTTTTCCCCAAGTTCCTGGACCAGTGCTCACAAGGTAAAAATCTCTGTATGCACAAGTAAGATGCACATTTCGTTTCAGGAATGAAGCCGTAAGCCTTTAAGGTGTCCTGTGGAGACTGCTGCCGTACGGGGTGGTGTTGGCCAGCCATATATCTGGCTAGCGGACGTCGAGAATTAGGATGCAGCAGGAGACCAGGCACTGAAACTTAGTAGCAAATGGCAACGTAGAGAGCCGCTCGCAGAAGTGTCTGGTAGCTCCAGAAAAGCTTTAAAAAGTGGGTCCTGATGGACAAGAGGGTGGCGGCCTGGCAAGCAGACTCTGTTGACAAGCAAGCAGGAGAGCTGGATTGCTGTGTGACAGCAGTTTCAGGGAGGAGCATTGAGCTGGCCTTTAAATACCCACAACAGAGTCTTGTCCTTTTACTGAACGCCTTGGCTTACCACCTTTATGCTTTGGTCTCCCAAGAGCACACAGTGGCTGGTGAAGACATTCCCTAAGACAGCTGACCCCTTTTGCTCTCTTTCCCCCCCAGGTTTGGTGAGCAACGTGGTCTTCACAAGCCATACAGCTGAGCAGAGACACCCACTCCTTGTTCAGCTCCAGAACCTCATCCGAGCCGCAAACCCCACCGTTTCGTTCATCCTGGCAGAAAACGGGGTCGTGACCAGGTAAGCCTGGAGGTTTCCACCTGCCTTCTGCGGCACGTGGGCCTCTCATCCCGGAAGAGGAGAGAGGCGCCAGTCCTTTTTGGGTGCTTTGCACAGGAATGAAGCAGATGTGAGAACTCTCAGTTGCCTGGGCTGCCATTTTGCAGCCGAGACGCCTCCGCTGCCGGCGGCAAGCTGGCATTTTCCATATCCTCCTCCGCTGCTGCTCTCCAACCAGATGTTCCCAGACTATGACTCACCGAGAGTTTTAAATCCTTGTTTACATTACATTAACATGGCCGCAAGCTACACTCAGGCTCCCTTTCGGAGGGTTGTGGGAAAACGGGTTTGAAATGCTTTGGATCTTGAAGAAGAAAATGGTTCTTAGGGGTTTGAAGACGATTTTTTGTTGTCTCCAGGATCAGGAAGACTAGAAGCCAAAAAGCACCTGCTGTTACATTAAAATGGCAAGCCAGAAAAGACCCCCCAGGTTGATCTGACTCACCTGGTGGGTAGGATGCAGGTTTAAATCCTGACGGTTGCCTCTGCTTCTGGGCAAGTGCACTTTAAAGGTGATTGTTTTTCTGTAAACAAAACCTCGCTCTCTCTCCTACTAGGAATGAAGACATCGAACTGATCCTATCCGAAAACAGTTTCTCGGCTCCACAGATGCTGACGACTCGCTACTTAACATACCCTGGCTGGCAAGTATCTCCTTTTGGTAAAAACGTTTCAAGTGCAATATCCTTTAATAAACATGAGCATTATAAAGCACTACTAGATTTATTTTCCCCTCCGTTTAATCTGCCCAGATAAATCATTTCAGTAATGAAATGCTGCAATTAGTTTCTTAGAGAAATCCATTCAGTTGTCTTGTTGCTCTCCTTCTCCATTTTCTAATTAAAAGATGGCTGTCCAAACTGGAGAGCACTGTAGAAATTTCACCAGACAGGGACGGAATCTCTGAAAGGTCTCCTAGTCCATCTCTTTTCAGTGTTGCCAGTGTGGTTTTTGCTGTTTGGGCAACAAAAGGGAGTTGAACACTTGGAAACCAGTTTGCAATTAGGAGGCATTCATGAGCTAAGAGGGAAATAAGAGGGTTTTTGTGGGGTGTTCCTTACAGATACATTGCAAGAAGCCAAATATCTTGGACATCATATCGCTTATTTCCCCCTCTTGATCTCCTGTTTGAATGCAGCGCCTTGTGTTTAAATACCTCTAACACTCAAAGTCACCTAGAATCAGAGTCAGAAGGGACCGTTGAGGGTCATCAAGTCCTTTGCAGGAATCTCAGCTAAAGCGTCCATGGCAGATGGCCATCCAACCTCTGCCTAGAATCCTCCAACGAGTCCACAACCTCCCGAGGGAGTCCACATACAGGCATCACTTGTATGTTGCAAGGAGAGGAATGATGCACCTAGTTATGCTCTTCACATTGGAACACTTTGCCATTCCAGTGTTAGGTTTCTAACCTCACTTCATGAACATACATGAACATTAGGGCCGGTGGTTCCCCACCCTTGCTTTAACTGAAAATGCCAAAGATCTAATCCAGGACATTCCATGCGCAGGTCATGAAACTTTGACCCTCCCTCCAGCACATACAGTGGAACCTCTACTTACGGAGATAATCTGTTCCGGAGGTCCGTCAGCTGGTCGAAACGAGATGCTAGAAGAGGCATCTTGTGCACGTGCGCATTTGGTGGTAGCTCGCTTCTACATGTGCGCAGGCGGTGGCAGCCTCTTCTGCACATGCGCAGATGGCAGAAGCCACTTCTGCGCATGCACAGACTGCAGAAGCCACTTCTGCACATGTACAAATCGCGGCAAACCCAGTGTTTACTTCCGGGTTTGCCACGGACGCAACTTGGACCATCCGCGAGACGAGGCGTATGTAAATCTGTACTTAATGTACATTCATGCTTTTGCTGGAGAAAGCAAGCAATCTAAGAAGCATGCATTGCTGTGTCATCCCAGACTAGCTGTGGCGCTTTGAATCATAGATTCGTAGTGTTGGAAGGGATCACGAGGTTCTCCAACCCCCTGCAATACAGGGATCTTTTCCCCAACATGGGGCTTGAACCCACGACCCTGAGATCCAGAGTCTCATGCTCTGCTGACTGAGCCACCTCATGGACTGAGCCCTAACCACAGTCCTGTTGGCCACCCTCTTTGTCTTGAACACAATATTTTTTTCAGTGCCACTAAAAATGTTTGTGACTCTCAAACTTCAAGGAAGCCCAAATCCTGAATGATTTTACTATTTTGAATCCTGCTCCTCATCTAAGTTCTGGAGAGGGATATGTGTGTGTGTGTTTTCCCTTCCCTATAATCCTTTCTGCAACACCCCAGCCTCCTCCCTCCCCTTGACCTGCTCTCTTGCTGTGTTCTGTCTTTGCAACCTTTCCCATCGCTACTGCTGCATAGTAAAAGGAGTCTGTGGGTGCCTGTTAAGAACCAGCAAAAGAGGTCTGCTTCATGACCTGATCCTCATCCAACAGGCGGTTGCAGGAGCTTTGGGACCGGACGAAATTTGGAAAATTGACGCACTGACATGATTCCTTTCTCCTCCTCCTCCTCCTCTTCAGGTACGAGGGCAAATTCTGTGCAGGTTCCACCTTTCCTCCGATGGTTCAGATCTGTGTGTGGTTTAACCGTCCTTTGGAGAAAACACGATTTGTGGCCAAGTGTAAAGGTAAGAAGCAATTGAATGCAGAGATTAATTTTAGTGTGGCGTTTTCTCCCTGAAATTGCTAGCAAATGACATTTGTGGCCAGAATCTCTCCCCCCCCCCTCCAACTTTACAGTTGATTTTAGGTGTCATGAAATTTAATGGCTATTTTTTATTACCTTATTTTTAATGACCTGGGTGTTGTCTTGAGTGCAAAAATATATTGGGCCAGCTGAGGGTCCTGTGCACCTTGATTTGGGGAAAGGGTCCTCTTTGCTTCCTCACCACCTGCTGCCAAGTGTCCTGGGCTGTCCTTGCCCTATGCCGCCCCACCTATGCCCAGCATAGCCAGCAAAAACTTCACATCCTTGCACCTGTTCATCGTTTCCACAAGCAGAAGCCTGAAAATCTGCAACCGCAAACCTTCCTGCTGTGTCGTGCGCTCAAAGCCAATTATTCATGTCAATGAAAGGGATGCCTTGGTGTTTGGTTTTTCTTTTGCCCAAATTCAGTTCAGCGCGCACATTTCTGCGATTAGGTACAAACATTTCCTGAGCATTTGAAAAAATTGCCCCCTTAACCATGAGGGCTAGAAACCCTTTTAAGCCAAAAATGAGATTTGAGGGAGCTTCGGTTTCCACACCACCAGGTCCCCGATTTTGGCATGAAATCTCAAGCCCAGTAGTTTGTATGTATTACAACACACATCCTTGTATCATTTTATATACCGGAATCTCTGCCTAGCAATTACATGTATTAAATCTCTGCTTTGCTCATGTTACCTTGCTCATGTAACTGATCCTAGAAGACGCTTGTTTTAAAAGGGGATTGTTTTAAAAAAGCAAAACCTTCTTGTTTCCTGTATGTTTAATGCAGGCTTTGCCAGTGTTGCCCCTGGCCTGACAGTAATTGCACTCCAAAACATCTAGAGAACAGTATATGGTCAAGGACTGCCTTAATGTTTGCGGCATGCTGGGTGCTCAATAAAGGGTTATGCTAAAGCTATGCAGGCGTCTTATTTCTCCCATACATATTTTCTAGCCTCCATGGAATTAATTCTAGGGTGAAATAGGCCCTGCAAATGCTTTTCCTTTCCCATTGCACCCCCTCCTTAGTCAAGAAAGATTGAGTCACTTGGCTGCGTTTTCTCTGTCTCTTTCTGTTTTCAAACAGCCCTGAAGTCCTCCAAAAAGTCAAGTCCTTTCTCTGGAAACGTGTACCACATTTTGGGGAAAGTTAAGTTTTCAGGTAACAGGAGAGTGATCGGTCACCATTTACCTCCTTAGGGAATGCTATGGGTGGGATCCTTTGCTGCCAACCTCCCCCCAAACTCTGCTCCTGGGTGCTCCTGCTGCAAGGTGGGTGGGGGGCTGAGGGGGTTTCTGCCGATTCCCTTTTCCTCCTGCAGCCTCTTATGCCTCCCCCTCGCCCAAAGAAACAGGCTCCAAAGTGTTTAGGGATGCTTCCAGACAGCGGAGGATGTGATGATGGGAACTGCAAGGGGGAGCCGGTGAAGGTCGCCTCTCCTTCCAGCTTCTGTATCACTGGGAGCCTCCCTTGGATTGGGATCCTTTCCTTTTACAGGAGGAGTCCTTTCATTCGCTTCCAAGCTTTTATATCTCGGCTTTTACAGCATTGTTTTGAAGTTCCTTGGACTGAAACTCCCCTGAAAGGCGGGGGAGATCTGTCTTCCTCTCTGTCTCTCTCTCTCTTTACTTATTTATTTTATTGTGCTGTGGAAGAAGTTTGTTTCAGTAGATTGTTGATGGAATTAATACCCTGCCTCCCGTTTTTTTGCTTTTTATCTTAGTAGAAAAAAGTAGTGTTTTGCATTTTGTGTAAAGTATATTGGGACGCGGGTTGCGCTGTGGTCTAAACCACTGAGCCTAGGACTTGCCGATCAGAAGGTTGAATCCCTGCGACGGGGTGAGCTCCCATTGCTCAGTCCCTGCTCCTGCCCACCTAGCAGTTCGAAAGCACGTCAAAGGGCAAGTAGATAAATAGGTACTGCTCCAGCGGGAAGGTGAACAGCATTTCCGTGCGCTGCTCTGGTTCTCCAGAAGCGGCTTAGTCATGCTGGCCACATGACCCGGAAGCTGTACGCCGGCTCCCTCGGCCAATAAAGTGAGATGAGCGCCGCAACCCCAGAGTCGTCTGCGACTGGACCTAATGGTCAGGGGTCCCTTTACCTTTACCTTTTATGAAGTCATATTACTAGGTTTGCCGGCTAGCATTAGGAAATATTTATATATACAAATATTAAAGTGAGGCAGGGAGTTCAGTAAATCGAAATTTTGCCGGCTGAGACGCAGAACTCGCTAGGGAGCAATTCGCCCACCGTTCCTCTCTAAATCAAACTGGTGTGCTTAAGGAATAACACCCCTCCTGCTCTTCTGCCTCAGATTCAGATCGGACAATCGAGGTCTGCCACAACACCTCGTCCAACTCCTTAAGCCTGGTGCCTGTTCAGGAGGGGCCAACCCCTTTCCCTCCTCCTGATTCAAGAAACGATAGCCGAGACCACAGCGGGCCTCAGGAGTACTTCCTGGTCTTCGTCGGCTGCTCCCTCAAAGAGGACGACATCAAGGACTGGCTGAGGCAAACTGCAAAGCAGGTGGGTGACCTTCTCCTAATTCCCAATTAGTCAGACTTCATTAAGTAATGCATTACCAAACAGAGTCTCTCTTTTTAAAAAAATAATATTTATTAAATATTTTATACTTATGAAAAGAAAGACAAAAAAGAAAAACAATACATAGATTCAACAAACAATACATCAACAATAAAAAAGAATCCAATACAACAATACGACATAAAGAAAACAAAAACATTTAAACACACATCCAAATTTCATATCTGTATCTTTCATTTGCTTATTTCCTCGACTTCCTCGCACCTCCCTTTTTTGTATCTTAGTTCAAATTTACTAATTCAACAAATCCTTTCCCTCTTCTTCAATTTTTGTTCTATAATTTATCCTAACACAATTTAACTTTAAATTTTCCACTTTAACACATTAAAAATTAATATTCATATAATTCTTAATAACACTTCTGCTAAAACCATAAAACTTCATTCCAATATTCTTCTAGCATTCATTAATTTTGCAATATTTCTGTAAATATACTTTAAATTTTTTCCAATCTTCCTCCATCAACTCTTCTCCCTGGTCTCTGATTCTGCCAGTCATTTCCGCCATTTCCATGTAGTCCATCAAACCAAACAGAGTCTCAAGGAGTCTCTGAGGGCATTTCCATCAGCACACAGCCTTTATACCAGCTTTTCTCAAACTTGGGTCCCCAGGTGCGGCTGGACTACATCTCCCATCATCCCTAGCTAGTAAGACCAGTGGTCAGGGATGATCACCTGGCCCTGCACATGAAGAGGCATGTGTGAAGCATGGCCTGCTCCCTGGGACACCTGGGTAGGATGTGGTAGGGATGAAGGAGACAGGACAATGGCACAGGGATGCAAAGAGACTCTGAACTCTGTGAAGGGATGGAATATTTTCTTACTGGACAAAGAAATAAACAACTACAGTGGTACCTCTGGTTACATATGCTTCAGGTTACAGACTCTGCTAACCCAGAAATAGTACCTCGGGTTAAGAACTTTGCTTCAGGATAAGAACAGAAAATGTGTTCCAGTGGCACGGCAGCAGCAGGAGGCCCCATTAGCTAAAGTGGTGCTTCAGGTTAAGAAGAGTTTCAGGTTAAGTACTGGCCTCCGGAACGAATTAAGTACTTAACCCGAGGTACCACTGTATATGACATTTAGAAGACATCTGAAGGCAGCCCTGTTTTGGGAAGTTTTTAATGACTTTTTTTAAAATATACAGTGGTATATTAAACTGCTTTTCTTTGCATTTGAACTTAATACAGTGCATGCATTGAATCAGAAACACTGCTCTGTTTTCATTATTTATTACATCTATATACCACCTTTTGCAGGGACGCGGGTGGCGCTGTGGGTAAAACCTCAGCGCCTAGGACTTGCCGATCGAAAGGTCGGCAGTTCGAATCCCCGCGGCGGGGTGCGCTCCCGTCGTTCGGTCCCACCGCCTGCCAACCTAGCAGTTCGAAAGCACTCTCGGGTGCAAGTAGATAAATAGGGACCGCTTACTAGCGGGAAGGTAAACGGCGTTTCCGTGTGCTGCGCTGGCTCGCCAGATGCAGCTTGTCACGCTGGCTACATGACCCGGAAGTGTCTCCGGACAGTGCTGGCTCCCGGCCTCTAGAGTGAGATGGGCGCACAACCCTAGAGTCTGGCAAGACTGGCCCGTACGGGCAGGGGTACCTTTACCTTTATACCACCTTTATTTCCCGAGGATCTCAAGGGGGTGTACATGGTTCTCCTCCTCCTCCCCACTTCATCCTCTCAACAACCCTGTGAGGGAGGTTAGGCTAAGAGATGGTGACCATTACACCACACTGTCTCATAGATGTTCATGTTAGATTTCCAGCCTTGGAGCATTGAAATACCGGAAGAATTATTTGCGTAGCACCGTCTGATTGCCAGGTTCTGGTAACCATAGATTCCTCTCCAGTTCCGCTTGCCGTTCTGATACACAAACTGAGGAGTGGGTGGGATCAAAGCGCAAGGGCTTCAAAGCACAATGCCTTCCTCCTGTTTTGTGGATTAGTTCCACAGTTGGGTTTCTTCCCCCCACCCTTAAACACACACACACACACACACACACACACACACAGAGTTATGTATCTACCCAATTTGCATATAAAAGATTAAACATCCTTAGAAGCTTGACATTTAAAAAATTCATAAACAGCATTTGTAACAAGATCACAATCCAGCAGCTGTGATTCAGATAATTAATGTTTGTCAGTTCCCCATATTGCATGGAAATAAATATCTGCAACCTTAATCAAGTTAAAAACGACATTTCTCTGACCTCAATGCATGTCAGGTCTTTATTTTTTTTAAATAAAATCTTTTGAGAGTTTGCTGCATTAGGGCACACTATGTACAGTACAGTGGTACCTCGGGTTACATATGCTTCAGGTTACAGACTCCACTAACCCAGAAATAGTACCTCGGGTTAAGAACTTTGCTTCAGGATGAGAACAGAAATCGTGCTCCGGCGGCACGGTGGCAGCAGGAAGCCCCATTAGCTAAAGTGATGCTTCAGGTTAAGAACAGTTTGAGGTTAAGAACAAACCTCCAGAACAAATTAAGTACTTAACCCGAGGTACCACTGTAATTTTTTTAATAATAATAAAAATAAAATTTTATATATCCCGCTCTCCCCAGCCAAAGCCGGGCTCAGAGCGGCTAACAACAGTAAAATGATAAAACATTCTAAAATCATTTCATTATCAAATTAATTCAAATCAGATTAATGGCAACCATTGGGCTAGAGTTCTGTGAGGATTGCCAAAGGAGGGAGTCAGGCTGTGCCCTGGCCAAAGGCCTGGTGGCATAGCTCTGCCTTGCAGGCCCTGCGGAAAGATGTCAAGTCCCACAGGGCCCTAGTCTCTTGTGACAGAGCGTTCCACCGGATCGGGGCCACAGCCGAAAAAGCCCTGGCTCTGGTTGAGGCCAGCCTAACTTCTCTGTGGCCCGAGATCTCCAAGATGTTTTTGTTTGAAGACTGTAAGTTCCTTTGTGGGACATACCAGGAGAGGCGGTCCCGTAGGTACGAGGGTCCTAGGCCGAATAGCTTGTTCATAGATTGCATTTGAGCTATTCTAAGGGATTCTGGTCACATCTGCAGCATACATTTAAAGCACTCTTACAGCACTTCGACAACCATGCCTCTCCGCCCCCAAAAGAATCCTGGGAACCGTAGTTCTTTAAGGATTCCGACTTCCCAGCACTTCTCGTGAAGCGCAGCTCCCAGGATTTTGCACGGCTGCCCAAGAGTGCTTTATATACCGCATTTTTCGCTCTATAAGACGCACCAGACCACAAGACGCACCTAGTTTTTGGAGGAGGAAAACAAGGAAAAAAATATTCTGAATCTCAGAATCCAGAACAGCAAGAAGGATCGCTGCGCAGTGAAAGCAGCAATCCCTATTGCTGTTCTGGCTTCTGGGATAGCTGCGCAGCCTGCATTTGCTCCATAAGACGCACACACATTTCCCCTTACTTTTTAGGAGGGAAAAAGTGAGCCTTGTAGAGCAAAAAATACGGTAAGTGTTGTGTTTGTGACCTCGGTTCAGTTGGCCCAAATGGTTCTAGGGTGGCCTTGGGTTTTTATAACTGCTCAGTCCTGAAGTGCTGGGTGCTGCACCCGGCCTTGTTTTCTCCATTTGCAAAACGAGGACACTGTGATGGCGGCTATTTGTACGTAAAGGCTGCAAACCTACACAGAAGAGCCTTTGGGCTGAGCAGGGCTCTGGTGCGCCCAGCATCGCAGTGTCGGAGAGCTATATAAATATTCAGAGTGATGGGGAACTGTGTAGCTTCTTTGAAATGATGGTCTTGTGAGAAGCAGCCCCTTTCAGTCGAAAGAGTAGGCTCTCCAGACAACATGTGAAGGGGGTGCCCCCGATAATCCTGTTGCTAACAAGCACACCTGACCAGAAAGCCGCCTCAAGGTATCCCAGAGAGCATCACCCAGCCTGCTCGGGTCTACCTGATCTCTCCCAGTTGTCATTCCAAGTCTTCTCCGCTTTTGCCTTGTGTGTTTGCAGCCTTAGTTTTGGCCGTGTTTAAATCGCACTTCCCTTGTCTTCCTCTAATGCAGGGTTCCCCGAACTTGGGTCTCCAGCTTGTTTTTGTTGGACCACAACTCCATCATCCTTAGCTAGCAGGACCCCAGTGGTCAGGGATAATGGGAACTGTCGTCCAACAAACATCTGGGAATCCCTGCTCAGATAAATGACACACTGTCACGTTCAGAAGCAGTGAACTGGGCTTTTCTGGTGTCTTTATCCAAACACAGAAACCGCAGAGGAAGGCTCTGAAAACCCGGGGCATGCTGACCTCGCAGGAGATCAAGAACATCCATGTAAGTCAAAGCCAAATACGCCTTTCCTATTCGTTTTTTAAAAATATTTTTTATTAGTTTTTTAACATATCATTTTCAAATAATTAAACACACTTTTACATCTTATACAATTTTTTTGGACTTCCGTCAATCACATCTTTCCAATCTAATCACTTAATATATATTTCTGACTTTCACTGTTACCTTTAAATCTTATAACTAATCTCTCTTCTTTCTCTATTTTGCAATATTTCATATACCGTATTTTTCGCTCTATAAGACGCACCAGACCACAAGACGCACCTAGTTTTTGGAGGAGGAAAACAAGAAAAAAATATTTCTGAATCTCAGAAGCCAGAACAGCAAGAGGGATCACTGCGCAGTGAAAGCAGCAATCCCTCTTGCTGTTCTGGATACTGGGATAGCTGTTCAGCCTGCACTCGCTCCATAAGACGCACACACATTTCCCCTTACTTTTTAGGAAAGAAAAAGTGAGTCTTATACAGCAAAAAATACGGCATTTTTCCTTACAAAACTTCTTGTAGTCCTACTAGCATAATTTGTTGATTACAATTGTTCTTCAAATAGTTTGTATATTTTTTTTCCCAATCTTCCGCAAATCACTGGTCCCACAGGTTTCGAATCCTTCCGGTCATTTTATCTAATTCTGCATAGTCCTTTAATTTTGTTTGCCATTCTTCTTTCGTCGGAATTTCTTCTTGCTTCCATTCCTGGGCTATCAATACTCTTGCCACTGTTGGTGCATATAAGAACAATTTAACATCTTGTTAATATCCTCGCCTATAATACCAAGTAAAAATGCTTCTGTTTTTTTTTTTTTAAGAATGTATATTTCACAATCTTTTTCATCTCATTATATATCATTTCCCAGAATTTTTTTTACTACGCCTTTCCTATTCAAGGGCAGGGGGCAACCTTAGCTCAGTGGGCAGGACTTTAGCTGAAACTCCTGCATTGCAGCGGGTTGGACTAGATGGCCTTTGGGTTCCCTTCCAGCTCCACAATTCTATGATTCTATGACTACTGAGGGGATGAGAGAAGGCAGCCTTTTACCACCAGTCGACACAAGGCAGCCTTAAAGTCCCTCCCACTGAAGCAGCGATTCCTGTAACCTTTTATTATTGTGGTTGTTGTTGTTGTTAGAATCATAGAATCATAGAATCATAGAGTTGGAAGAGACCGCAAGGGCCATCGAGTCCAACCCCCTGCCAAGCAGGAAACACCATCAGAGCACTCCTGACATATGGTTGTCAAGCCTCTGCTTAAAGACCTCCAAAGAAGGAGACTCCACCACACTCCTTGGCAGCAAATTCCACTGTTGAACAGCTCTTACTGTCAGGAAGTTCTTCCTAATGTTTAGGTGGAATCTTCTTTCTTGTAGTTTGGATCCATTGCTCCGTGTCCGCTTCTCTGGAGCAGCAGAAAACAACCTTTCTCCCTCCTCTAGGTGACATCCTTTTATACCATGGCTATCATATCACCCCTTAACCTCCTCTTCTCCAGGCTAAACATGCCCAGCTCCCTTAGCCGTTCCTCATAAGGCATCTTTTCCAGGCCTTTGACCATTTTGGTTGCCCTCCTCTGGACACGTTCCAGTTTGTCAGTGTCCTTCTTGAACTGTGGTGCCCAGAACTGGACACAGTACTCCAGGTGAGGTCTGACCAGAGCAGAATACAGTGGCACTATTACTTCCCTTGATCTAGATGCAATACTCCTATTGATGCAGCCCGGAATTGCATTGGCTTTTTTAGCTGCCGCTAAAAAATGTTGTTGTTGTTGTTGTTGTTGTTATTTTTACATCGATATCCCAACCTTCCTCCAAGGAGCTCACGGTGGCCTGCACAGATCTTTCCTCTCCCCAACTTCATCCTCAACAGCCCTGTGAGGTAGGCTAGGCTGAGAAGCAGCGACTGGCCCGAGAACACCTAGTGGGCCTCCTGGCCAAGTGGAGATTCAAACCCTGGTCTCCCAAGCCTGAAGCCAACGCTCTAACCACTATGCCGCATTGCCTGCTCTTCAAACACAGAGGGTGATGTTCAGATTTATGCTGAAATTAATGGACCTCCTTTAGTCATGTTCCTTAATTTCAGCAGGCCTACTCAGGGCAGGATACCACTCGGAAGAAGCAGAGAGCCCCGCATATAGAAAGCGAAGCTATTTTTAGCCTCTGCAAAAGATTTCCTTCCTTGAGCATAGCTGCTTAGCTGTGCACATTTTCTCTCTCGCCGGGGACTCGCCCTGTCAGCACTTCTGACAAAAGACTCCTGAAATATGACTGTGCGTTCTTGCGAGCTCAGAGAGCGGCTCTTGAGTGATAGCTTTGCCTTCCAACGCAGGTGAAACGCCACTTAGATCCCCTTCCAGCTGGCTACTTCTACAACGGGACGCAGTTTGTGAATTTCTTTGGCGACAAGTTGGATTACCATCCACGTATCCTTTTAAGAAAAGAAAAGAAAAGCATGCATCTGTGCACTCTGCAGTCTGTTCAGCTCTTCGGACCCTTTGGAGCCATATTGTACCAGTAAAGCTTTGGACTGTCTCTAAAAGCAACTGGGTAACAGCAGGCAGCTTCCTAGGTAAAGGGACCCCTGACCGTTAGGTCCCGTCGTGGCCGACTCTGGGGTTGCGGCACTAATCTCGCTTTATTGGCCAAGGGAGCCGGCGTACATCTTCCGGGTCATGTGGCCAGCATGACTAAGCCGCTTCTGGCAAACCAGAGCAGCACACAGAAACGCCGTTTACCTTCCCGCCAGAGCGGTACTTATTTATCTACTTGAGCTTTGACGTGCTTTCGAACTGCTAGGTTGGCAGGAGCAGGGACCGAGCAACGGGAGCTGACCCCGTCGCGGGGATTCGAACCGCCGACCTTCTGATCGGCAAGCCCTAGGCTCTGTGGTTTAACCCACAGCGCCACCCGCGTCCCAGGCAGCTTCCTAGGGTGGCACAAAGTGGAGGCAGGTGTGCAGAAGACCCCGAATAGTCGCATTCAATCTCCTCTGGGGTGCTGAGCTCTGGGTCCTTGCTTCTGGCAGGCTGTTTCATTACAGAAAAGAAAGCCTAGTTTGCTTGTGACAAACTCAAACGTGGGCTGTAAGCCGAGGTGAGGGATTTGTCTCCAGGCTGAGGGCCACTTTGCCTTGTGTGCAATCTTCTGAGGGCCACGTGCCGGTGGGAGGGAGGGCTAGAAGCAAAATTAGGCAGGGCAATAATGAACGCACAGTTTTGCTTTCTACGTTAACTTGCGCACGCGAAACACGTCCCTCTCCATCCCCCACCCAGGCCAGGCACGAGGCATTATCAGAGTCCAAGAACACCTCCTAGCCTGGCGGAAACAGTTTAAGGAGTGAAGCAAGGCTTCTGGGGGGGGGGGGAAGAGTTCTGTGAGCCGGGCGGATAGGCCTGGAGAGCCACATTCTGCCAGGCCAGAGTCCCGCTGTGGACCTTTCAGCAAGCAAGACTTGACAACTTCTGACTTGATAGCTCGGTTGGTTAGAGCGCTGTGCTGATAACGCCAAGGTTGCAGGTTTGATCCAGATTCCTATTCCAGAATTGCAGGGGGTTGGGACCAGATGATCTGCAGGGTCCCTTCCAACTCTGCACTTCTGTGATCCAGTGATTTCAGATCAGATTTTAGCCAGGTCAGCAAATTGCAGGCCTTTTCGATCAGATAGAGTATCAGTATATGGGAAGCTGCCTTATACAGTGGTGCCTCGCAAGACAAAAAGAATCCGTTCCGCCAGTCTCTTCGTCTTGCGGTTTTTTTCGTCTTGCGAAGCAAGCCCATTAGCGGATTAGCGCTATTAGCGGTTTAGCGGCTATTAGCGGCTATTAAAGGCTTAAGGGATTAAGCGGGTTAGCTGCTAAAAGGCTATTAGCGGCTTAGATCAGCTGATAAGCAGCTTAGATCAGCTGTTAAGCGGCTTAGCGATCAGCTGTTAAGCGGCTTAGCGATCAGCTGTTAAGCGGCTTAGCGAACAGCTGTTAAGCGGCTTAGGGGCTTGGGAAAAAGGGGGGGAGGGGGGAAACCCAGGAATCGCAAGGCATTTTCGTCTTGCGAAGCAAGCCCATAGCAAATTCATCCTGCAAAGCACCTCCAAAACTGAAAACCCTTTCGTCTAGCGGGTTTTCCGTCTTGCGAGGCATTCGTCTTGCGGGGCACCACTGTACAAGGTTACACTATTTGCTCCTCCTGCCTGGGATTGCCTCCTCCTGAGAAAGCCTCTGCGGTGCCATCCATATGCTCTTGAACTGCCTGCATGGACAATAATAATAATGGATGCTGGGGACTTTTATCTGGACAACCAACATGTTGGTTTCCCCCGGTCTACTCTTATGTGGCAGCTTATTTCCTCCAGGGTCTCAGGCAGAGAGAGAGAGAAAGAAAAGAGAGAGAGTGTGTCCTTTCCCCTCCCTTCTGCAAACTGGTGTTTTTAACTGGATGCAAACCAGCAACCTTCCACAGTGGATCCAGCAAACGAGCCCCCCCACTGAGCAGAAGGTGGTGAAAGCAGATCCACGTGCCCTCCAGCGCTTGTGGGCCGCTTTGCAACTCTAGATCTTTTTAGCAAGGACTGTAGGGAAAATTCCCGGTGGGTTGGGTCCCGTGCTAAAACAGGGGGTGGGTGGGCGGGCGGGGGGTGTCACACTTCTGACCATCCTTCAGGAGCTGCTGTGTATTTTTAAAGCCCCCCACCTTAAAAGGCTTCTGGCAGGATTTCTTCTCCTTAACGGCCGATTCACCCCAGTGATGGATCAGTTCATGAACGACTACCTGGAGGAGGCGAACCGTGAGATTGAAGAGTACAACCGAGAGCTTGAGGAACTGGAGTACCACGACCTCTTTGAGCAGAAGACCTAAGCGAGACCCGCCTGTGCCAAGCCGCACAACCCTGGATGAGATTGGGGCAAAACGTCAGTGACCAAGAAACGCTTTTTGTCCTTGCTGGCTAACAGGAAAATGAAATCATCCGTTTTTCAACTATTCTTCTAATATTTAGCTTCCATTCATGTAAAGTTGGCCTTTTTTCTTTTCTTTTTTTAAGAAATGCTGATGCGTTTCCACGTTAATGTTGAGCTCTCGGTCCTTGAGTTCTCTTTGGCTTACAGCGGAAAGGAGATGTGTGGCTCGCTTCCTGTTTTGAATTACAAAGCTGCATTTCCTAGTTTATGAAGCTGGTCCTGACCGTGGTTTTCTGACGTCCCACAATTGCCCCTGTCCAAATTGCCCCTGGGGTGTTCCTAAAGCGAGAAATGGGGGAACACGTGAGCTCTTGAGGGCTTCTCTTAACCAACATGGTGGTTTTTGGGGTGTTCCTAAAGCGAGAAATGGGGGAACATGTGAGCTCTTGAGGGCTTCTCTAAACCAACATGGTGGTTTTTGGGGTGTTCCTAAAGCGAGAAATGGGGGAACACGTGAGCTCTTGAGAACTTCTCTTAACCAGCATGGTGGTTTTGGGGGTGTTCCTAAAGCGAGAAATGGAGGAACACGTAAGCTCTTGAGGGCTTCTCTTAACCAGCATGGTGGTTTTTGGGGTGTTCCTAAAGCGAGAAATGGAGGAACACGTAAGCTCTTGAGGGCTTCTCTTAACCAGCATGGTGGTTTTTGGGGTGTTCCTAAAGCGAGAAATGGGGGAACACGTGAGCTCTTGAGGGCTTCCCTTAACCAGCATGGTGGTTTTTGGGGTGTTCCTAAAGCGAGAAATGGGGGAACACGTGAGCTCTTGAGGGCTTCCCTTAACCAGCATGGTGGTTTTTGGGGTGTTCCTAAAGCGAGAAATGGGGGAACACGTAAGCTCTTGAGGGCTTCTCTTAACCAGCATGGTGGTTTTTGGGGTGTTCCTAAAGCGAGAAATGGGGGAACACGTGAGCTCTTGAGGGCTTCTCTTAACCAGCATGGTGGTTTTTGGGGTGTTCCTAAAGCGAGAAATGGGGGAACACGTGAGCTCTTGAGGGCTTCTCTTAACCAACATGGTGGTTTTTGGTGAGAAATGGGGGAACACAAATTCTAAAGTGAAAGTTGGTGTCACACTTGCAGTTTCTGTGACTGTACCCTTGCTGTAAAACAGAACGTCTGTGCTTCCACTTTAACAGCAACGTGTCAGTTTGTTCCAGGCTGAAGTAAGAGGCACAGTCACTTCTTGAGTGTTAAGAGTTCTACTTGAGTATTAAGAGCACGCCTTTAAGAGCATTTCCAGTAAGTGCCCAAAGATGCGCATCTTTGCAGCGTTGGGAAAGTTGCAGAGCATTCAGGGCCAGCTTGGATAAATTGCTTACCGCTTTGGGGCAGGATGGGACTGTTTCCCGTTAGATGCATTACCTGTTGTGTTGGCACGGCTTCTGTGTGTGCGCTGGAGTCAGACCCCATGTCTTGAGTCTTCTGTGGGCTCATTCCTGCTTGGTTCTGGCCTGTGCAAACTACTCCTGTGTAGACCCAGCGCATGCACGAAAGACGGGCCTGGAGGTACGAACCCCGCAATCTGGCCGCCCAGTGACGGTTTGCATGGGTGTCCTCTGCGGAGTCCAAACCACACGAAAGCAGTTGCTTGGTGGTTTTTGCGGCTGCCGTGGCCTCCTGAGAATTGAAGGCTGAAGGGCAGGACGCAATATGTGCATCTTGGTAGTTGGAGCGATTCAAGGACCTGCCTCCTGAGAGGCGCTTCTAAAACTCAAGTAGAAAGCAAGCGTGTCAAATCAACCTGCTTTATCCTTCGGAAATAACAGAAATACGGCTGGACTCCAAAAGCTGAGCCGGCCTGTGGCTTCCTATGAAAACTTGATGCAAAAGTCTTAATCTCCAGTAGATGATAAGGAGAGGGAGTCTCGTTGGGTAGCATTCTCTGTATGCCCAGTTGAGCATCTTTCACTCCTGGTGGATTCATCCTTAGAAAAAGAACCCCAGCTTAGCATTCTACGTGACGCAGCTTAGATTTTGAATGTTTTCATATGTTTTCATTATGCCTGTTGAAGTCCCCCCCCCCCCCAGCCTAAATTACTGTTGCACTCCATGGGCCCTTGAACAGGCATGAAGCGGTTTCCGTAAAACTGAAGGCCGACTTTTTTCCTTTGTTGACTAAATATTATTTTAAGCTTTCTGTGGGGTCGTAAATGCCCGTGCTACAGATAATAGGGCATCCTCCTAAGGATTGTGGATTTATCTATGCATGACCGTTACCTTAGTTATCTCTCGGAATAATATACTGATAGTGCCTGGTAGTATAAATGGTAGCTAGCAAATTAATTTTGGAGGGGCAGTTGGTGCGTTTGAGCTAAGCCAGCTTGGCTGGAACATGTGGAAAGGTAAGGTGTTCTCTTCAGGTGGCTCCCACAGCGAGCAGGGGGAAACTCACGCCTTACCTTACTCTTTGAAACAGAAACCAATTTCTGAATCATCCCTCCAGAAAAAAAGAGAGCAATACTGAGAAGCAACTTCTCAGGAGCTACTGCACAGGTTGGTATGGGTGTATTGAGTGACCGTGGACCTGTGTTATCCTGTTCCTCAGATTAAGAGCGTGGTGCGTAGCCCCTTCCTGGGGGGCTACACAATCTCTCCTGTCTTCCTCCCCCTTTGGAGCTGGCCTCTTCCATGGAAGCCAGCGAGAAGCCGTCGTGGGCCAGGAGGGCTCCGAGTTTGTGGGTCTGTGCCCAGTCTCTGGCAGAGTCCAGCAAAGAGAGATTCCGGCAAAAGGAGGCCAAGTATTGGTTGCCGGAGGTGGCACACAATTTGCCCCTCTTGCGGCTGTTTGGCAAGTTTAAAGTCTTTCTCTGGTGATAAAGATTTCAGGCACCAAAGCCTGGCTTTCCGGAGAGAGGACTGAATTCCGCTGTTGCCTTTGGCTTGCTTCTCCACTCTTAAACTCCAGATTTCTAACATGTGCTCATTCGTGTATCGGGCCCAAACTGTTGCCAAGTGTGGCAAATATTTAAAAGCATGCCAAAGGCAAAGCACCTTCAAATCAGCCACAGCTCGATCACATAAGCCAATCAAGAATTGGGGTGTCTGGAGGGATAAAAGGCCACGATCCACTGGAAACCCTCTTTCAAGGCTCCAAATTGATACCGGTGAGGGTTCCTGGTGGATTGTGCCAAAGCCGATGGGTGGAGAGGGGGTTAAGCAACTCCCCCCCCCCCCATCAACATAGTTTAGCACAAACCCCAATTGCTCCTCTCTAGCTTAGATTGTCTAATGATCTGCAAAAGCCATATATAGAGATAACCGCGTTTGCTACGCAGCTTCTCGAAGGTGAGCCAAATGGATGTGTTTGCCTCACCTTCTTCGTGGATTATGATCGTAGGTTTTTAAGTGCAATTGTTATTAAAATAGGTGAAGAGATTGTAGCTTACTTAGCTCTGCTGAACTCTGAAATTTACAAAACAGAAGCCTGGGCAGATCCCAAAGAGCAGATCCTCCGGCGACTGGTTCTAACCATTGCCTTTTTCAGCCATGAGAACTGCTTTTGCAAGAGTCTCACCCAGCTGCCCCGAGAATTTCCTTCAGGGCAATCCCATGCCTCGCAGCTGTAGACTTGGCAACAGCATTTTATGGGACAGTGTGGCAAGCAGCATCTGGCACACACAACTTCCTCTGTGCCACCGTGTGCCATCCAGACCTTTTGGCTGGGGCTGGTGAAAGTTGGGATCCCATAGCACATGGAGGCCTCAAACCAGGAAGAGCTACTGGAGATCTTCCTCTTTGGCTGCCTCTAGCGGTGTGCAGAAAATAGGCTGAGCCTCTGCATTCCAACAGCTTCCTGGTTTGGCGATATCCGCCATGTTGAATGATTCCTATAGCAGCCACAGAAGACGCGCTGGCCTTAAATGGGCAGATCCCTTTTGGGCAGGCATCAACGAGGCACCAGGAACGCTCTTGAGAGCAATCCTCTAAGGTCAGGCACCTCATTTCAGTGCAGTTCAGTCCCTCTGCGCAGGCAGGGAGGCTGCCTCAGTCGGTGAGGAGGACCGCGGGGCAGACTGTGAGGAGGAGGAGGAGGCTGCTGGGCTTGTTTCGCCCCTCCGTTTTTTCCAGGGGCACCAAATCGGCTGTTTGGGGCATTGGCACAGGGCCATGCCCTAGGCTCCATCCCATGACTTGCCAACGGCTGTTGGGCAAGCTTCCGAAGGGGCCCTTTCTGCGGTTGGACCCCTAAGCTGTGGGGACCACGCAGGAATGGGCAGGGTGTGTGTGTGTGTGTGGAATCTCCCACCCATCCCAGTGGGGCTGCACAGACAAGTCAGAGTTTTAGCAGAACAGAGGCATGGTAGAGAGAGACATATATATATCTCTATACGTATACGCTGTACTGCATGCTAAGTAAGAACAATACCCCTGTAATAACTACAAAGGCCTTTCACCATCATGGTACTGCGATGACTTCTATTTTGGTATTGACGAAATTTTCTCGATTACCTCAATTTCCTTAACGTTCGACTGTGATTAATTTTTTTTTTGTATAAAAAAAAGAAATTAAAAGGGGGTGGGGAGTGTTGGGGAGGGGGATAAAATAGCCAAAATATCGAAACTGTGATAATGGGATACTGTTCAAGACATATCAGTGCCTTGCTTTACGGCACCGCCGCCGACGCGGCACAAATTTTTCAAGCGGGCGGGTGCCGTTGGTTCCTGCTACTCGCTCCCTCTTTTGAAGGGAAGAAGAAAAAACCATTTTGGTGAAAGGACTCTCCACCTAGCGGAGAATATTTAGCACACATGGTTAAGTTGTTCGGGTTTGTTGTGTCTTCTTTTTTAAAAAAGAAAACTCTTTGAGGACTGAAAACGATTGAAATACTTGATCCTGCCGACATTTTAAAGGCAATTCCATTTAGGGAATTGTTTCAATGACCCGGCAGCATTTTTATAAAGGGGTGGGTTGGGGAGCTAACTCGTTTGTTTGTTTGTTTTTTACAAGGGGGGGGGCGGGACTTGCATCGCCGAATAAAATAATCTAGTTTTGAAATGTTTCAAGCTACTGTAAAACGCAGAGCACCGTTCTAGTTGCAACTATTCAAAGTCAGAAGTGCCATTAACACTGTTCTTGCACTGCGGCCGTTTGCGGTGAAAAAAAAGAAAAGGAAAAAAAAAACGGCGGCAGTGCTAAGAGTCGGAGCTTTCCTTGTGTACGTGCGTTTTTCTCGTGGAAATGCACAAATCGAGTCCTCAAGGGGTTTCTCTCTGCTTTTGCTGACCTTCCCATTAGCAGCCTGTGTGGTTTCATATCACCTGAGAATGAGTGTGGTCAGAAATCGCTGAAGTTATATTGTGGGTGGGGAGGGAGGGGAGGGGTTGCAACAAAAGCGAGGGGGTACATTTGCAATCCAGACTCTGTGCTGCTAGAGGCGGGTGTTGCGGAAAGACAAGGGGCTGCCGCTGAAAATGGCAGCCGCCCTCCTGCAGCGACACAGGGACGCCAGATCTAGATTTTGCAGGGAGCCCTGCATGTGATTGGGGGTTTTGCATATGCAGAATCTACTTCTCCCGTCAGCTAGGGATCCTGGGCGCGGTGCTCCTGTACAAGTCCGCCTTTCATCCCAGTGGGACTTTTGCGATTCGGTCCTTCTGGATCCTCTGCAGTGGTCGAAACGCGACAGTGTCGGCCTGGGACGCCCGAGTCAGCAGCACAGAGTCAGTTTGTGCGCTGAAAGTGTCCCCCGCGTTCTTTTTTCTCTTTTGAGATCATTTTTTTTCTCTCACTCCTGAATTTTGCACAGCTAATAAGCTCCGGAATACCGTTTCGGGTATCCTCAAAAGGGAAAATTGTAACTAGCATAGCGAGGGAAGGTAAAAACGTAAACTGTGAGTTGTTAGAACTGCGTTGCTAAATCTAATTTTAGATGTACCTCAGAAAACTAGTAAGAAACTGCTTTGTCCTTTTACCTAGTTGTGAAAGACTCGCATAACAAAATCTTCTTTTTTTTTTTTACCAGGTGCCAAAATTAATTTTTCATACTAGTTTTCAACCCGTTAATATTTGCAACGTTCAGTAAAATGTTATTTTTACAAACTCTACTGTAACTTCAGTTAAACTGAAATGAGTGAATGAAGCTTTTTTGCTTATTTGTATTTATTACACTACTTGATTCAGTAAATATATAAAAGTACCTTTCCCTTTATTTTTGTATTGTTTTACACGTTTATACCTGCTGTTTGTGATTATTATTTTTTACACTTGTAACTTGGATGCGATTCTAAAAAAAAGCCCAATAAATTATATCCATCACTTCTATCAGTTTATTTGTGTGTGTGTGTGTGTGTGTGTGTGTGTGTGCTTGTGTGTGTGTGTGTGAATGCTGATTGGTTCACTTGCTTGAGTCATATTGTGCTAGTTTTTTCTGCATGCACCTTCTTGTGGGTTGCGACTGCTTGGTTGCAGCTGGTGGCCTAGGGCGGTGTTATGTACTGAGTTGAATAGGATCCAAAATTCAGCAGTCGGATTGGTCCTAGAACAATAGGATCTAAAATGCAGCAGTCTGATTGGTCCTAGAACAATAGGATCCAGAATGCAGCAGTTGGATTGGTCCTAGAACAATAGGACCCAGAATACAGCAGTCTGATTGGTCCACAGGACCCACCCAATCCAGCTCCAGGTGGAAGTGAATCCGCAACCTGATTGGCCTAAAGGAGAATCCTGGAATTAGCCAATCACGTGGGGCCCATTGTGGAAATAATGTATATAAAGCAGACATTCTGGGGGAACTTCCATTCCTCCTCACCGCTATGAGCTGAATAAAGAGCATGAAATCCACTCTCGACTCCAAGTATATTTCAGGCTGTGTGGATTCACTTTTGATTCTGCCTCTTTGAACTCTTGCCCACATTTAATAATAATAATAATAATTTTATTAGATTTTCAAAGGTTTTAGCAAATTTGCTACATATGCATTATATAATATATCATTCACTTACACTTTGCTTTTTGACTTCCCACCCCTCCCTCCCTGATGTTTTTGTTCTTATTCTTAGTTGCTGCATTATACTGTTTGGTAAACCTATTATTATTATTAGTCCTTCACCTGAAGGTCCCAAATCAGGCTACAGCATTAAAACACAAAATTAAAAACAATGCAAAATAACTTACAACTGTAAAAATAAGGTAGGTCCTAAAATTTTTTTTAAAAGGTAAAGGACCCTTGGATGGTTAAGTCCAGTCAAAGGCCGACTATGGGGTTGTAGCGCTTGTCTCGCTTTCAGGCCGAGGGAGCCGGCATTTGTCCACAGACAGCTTTCCAGGTCATGTGGCCAGCAGGACTAAACCACTTCTGGCACAACGGGACACGGTGACGGAAACCAGAGCAGAGCACGGAAACGCCGTTTACCTTCCCGCTACAGCGGTACCTATTTATCTACTTGCACTGGTGTGCTTTCGAACTGCCAGGTTGGCAGGAGCTGGGACAGAGTAACAGGAGCTCACTCCATCACGGGGATTCAAACTGCCGACCTTCTGATCGGCAAGCCCAAGAGGCTCAGTGGTTTAGACCACAGCGCCACCCGCTCCTCAAGGGGCCAAAAGCCAGGGCAAATGGTTCTCTCCCAGCTTGTACAGCTGGACTAAGGTCCCTTCATCCAACACTGGGGCAAAAGGGCTGCAGAGGAAGGTTTCCCAGCTGCGAAAACAGTTGCCCAAGTTGGTTTTCCCACCCAAAAAACGGATGCAACAAAGAGCTTTCTGCGCAGCCCAGGACGGAGAACGGCAGCGGGTGTCCCCATTGAAGGAGGAGAGACACCTTCAGCCGTGTGTCCTTAGCAAGGGGACCACTGGGCTGCTTGCCACAATGGCTGGCGAAAGCTGTCTTGTCCAGAACTCCCTTTATCTGCTGCCCGGGAGTGATGAACTGCCAAAGCCGACTTTGCAATCCTGCTACTGAAATTGCTGCTAAGTTGCGGAGGGAGATATCGAGGTGCTAATAAAGCAGCTGGGGTGAGAGCAGGGGGGTTGTTCTGTGGGGGGAGGAGAGATTTTGACCTCTCTCCTCCATTACACACTCTGTTTCCCCCTCTTTCTTTAGCAGAATCAGAATTGTAGAGTTGCAAGGGATCCACTTCTAGTCCAACCCCTGCAATGCTCATTAGCTGCCGGTTCTTAATTGCGGTGTCCAATTCTGGACGCCACAGTTTAAGAAGGATATTGACAAGCTGGAATCTGCACAGAGGAGGGCGACTGAGATGATCAACAGTCTGGAAACCAAGCCTGATGAGGAGTGGTTGAAGGAGCTGGGTATGTTTAGCCTGGGAAAGAGGAGACTGAGAGGAGATATGAGAGCCATCTTCAAATGTCCCAAAGGCTGTCACATGGGAGAGGGAGCAAGCTTGTTTTCTCCTGCTCTGGAGGGCAGGACTCGAACCCATGGCTTCAAGTTGCAAGAAAGGAGATTCTGACTAAAAATCAGGAAGAACTTTATGACAGTAGATGCTGTTTGACAGTGGGACGGTCTCTCCTTGGAGGTTTTGAAGCAGAGGTTGGATGGCCATCTGTCATGGATGCTTTAGCTGAGATTGGGTTGGACTAGATGACCCTCAGGTCCCTTCCTACTCTACGATTCCATGTTTCTATAGGATAAGCCCTCAATGGCCAGATATGGGTGCTGACACTTTTCCCTAATGATGTTTCCTTTGCTAGGGTGTCTTTGAACCTAGTTTTGCTGGGTGTTTTCTCTCCCAGTGCCTGATTTTGAAGAGGGATGGGTTGGGGTGAGGGAAAACCCTGTGTTGACTGTCAGAAAACGCATTTATTGGAGGAGGGAGAGAGCAGGATCATACCTGCTGCTGCCTCAGCTTTCTCCCTAAGCCCAATCTTCCAATTCCAGTCTGCCCAGAGCATGGGTAGGGAAACTAAGGCCTGGGGGCTGGATGCGGCCCAATCGCCTTCTAAATCCGGCCCGTGGACGGTCCAGGAATCAGCGTGTTTTTACATGAGTAGAATGTGTGCTTTTATTTAAAATGCATTTGTGGGGCATAGAAATTCATTCATTCCCCCCTCCCCCCCAAAAAATATAGTCCAGCCCCCCACAAGGTCTGAGGGACAGTGGACCGGCCCCCTGCTGAAAAAGCTTGCTGACCCCTGGCCCAGAGGCTTATGATGCAGACCCCACGCTCAGGGTCTACGTTTGCAGACCCTTGCCAAGACTGTACCAAACCTGCTCCCTGCTTTGAGGGTCAACAGATGCAATCCTGACCTCTCATGGCATCAGTCGGTGCTTTGCAATGAACTGCAGAGCAGACCCAGTTTCTCCAAGCAGGTAAGTCAAGTTATGCAGCTTTTGAGAGGATGGGGAGGAATAAGTTTGAGGGCTTGGCAAAGAAGGGCTTACCCTTCTTGAAAAGGTGTACTGAAAACTATTTGATGGGGAGAATTCAAAGCCAGATTTATGGCTTGATTTTGTTCCTTAGATGGCTGTGGGGAGGTGGGGACTGGTCCATAGGACAATACCTAACGGGGATGAGCTGCTGCACTCATGAAACTTTGCACTTTTCCCGGGGTGTTTGTGTGTATATAAAATTTAAATTTTTATTTATCATTTTTCATTACAATGTTTCACATTTCATTGATTATAACCATACATTCAGTCAATGACTTCTTTGCTTCCTTCCTTTCCGTGGTTCTATTTATTTATCTGTTAAGGCTGCATATTCTAATTTCCCCATATATTCATATTCCTCCCTTCCCCCATATCTTTAATACTTTATTTACACTGCTGAATTTACACTAACCCTGCTAATGTTTTAACCTGATTAACATAGTTCTTCAGATATTCTGCAAACATTTTCCACTCTTCCTTAAATACTTCCTGATCTCTTATTCTCTTAGTTAAATTTGCTAATTCTACATCACCATCATTATTAATTGAGTTTATATACTGCCCTATATCTGGAGGTCTCAGGGTGGTTCACAGAAAAGATCACAACATATATAATCAGAATAAAAACATCAGTCCAATAACACCCCCCCCCAAAAAAAGAGCCACATTTTAAAAGGGTATAGGATGCCAAACAGATCAACCAAAGGCCTGGTTACAACGGAACGTTTTTGCCTGGCGCCTAAAGGTGTATAATGAAGGCGTCAGGCAAACCTCCCTGGGGAGAGCATTCCACAGATGGGGAGCCACTGCAGAGAAGGCCCTGTTCTTGTGGTGCCACCCTCTGGACCTCTTGAGGAGGAGGCACACGAAGGAGGGCCTCAGAAGATGATCTCAGGGTCCAGGTAGGTTCATATGGAAAGAGGTGGTCCTTGAGGTATTGCGGTCCTGAGCTGTTTAAGGCTTTATAGGTCAAAACCAGCACTTTGAATTGGGCCCGGAAACTAACTGGCAGCCAGTGCAGTCAGACCAGAATTGGTGTAATATGCTCAAACCGTCTTACTCCGGTGAGCAACCTGGCTGCTGAATTCTGCACTAGCTGAAGTTTCCGAACCATCTTCAGAGGCAGCTCTGCGTATAACACATTGCAGTAACCTTGAGGTTTCCAGAGCATAGACAACAGTAGTTAGGCTATCCCTGTCCAAATAGGTGCATAGCTGGGCCACCAGCCAAAGCTGATGGAAGGCACTCCGGGCCACTGAGGCCACTTGAGCCTCAAGCAACAGCACAGGATCCTGGACCACCCCCAAGCTACAAACCTGCTCCTTCAGAGGAAGTGTAATCCCATCAATAGCAGGCGATCTCCCAGCCATCTAGTCTAGGGAACCACCTACTAACAGAGCCTCAGTCTTATCTGGATTGAGCTTCAGTTTGTGGGCTTCAGTTTCATCCATGCTCTGGTCAGACCTCACCTGGAGTACTGTGTCCAGTTCTGGGCACCACAGTTCAAGAAGGACATTGACAAACTGGAACGTGTCCAGAGGAGGGCAACCAAAATGGTCAAAGGCCTGGAAACAATGCCTTATGAGGAACGGCTAAGGGAGCTGGGCATGTTTAGCCTGGAGAAGAGGAGGTTAAGGGGTGATATGATAGCCATGTTCAAATATATAAAAGGATGTCACATAGAGGAGGGAGAAAGGTTGTTTTCTGCTGCTCCAGAGAAGCGGACACGGAGCAATGGATCCAAACTACAAGAAAGAAGATTCCACCTAAACATTAGGAAGAACTTCCTGACAGTAAGAGCTGTTCGACAGTGGAATTTGCTGCCAAGGAGTGTGGTGGAGTCTCCTTCTTTGGAGGTCTTTAAGCAGAGGCTTGACAGCCATATGTCAGGAGTGCTCTGATGGTGTTTCCTGCTTGGCAGGGGGTTGGACTCGATGACCCTTGTGGTCTCTTCCAACTCTATGATTCTATATTAGAAGATGGCTCTCATATCTTCTCCCAGTCTCCTCTTTCCCAGGCTAAACATGTCCAACTCCTTCAACTGTTCCTCATAAGGCTTGGTTTCCAGTCCCTTGATCACCTTGGTTGTCCTTGTGCACATGGCTTGGCTGGAACCTGGCCCAGGACTTCCGTCCAGACTTGGGATGGGGCAGAGAGTTAACTTTCCTGAGAGTCCAAAGACCCCTGGACCATTTTACCCCGAAGCGTCGCTTAGAGTTGATGAACAGCCTTCGACGTCAAACGAGAGGATGACATCCATGCTTGGGGAGTCCCGGGAGAATTTGACGGCCACCTTCAGCATCGTCGCAGCGAGGCCAGTGTAGACCTCTCCCTCCCACACTTTGTTCTGGCCCAGTTGCAGCTCCCACCGTGAAGGACCGACGACGTGAGCGCTGCAGGCCTCGGGCATCTTGATCCGAAACCTCACCCAGCTTTTCTCTTGCAGGACTCCTGACCTGGGTTCTAGGAGGACACACCCCTTCCTCCACAAGCTGTAGACCCGGGGAAAGGGGAGCCACTGGGGGTTGGTGAAGCAGCGGATGATGTAATCACATACGTGGACAAACTCTTTGTTTTCAGTATCCCTCCCGTACAAGCTGAGCCTGTAGACCCCCGATTCAGGGAGCAAGACGGAGACGCTCACCTTGTTCTCCAGGTGGGTAACCAAGACGAACCGTTCCATCGGGTACGTTTTGCTGGTGATTTTGTCCTTGACCAAAGTGGCGGTGACTTCAAAGCCTGGCTGGGTACGAAAAGTGACAGTGCACCGTCCCTTTTTGGTATTGATGATGGGGGCAATGTGGCTGGGGTTTGAGAGACCTCTCCACTGGGAGCTGATCCCTGCTCCGCAATGTGCGCTGAGACCCGACGGGAAGAGCTCGTTGTGGTTGACGGGGCTGGAGCAGCGTATGAGGAAGTTTGCGGCGTTCTTGAACTTGTCTTCGTCAAGGTTCTTGACAAACACCGAGAGCCTGTAGTGGCCCACGAAAGGACAGAGGATGTGGCAGCTGAGTTTCTGCTCTTCCACTTGGGACACCAAACACTTCCTGCTTAGAAAGGTGTCCATCTCTGGATGAATCAACTCGTAGGTGGCCAAGAGAGGCCTCTGGGTCTGCAAAGCCAGCCTTAGGGTCCCCGTGGTGGCAACAATCAGGTCTTCTTCCCAGTTGCACTCCTCAATCCCAAACTCTCTTGCTTTGGGATGGAGCCCCCAGAAAGCGAAAGGATTATCCGGCAGCCCCTCTTGCCGGTGGGGCTCCAGGCACTCGATCTGGTGGGAACACACCCAAATGCATGGCTTCGGGGAATCGGAAGGGCGGGCAAAGATTTGCAGTTCGAAGAGCCCCTCGGTTGGGGGGAAGACTTTGAGGACCATCTTTTTGTCAGACATGGTTAACATCCCGTGAGTCTTGCCCATATCCTCTTTGCTGTCGTCGTCACGGCAAAGCTTCAACAGCTGGTAAGTGAACTCTGTTGAACGGGCACTTGCTAACGAAATGGTTGCTTCCCCTTGGTCTGTGATAAGGAAGGGGGAGAGGGATTGATTTTGCCTTTTTTTAACTGAAGAGCACCACACTAGAGCAGTTAACCTTGGGGGGTTTTTTGACTGCAGTCCCACAATTGCCTAACTCTTCCCTTGGGTGTGTATTGGCCCCAAACACCCCCAAAGCAGCAGCACCCCCAACCTGCTGCCCTCCAGATGTTTTGGACTGGCTGGGGTGATGGGAGTCATAGTCCAAAACATCTGGAGGGCATCAACTTGAGGAAGGTTGCCTGAAATTTTAGAGAGCTTTTGTTAGGGGTGCAAAATTTCAACATCCGTTGCTGCCTCAATATAGTTCTGTGTTTCTGTCCCTGGGCTCCATTGAAAACAACTTCTCCATGCGAACCAGGAAGTGATCTCTCCAGCAACGGAATGACTCTTCTTTTCTTAATTTATGCAGCTGTGATCCTCTGGGTGACACAGACACCATTAGGCAATTGAATACACATGCTTACTCCTTCTCTTTCCCTCCCATCCAACCTGCACGGCCCCGGGCACTGGAAACCTACGCTACGCCACTGACGCCATGCCACTTCTTTTCAGCGGGATTAAATTTCTGAGTGTGCCGAAGCATTTGCTGTGAACATACCTGTTTTAAGCCTGGATGTGTCTGGAGAAAGGAGGGCAAGCTGAAGTTTGAAAAACTCTGGCGTCTTGAAAACTCTCCCTTCGAAAACCTGCAGAGGGACGGGAGGCTGAGTGAGCTGCCATTTTGGCTCATCGGGCCAGTGGCTTTCGACGAAATCTTCAGGGTCGGTTAGGAAGAAAAAATCCTCGTGCCTGGGGGAGTGGGGGAAATGGGGGGCGTCTTAGACATCACACGAAACAAACCACATTCCAGAATGGCAAACAAGGAAGGGGGCAGGAGGCTAATGGATTGTCGTTAAAAGATGAGAAGTGGGTGGATTGATTGGGTAAGGAGTACTGTAATAAAAATTTTAAGGTCATATATATATATATATATATATATATATATATATATATAATGTTCATAAATGTACCAACCAAGCACGTACATAGGTACATAGATATATGGACCACATGTCTGGAGCAGCACAGGAAGACCGCCCTGAAACCATTTCGACTCCCAAACTGACCAAATGTTTTCTCTGCAAGGAGGGAGGGGGTGAGGGAACCTTCCCATTGTCTCAGGAATTGGGAAATCACCATCTCAAAGGAATGGCCAGACTACCAGGAAAGGCAATCAGATAAGGCATTATCAGATAACCTGGCAGACAGGAAAAACAACAACATTCAAATTTCTGTTGTAGACCACCTTTTCTGTGATGTAGGTATGAGGTTTTTTTGGGGGGGTCTTGGGCTACACCCCTTCTGTGATTGATGTATGGAGGGGTGGTCTTGAGCTCTAGGGCGGGCAATTTAAAACGTCTATATAAGGGCAGGCACACCTTTGTTCTGGGTCCTCCTCCTTTCCTGCCTGTGAGGGGAGCACCCTGTTGCAACAGCTTTAATAAAGATCAGGCTTACTAGCTGCTTTGCTTCTCAATATTCTCTGGTTGGCCTCTGTTATTTTCTCCTACCAATAGGGAACCCACTTAAGGATTCTATACAGGCTCTGTATACACCCAGTGTGGTGTAGTGGTTAAGAGTGGTAGATTTGTAATCTGGTGAACCGGGTTCGCTTCCCTGCTCCTCCACATGCAGCTGCTGGGTGACCTTGGGCCAGTCACACTTCTCAGCAGTCTCTCAGCCCCACTCACCTCACAGAGTGTTTGTTGTGGGGGAGGAAGGGAAAGGAGAATGTTAGCCGCTTTGAGACTCCTTTGGGTAGTGATAAAGCGGGATATCAAATCCAAACTCTTCTTCTTCTTGGGTACCCCCATAAGGGAAGAAGGGCAGATTTTGTTTACAACAGTACCCTGCTGGGTCCAGCCAAGAACCCATTTAGTCCAGCATCCCTGCTCTCCTAGTGACTTATTAGATGCCCCAAAGGAAATTCCACAAACAGGACACAAACACAACTCCTCTCCCCAACAGATCTGTATGAACAAGGTGTGCAGCCTAGAGGAAGTCCCAGAATCCTTTGCAGTACATGATGCTCAGTCAGCCTGCTACTATTTATTTATTTTTATTTTTATTTATTGAATTTATATACCGCCCTATACCCGGAGGTCTCAGGGCAGTTCACAGAAGAGATCACAATAAAACAATACCCCCCCCCCCCAAAAAGGAGCCACAATACCCCCCCCCCAAAAAAGGAGCCACATTTTAAAAGGGCATAGGATATCGATCAGGTCAACCAAAGGCCTGGTTATAAAGGGATGTTTTTGCCTGGTGCCTAAAGGTGTATAATGAAGGCGCCAGGTGAACTTCCCTAGAGAGAGCATTCCACAGATGGGGAGCCACTGCAGAGAAGGCCCTGTTCTCGTTTTGCCACCTTCCGGACCTCTCGAGGCAGCAATCTCCTAATGTAAACTATTGAGGAAATGCATGTTTAAAGGGAAGTGTGGGCTCAGCTTGAGAGTAAATGTGAAAATGTGGGTCCCCGGAAAGTATCTCCAGAGTCGCATTTTAACTCTCCCCGTTTCAAGGCCTTGCTTCTCTCCCCTTGCAGATTCAAAACAACAAATCGATCTCTCTTCCCCATGCATGCTTACACACACACACACTCACACCCCAGAGCAAATTTGTTCCACGTAACATGATTAGATGTTGCAAATGCCACACGGGGTCTTATTGTTTTGCATTGGCTGGAAAGTGACAAGTGCATAATGCATCTAGCGGAAAATAATTTAACACGATTAATAATTTTTGAGGCAAGCCATTATTTACTCTCGGTCTGGAACGTGTGGAGGAGGCTCGAGTAATTACATCTCAGGCCACCTAATAAACCTGCTGGGGAGCGGGAGATTAATCATTTGATCAAAGGGTGGCTCTGGTGTCTAATTAAAGCAGCGAAGGGGGAAGAAGCAGAGCATCCGATCCAAAGTTATTTGCAACTATAAGAGGCCGGCTAGTGGCCAGATTGGCTGCTCCCTGCAGATTTGTCCATCCCCAATCGCATGCTCTGAAAACTCTGGTTTCGCTCTTAAAAGGGGAATAAGTTAAGGGCCGCCTGAATTTCCTGGATATATCCAGGATTCAGCTGCCAAAAAGAGTGTCTGGGTGGAGTTTTCAGAAATTGGTTAAAATGTCCAGGAAAATCCCGGCGTATGGCAGCCCATATCAGAAGTACAGTCGTACGTTGGATCTCAAACGCCTTGGCTCCCAAACAACTCTGCTCCCAAACGATCAAAACTCAGAAGTGGGTGTTTCGGTTTGCGAACGTCCGACAGGACTTCCGACTGTGCTTTGGTTTCTGAACGTTTTGGAAGTTGAATGGACTTCCGGAACCAATTCCGTTCAACTTCCGAGGTATGACTGTAGTGGTTTTTTTGGGTGAGTTTCCTAAAACCTCAAAAAAAATTATCATTATTATTATTATTGATATGTTGGGGGAGAAAGCTCCACAACTTTTGTGTCTGGATTTTGAATATGGCAACCCTAGTGTTAAAATATTAGCAACCTGCAAAGACAAAGCTTAAGGCAGCCTCTCAGTTGCTTTTAACCTTAGGCCAGGAGAACATGCGTTTTGGTTTTCTTACTTTAGGACTGGCTTCCTCAGCCTTGGCCCTCCAGATGTTTTTGGCCTACAACTCCCATGATACCTAGCTAGCAGGACCAGTGGTCAGGGATGATGGGAATTGTAGTCTCAAAACATCTGGAGGGCCGAGGTTGAGGAAGCCTGGGTTAGGAAATTCTGAACCACAGGCTACTGGTCTGATCAGACAGGGCTGCTCTTGCCTTCCACACACCAGGGCTTAGAACTTATAAACACCGAGAGATCTCACCGAGGGATGAACAGCTTCTTTTCGACATCCACCAGGCCTGCTCCCCAGCAGACGTCCAGAAGGAACCACTGGGCTCCCAACTGCACGGCGTTCCACATGTGGTCGGACTTCTTTTGCAGGCAACTCTGGCCTCGGCTGTACCCGGCCCCTCGGCCGTATCCCGAAACTTCGGCGCAGGTCAAGCCCGCTTCCCTGTAAGGATTCACAAGAGAGCATGGAGGCTGGGCAAACTCAGCGTACAGGGGGTGGGCAGCTGGATACAAGAGTTACGGTGCCACCAAGTTGCTCCTTGCGCTTGGACTCCGGGTGCAGACCATAGCATGGCTCAGTGGCAGAGCATCCCCAGAGGTATTTCCAGGTATGATATGATAATCTTTATTGTCATTGTCCCATACAGAACAACGAAATTGAAAAAAATTGCATCAGACATTCAAAAACCAACAAGCCTGCTATACCAGCTACCCAAACTTGTTAGCCCCCTAAAAACTCTGATACCCCATAATTAAATACAATATGTTGCCATGGAGATCCCAATATGTTGGGACCCCTGACCGTTAGGTCCAGTCGCGGCCGACTCTGAGGTTGCGGCGCTCGTCACGCTTTATTGGCTGAGGGAGCCAGCGTACAGCTTCTGGGTCATGTGGCCAGCATGACTAAGCCACATGTGGCAAACCAGAGCAGCGCACGGAAACGCCGTTTACCTTCCCACCGGAGTGGTACCTATTTATCTACTTGCACTTTGAAGTGCTTTCGAACTGCTAGGTGGGCAGGAGCAGGGACCGAGCAACGGGAGCTCACCCCGCCACGAGGATTTGACCCGCCGACCTTCTGATTGGCAAGCCCTAGGCTCTGTGGTTTAACCCGCAGCGCCACCCGCGTCCCTTCTGGAGACTACCTTACACTGCATTTAAAACCAAAATCGCATTTGGATAGAAACTGTTTCTCAGGCGGCTAGTCCTAGTCTTTATAACCCTGTACCTTCTTCCAGAAGGCAGAAGCTAAAAGAGATCATTTCCGGGGTGCGCACTATCCTGGGATGGGAGAGACCCCTACCTGCACCCCTGG
Source organism: Podarcis tiliguerta (assembly GCF_965153285.1). NCBI lineage: Eukaryota > Metazoa > Chordata > Lepidosauria > Squamata > Lacertidae > Podarcis > Podarcis tiliguerta. The sequence continues at coordinate 5,138,137 of NC_139542.1, forward strand.
ACAGCCACTGCCAGTCTGAAGCCAGAAGCCAGATGGCCTAACTCAGTATAAGGCCATTTCATGTGTTCTTACGTGCTGCGTTTCTTAGATGGCTGGCTCACTTTCTTATCAGAGGCCCTGGTCAGTAATAGCTGACACTTACATTATGACATCTGCCATTATCCCCACAGTTTCCTGTACATTTTCTTATCAATTTTCCTACCACCGAAAGATAAAATAAAATAAATAATCATTGGGGGTTTATTTTGGAAGAGTGCTCAAGAGCACTGAATTCATTTTACAGGTGAAACTCAAAAAATTAGAATATTGTGGAAAAATTCCTTTATTTCAGTAATACAACTTAAAAGGTGAAACTAATATATGAGATAGACTCATGACATGCCAAGCGAGATATGTCAAGCCTTGATTTGTTATGATTGTGATGATCATGGCGTACAGCTGATGAAAACCCCAAATTAACAATCTCAGAAAATTAGAATATTCAATGAAATCAGCAAAACAAGGATTGCAAATAGAGCAAGATTGGACTTCTGAGAAGTAGAAGCATTATCTCGCTTTCCATGTCATCAGTCGATCTCCTATATTAGTTTCACCTTTTAAGCTGAATTACTGAAATAAATGAACTTTTCCACGATATTCTAATTTTTTGAGTTTCACCTGTAATTGCACAACCAGAATTTGTTGGTATACAATGAAATCATGCCTGCACAATAGTGGAAGTGGCCTGGAAGCAGGCTATGAATGGCTGAGGATAGATATTGGACTATTTCCCCTGTATGTGCCATCTGTTCCATTTAAATGGTTAGATTGAAGAGATGCACTAAGCTTTAAGGAGGTGGATCATAGAATCATGGAACCTTAGAATTGGAAGGTACCCCAGGGGTCATCTAGTCCAACCCCCTGCAATGCAGGAATCTCGGCTAAAGCAGCCATGACAGATGGCCATCCAACCTCTGCTTAAAAGCCACTAAGGAAGGAGAGTCCACCATCTTCCGAGGGAGACCATTCCACTGGTGAACACCAGTTCTTCCTGGTGGTTAGTCGAAATCTCCTTTCTTGTAACTTGAAGCCTTGGGTTCGAGTCCTACCCCAGAGCAGGAGAAAAGAAGCCTGTTCCTTCTTCCATGTGACAGCCCTTGAGATGGGACATATGAAAAGCCACGGCAGCACATACCTGCACATGTCACGGTATAGATGGGCATACCCAGAGCACACGCCTCTCCCGGTGTGAAGGACCTGCTCAGGGGTGTGGATCTTCTCTGAGAACCCCAAGAAGCCGTTGACATCATACTCTATTGCAGAGCAAAATCAAAACACCACTTTACCAAGAGATTGTTATGATAGGAAACACCCCATCTGTCTTGCTTGTTGGAAGAACGGTGGATTAGGTTTATGAAATCCATACATCGCTGCCCTCCCTAAAAATACCCCCAAGGAGGTTTGCACGAGAACACACTTACCGATATTGTGGCACAGCCAGATCCATATGGCTCGCGCCTTCTCCAGCTGGCTATTGGCTCCTTTGGTAATCAGTGGAACGATGGTCTGGACGGACAAGGATTCCTGGTTGGTTTTCAGCTAGAGAAGATAGGTTGGGATTTGGACAATCAGCAGCAATCTGTTTCATAGGATAAGCAGCCATTCATTTGTCTAGCCCAGCCATTGCCAACCCTGGTGTTTTGGATGAGGACATCCGTCAGCTCCAGCCGGCCCATGCTGGTTGTAGTCAAAATCTCTGGAGGGCACTAAGTTGGTGAAGGCTAATCTGTCCCATCCCAGTTGGAATTCTGCTCAGCATTTGTAGAGAACACCTGGAGAAGGAACTGGCAAGCCTGTGGCCCCTTCAGATGTTGCTGGACTACAAATCCCATCATCCTCCCATCCACCTTCCATGTTGGCTGGGGCTGATGGACGTCCGAGTCCAACAGCACCTGGGGGGACCACACATTGATCATCCGTGACTCATCCGGGTAGCAGGACCAACTCAAAGGTCCATCTAGCCTTGCATCCTTTCTCCCACTATGGCCAGCCAAATGCCCCCCCCCCCCCAAGCAGGCCTTGAAGGGGGCAGCTCCCTGCCCCACTGTCAGCTTGCATTTGGGAGTCGGTGGAAGACTGCCTCTGGGTGTGAGCTCTTCAACCTTAGCCCTGCTGATGTCGATCTGAGCTTAAAAGCTTTAGTCAGTGACTGTGTAAGTCCGCTCCACTTCCCCATGGGGAGGAGTCGCAGTGGACCGCGTGGCCACCCACTCTTCTCCAGGGGTGGGGGACTTAGTCCCCCATTGCCTGGGGCATCCTGGCCACGTCAGCGACCGGCCAGCCAATCTGCTCACTAGGGGGGCATGGCCGGGACCATTTAACCAGAGGCACGAGCTGGAGGGCTTCCTCTTTGGCTCGCTTCCTCAATAATAATAATACTAATATAATAATAATTTATTATTTACACCCTGCCCATCTGGCTGAGTTTCCCCAGCCACCCTGGGTGGCTCCCAATCAAATGTTAAAAACAGTACAGCATTAAATATTAAAAACTTCCCCAAACAGGGCTGCCTTCAGATGTCTTTTAAAGATGGGATAGCTGCTTATTTCCTTCACATCTGAAGGGAGGGTGTTCCACAGGGTGGGTGCCACCACCGAGAAGGCCCTCTGTCTGGTTCCCTGTGACCTCACTTCTTGCAATGAGGGAACCACCAGAAGGCCCTCGGAGCTGGATCTCACCCACCCTCCCTCCCTATTTTGCAGGTTCTAGTCATTGGCCTTGCTATGGACCTTGGTTGGTCGCCATTGAGGGGCCTGGTAGGAATTTTTCCACTTGGCAAATTGGCACAGGCCATTTGGTTTTCGCCTACATCATAGTAATCATCACAACTTTGTTAGGGTTGCGCTTAGGCATTGTTTGACCTTGTGTTGGGCAAAGGAGGTGTGGCCATCACCTGCCCCTCCAAGCTTAAGGGTATTCCGTTAAAGGAATCCGGGGGTGTGGATCTTGTCCGAATCCCGGGGCAGGGCTAGGGTCATGACACGACCCCAACGGGAACACCAGGGGGAGCTCGAGTTGGTCTGCATCGACGGGGCTCCCCCTACCAGTGGTTGACCCTTACCGGACTTCCTGCACAATGGGCAGGAGTCAGATATAGTCGGGTCCATTCAGTGCCTAAGCCAGTATCACTCACATTCTGCAATCAATAAAGTTGTGGCCAAAATTTGCCCAGTAACATTAACCTAAGATCTGTGTCCTTGTGTGTGTTATTTCTCAACGAGGGGGTGGCTTCAGGGTCTCGACACACAAATGGAAGACCACCTGCAGCTGTAGCGGAAAGGAGCAATGGTAGAACTTTGGGACGTTCTTTTCTCCACCCACCTGCTCACTCACACGAAGAACGTGGGCGTCCAGCTGTCTGAAAACCTCTGAGTCTGGGAATAGATCTCTCCGTCTCCTCCTCTGGGTTGTTTCAGGGCTGGTGGGGGGAGACCAGCATCTTCCCTTTGAGTCTTCTGCTTCTTGTTCCACACATCGGTCCATCATCCCTTGCACCTGGTGTGCCTTTTTGGAGCCTGATCTCCATGGGACCATCTCGTTGCCATTGCCAGCTTTCTTTGTCCAGAACAGAAATACGTCCTTTCTGGGGAAACCTTGCTGGGTAATTCTGGTGGGCGGGATTTCTTTGCACCGCTGGCCAAAATGTCGAAGCTGCTTGTTCCCTCCATTTCTTCCTGGAAGCTTTTGGCAGGAGGTCGCCAAAGACCAGCTACAAAGAGCTTCGGAGGGTCCTCCTCCTCCCTTGGCAAAGTTGCCGTTGCAGATGTCCGTCATTTGACTCTCTCTAGCAGTGGGCGAGATGGCATCTTCCTTGGTCTGTGCTATTTTCCCTCTGCAGTTTGAGATATTTGATTTGTTTACAGCAGGACAGCCCCAGTTGGCATTGCGGTGTGTTGCTGATGGGCTGATAAAGGGCACCATGATGTCTTCTGTGTTTTGGGGAAGTCTTTGGTGCCCATCTCTCTTCATCCTTTCCAACTGAGACTGGCGTGGAGTGGAGATGGCCTCCCTTTTTTCACAGGAGACTTTTCTTGCCTGAGAAGAGCTTCCTCAGATCTTGTCTAGAGTTGTGCTGTAATAAACACAGGTAAGAGTTTTACAGAATGGGCTTCAGCCAGCAGAAAAAACAATGCAAACTGTAAAGGCTAGAAGAGTTTCAGGGAACGACTCTGTTCACATCGGCTGCCACAGATTCATCCTCATTGCCTCAGTCCTCTTAATCTGCTCCAAGCAGATCACGGACCAAACCCTAGGGGTATAGCATCTGATTTGCATGGTCCAAGGTTTCAGTCCCTCACAGCATCTCCAGGTAGGACTTGCAATGCCCCCTGTCTACCCTGTGGGAATGTTCAGGGATGCAGGAGAGGATATATTGTTTGATTATATCCTTTCCAACTTGTGTTAACAAGTTCTACAATTTAGCAGAGTAACATTCCCCTTTTTAAACTTGCACAGTGGATGCATTTGCTCAGGCTCACTAAAACCTCTAAAATGTGTTTTCCTTTTTGGTAATTCCCCATTTAGTCCCTCATAAAAAGATAGACACGATACAGTCTTCTATAAAAATATAAAAAGAGTTTACTCAAACATTTTGTTCACAACTGGATCCCAGAAGGCAGACTTTAAGTTACAAAAGTAATATACATGTGGAAACTATCCCATAAGGAGATAGCCCCTCTATCCTCTCTTGGCTGGAAGCATCTTAGGCTAAGCAGATGTTGCTTCTTTGACGAATGTGGTCAGAGAGAGAGAGAGAGATGGCTGACCTGCTCTTTTGTTACCTGGGCAGGTGAGGCCACGCCCACCTCTAGTCACATGCAGAGGAAGTCTGTCCCAGCCTGGGAGAAACAGGAAGTTCCGACTGGCTGGTCCAGACATCCCCTTTTATGTCCACTCTAGGGATGTTGCACTTGACTGCTCTGTGTTTCACATCCCACAAAAACACCTACACAAATCGGGAGTGGAGTCCCTAAGACTGTTGGATGGTGCATTGTATGTCTCCTTCCAGCAGCTCCTGCAGCCAAGCTGGTGCCAAACATCTTGCTCTGCTTTCCTTTGGACCCCATCAGAAAGGTCAAGAGGGGGGTCTTATCACCTGGGCAGCCCAGGACCTCCAGACACACTGCCCAAGTTTGGGAAAGTCACTTTGGTGCGGCTCCATTGTCTCTCGAGACAGACAGATGCCAACAACAACCTATTTACGGACAGCTTTTCAGCTTTCTCTTGAAGCTATAAAAAGAACATAGCAGAATCTCTGCAGATTCCTCTGATCTGAATGAAGTGTGGGGTGTGTCTGTGTTTAAACTTTCCTCCTCTGGGGACTTGTTAGAGATTGGTCTGCAAAAGCCAGTGAGTGGGCAGCTGTGGAGGAGCCAGCAAATGCCTATCATTACGAGAAATAAAGAAAGGAATAATACTTAGCAGTTATCTTAGCGCAGAATTTCTATCCTGCCTTCTCGCCAGATGGCCTGGAGCCAGATTATAATGTAAAGTGCTAAAAGAGAGCCGGCAGCAAATAGAAACAGCCAGAGAGAGAGAGAGAGAGAGAGAGAGAGAGAGAGAGAGAGAGAGAGCGCCATTAAAAACTGCAAGTAAAAAAGAGCAGCAAAAGCAATTACGAGGATCTCAGATGCCACTGAAAGCACATGGCACTTCCGACTGTTCAGAGCACAATTTTTTTTTTAAAGTAATATTTATTAGATGTTTTATAGTTACAAAAAGAAAAAAAGGTAAAGAAAAACAATACAAAAATTCAACAAACAATACATCAAGAATAGGGAAAAAAACAATACAACAAAATAACAAGAAAAAAAAATTTAAAAGCACGTCCAAATTTCATATCTTTATCTTTCATTTGCTTGTTTCCTCGACTTCCTCACACCTCCCTTTTTTGTATTCTAATTCAAATTAACTGGTTCAGCAAATCCTTTCCCTCTTTCTCAGTTTTTTGATCTATAATTTATCTTAACACAGTCTTGCTTTCAATTTTCCACTTTTGCCCATTAACAATCAGTTTTTACATAATCCTCAATAACGTTTCTGCTAAAACCATATAACTTCATTCCAGTATTCTTCTAACATTCATTAATTTTGCAATATTTCTGTAAATATAGTTTAATTTTTTTTCCAATCTTCCTCCATCGACTCTTCTCCCTGGTCTCGGATTCTGCCAGTCATTTCCGCCATTTCCATATAGTCCATCAGCTTCATCTGCCATTCAAGCACATGGCACTTCCGACCGTTCAGAGCACGATTTCATGGCAATCCTTACAGCGAGAGCACTGCAAGGCCGGCCAGTATGAATGTCCCCCTATTCCGAGGGAGGAAGCTGCATCTGGGGAGGGTGGAGCTTGCAGAACGGGAGTCCTGCTCACAGCTCCTTCTCTTGCCCACCAAGGTGAAAACATCCCCATGGAGGGCACCTCTTACTAAGTACCACATTGGCCTGAATATAAGCCGCACCCGAATATAAGCCGCTCCCTTAAAATTCCGCAGGTACTCACACCCATTCCGTTTCTCCCGGTGTTTTCAGCTATACGCAGACCAATAGTTCTAACTGGCTCAGCATTGCCCACACGGATTGGCAGCAGCATTCCAGGGTTTCAGCCAGGGGAACAAATGCCAGTTCTACCTGGAGACAGTGGCGTAGCGTGGGTTGTCAGCACCCGGGGCAAGGCAAGTAATTTGCGGGCCCCCCCCCCGCTGCACTGTCCCTCCCCCAGATAGTCCCTCGCTCTCTCTCCACACCGCACGCCTGGCACCCTCCCCTCCACAGTGGGCGGCGACCCGGCGGCTCGGATCGGATTTGCACAGCCAGCACTGCAGTGAGAGAGAGCCAGGTAGGGGCAGAGAGCTGCGAGTGCGAGCGCCCCCCCCCCAGATGTTGCGCCTGGTGCGGCCGGCCCCCCCTGCACCCCCCATGCTACGCCACTGCCTGGAGATGTCTGGGGCTGAACCTGGGACCTTCGGTATGCAAAGCAGACCCTCTTCCACTCAGTTACACCCCCAAAATCAGAGGAAATTGTCATTCTAGAGAGTCAGAACATTGGCCCACCTGCCTCCATACTGCCCACACCGACTGGCAGCAGCTCTCCAGGGGTTCCCACGGGGCGATTCCCACCCCTACCTGGAGTTGAAGTTGGGACCTTCTACATGCCAAGCATATGCCCTGATCACTGAGCTAAAGCCCTACAGGAATATAGGAAGTGGCCTTATACTGCCCGGCTAGGGGATTTAGGGGAGCGCGGCCTGTTTGCCCTCACTGGGCGTCAAACCAAGAGGGCGGTGCAGCAATGACTTAGACCGGAAGGCGAGAGGCGCCACATTTTGGCATCACTGCTGAAATTTGAAAGCCCCAAGTCCTCCACTGATGGAGCTCAGCATTGTCTACTCTGATTGGCAGTGGCTGTTCAGAGTTCTCATTCTCAGAAGCCAGGGACTGAACCCAGTGGTGTAGCGTGGGGAGTGCAGGGGGGGCTGTCCGCACCAGGCGCAACATCTGGGGGGGCGCGCTCGCACTCGCAGCTCTCTGCCCCTACCTGGCTCACTCACTCTCTCACTGCAGTGCTGGCTGTGCAAATCCAATCCGAGCCGCCGGGTCGCCGCCCACTGTGGAGGGGAGGGTGCCAGGCGTGCGGTGCGGTGCGGAGAGAGAGTGAGGGACTATCTGGGGGAGGGACAGTGCAGCGGGGGGCGCAAATTACTTGCCTTGCCCGGGGTTAGGGGACGCAAATTACTTGCCTTGCCCCGGGTGCTGACAACCCACGCAACGCCACTGACTGAACCAGAGAACTTTTGCCTGCCCTCTCTCTGAGACAAAGCCCTTTGCTGCTCGCTTTTACCTCCCGGTTTCGTCCTTGGATGTCTCAGGGAACCCTCTGCCTGGTCCCTGGATGCCAGTCTGGTCTGATTCTTCTTGCCGTTGCGATCTCCAGGCACCGTGCTTCTGCCAGGGCAGCAGAAGGTCCTTGCGGGAACCTCTATATGTACTAAGCCTCCTTCCTTCCCTCCCTGCCGGGGCCTCGGCTGTCCTGAGCTTCACCTCCCCGGTGCCAACGGGTCTAAAAATATTACAAAGCCCCGAAGGACTCAGCACAGACTTTCCACCGAGCGACCACTCCACGGGGCCTGATAGCGGGCGAAATCGGAGATTATTTCCGAATATTATCAGAAGCTGGCATTCAGAGGTGCAACGGCTCCCTGTGATCGTTCAGCGGACGCGGCAAGATTCAGAACAGGAGCTGAACTTTTAACATTTGGGGGGGGGGGAGTGGGAGGTGGTGTGTTGAGGAGAGGCAGCGCGGCACAGTGGTTAGAGTGCCAGGTGAGAGCCTGGGAGACCGGGGTCCAAATACCCAATTGGTCATGAGGTTGAGGCTCAGCCAGGTGAAGATGATAGAATATATAGAATTAGCCAAATGACGGGAAGATTAAGAAACAACAGAGATTAAATAAAGAATGGAATGTCTTTAGAACATGGGTAGGCAAACTAAGGACCAGGGGCCGGATCCGGCCCAATTGCCTTCTAAATCTGGCCCATGGACAGTCTGGGAATCAGTGTGTTTTTACATGAGTAGAATGTGTCCTTTTATTTAAAACGCATCTCTGGGTTATTTGTGGGGCATAGGAATTCGTTCATTCCCCCCCCCCCCAATATAGTCTGGCCCCCCACAAGTTCTGAGGGACAGTGGACCGGCCCCCTGCTGAAAACGTTTGCTGACCCCTGCTTTAGAGAGTAAATAAAACAGTACTGTAAAAATCTAAATGCTTTGACGGGTTTGGACTGAATCTTGCAAGACAATAGAGGAAGAAATAACACAGTAATTTTAAATATTTAGAAAGAAGAAATATAGAAGTGTGAAATGAAAAATGAAGGGGATGAATGGAAGTCAATAGAACATGTCAGGTTTTTGGTCTTTCGGTTTGTTGTTATTGTTTTGTTTTGTTTGTTGTGTTTTGTTTTTGTAAAATATATTGTATGCATTGCTCTAATAAAGTTTTTTTAAAAAAAGAGACTGAGCCAGTCACTGCTTCTCAGTCTACGCTACCTCACAGGGTTGTCGCATACTGACCGCCCAGTACCTGCAGGTCTCCAGTGGCGTAGCGTGGGGGGTGCAGGGGGGGCCGGCCACACCGGGTGCAACATCTGAGGGGTAGGGTTAGGGGGCGCAAATCCACGGGTTAGGGGGCGCAAATTACTTGCCTTGCCCTGGGTGCTGACAACCCACGCTATGCCACTGCAGGTCTCCAGGTGGTTCATATATAATTTGCTTTTGTAAAAAAATGCAATAGAGGAATGCTCAGCTTCTGATTTCTTTTTGATTCTTAAACAAAAGTTTAAAAGCTTCTTTAAAAAGAAGAAGAAGAAGCCAGCATAGGGATAAAGAGCTGTGTTTTATTTTAGCAAAAGAGCAGACTCCTGCTGGATCCGACCAAAGTTTTGATCTATCCCAGAATCCTGGAGCAACTAGAGGTTTTTGGAATCTCACAAGCAGGGTGCCCTTCCTCCTTGTTTGTCTGCAGCAATTGATATTCAGAAGTAGTACCTTTTGAAGGTAGCAAAAGGATTTTGGGAAATGATATATAATGAGTTGGAAAAAAAATGTTTAAAATAACCTTTGCTAAAAAAAAACCCTGAAGCCTTTTTTAAAGGAATTCTAGGTGCTGAAATCCCAAGGGAGCAGAAAAGAGTTTTTATGTATGTGACCACGGCTGCACGGATGTTACTGGCACAGAGATGGAAAGAAGATAAAGAACCAGAGAAGAACGGCAGATGAAGTTGATGGACTATGCTGAAATGGCTAAAATGACCAGAAGAATCAGAAATCAGGAAGACCAAAATTTTAACAAAGGATGGGGAAAATGTACAGTGGTGCCTCGCAAGACGAAATTAATTCGTTCCGCGAGTCTCTTCGTCTAGCAGTTTTTTCGTCTTGCGAAGCAACCCTACTAGCGGCTTAGCGGATTAGCCCTATTAGCGGTTTAGCGGCTATTAGCGGCTATTAGCGGTTATTAAAGGCTTAAGGGATTAGCGGATTAGCTGCTAAAAGGCTATTAGCGGTTTAGCGGCTTAGAAAAGGGGGTGGGGAGCGAAAAAAAATCTCAAGACTCGCAAGACATTTTCGTCTTGCGAAGCAAGCCCATAGGGAAATTCGTCCTGCGAAGCGCATCGAAAAACGGAAAACCCTTTCGTCTAGCGGGTTTTCCGTCTTGCGAGGCATTCGTCTTGCGGGGTACCACTGTATAACTTACCGTATTTTTTGCTCTATAAGACTCACTTTTTCCCTCCTAAAAAGTATGGGGAAATGTGTGTGCGTCTTATGGAGCAAATGCAGGCTGCGCAGCTATCCCAGAAGCCAGAACAGCAAGAGAGATTGCTGCTTTCACTGCGCAGCGATCCCTCTTGCTGTTCTGGCTTCTGGGATTCAGAATATTTTTTTTCTTGTTTTCCTCCTCCTCCAAAAACTAGGTGCGTCTTGTGGTCTGGTGCGTCTTATAGAGCGAAAAATACGGTATCTTAAAGACCATTGTAAAAATTGTCAGTAGGATTGGAATATCCTTGGTAGTTTAAGGGTGAATTCTGGACACAATGGTACAGTGGTACCTCAGGTTACATACGCTTCAGGTTACAGACTCCGCTAACCCAGAAATAATGCTTGAGGTTAAGAACTTTGCTTCAGGATGAGAACAGAAATCGTGCTCCGGCAGCACGGCGGCAGCAGGAGGCCCCATTAGCTAAAGTGGTCTTCAGGTTAAGAACAGTTTCAGGTTAAGAACGGACCTCCGGAATGAATTAAGTACTTAACCCGAGGTAGCACTGTAAAAGATTTGGATCCTCATAAAAGATGCGGGAGGAAATGATTAATAATTGGACCCACAAAGGGGAGGGTGGAGGTTTTTATGTTTTTATGATTTATGTTGGATATATCTCTGTAAAATTTTAATTTGAAAAACCAAATAAATAAATAAGAATGACATTCAGATGTAGCAGACTGCTTCTGAACATAGAAGTTCTGTTAGCTATAGGTAAGGGTAAAGAGAAACGCCGTTTACCTTCCTGCCGGAGTGGTACCTATTTATCTACTTGCACTTTGACATGCTTTCGAACTGCTAGGTGGGCAGGAGCAGGGACTGAGCACAGGGAGCTCACCCCGTCACAGGGATTTGAACCGCCGACCTTCTGATCAGCAAGCCCTAGGCTCTGTGGTTTAACCCACAGCGCCACCCACGTCCCCTCTTTTAGCTATGGATCTACACTATTTGTAAAGTGGGTGGTGCAAACCATCTAACTGGGATGGGGAGGACACAAATATCTTCTGCAGCAGACCCCTGACAGCCTGAAAGGATGCAACACATCCAGGCTGCTTGCCATATTAACATAAACGGGCCCTACAATCCATTTCAGGGCACCCACATCTATAATTTTTTGCTTCTTCCTTCCGTTGCCTTCCTTGCTTTACTCATCCGGCTTCCCATCTGCCACCTACTGGTCACAGAGAAAACTCAAGTCCCGGTGAATAGATAGATCCATCTGGATTCTGCAGGGTCTTTTATACTTTGGGCATTCTTGCTTCAGAGAATTGTAGAGTTGGAATGGACCACGAGGGTCATCTAGCCCAACCCCCTGCAATGCAGGAATTTTTTGCCCCACATGGGGCTTGAACTCAAAGCCCTGATATTAAGAGTCCCATGCTCTACCGCCTGAGCTATCCAACAGTCTGTGGGAATCTGCAGCTTGAGTCGTCCTATGGATATTCTCTATTTGTATTCTGCATTGTAGACTTGTGTAAGCTTTATTCCCTATTCCATAGGGTTGCTATGGACAAAATCAAACCTTGATTGGAATCCAATGAATGTACATTGGACAGGATTTGGCCCGGTGTGCACTGACGTTGATGGGATCCGCAGAAGAGCACACACAAATTTCCACGCTGCAATCCTATAACTCTTATAACGCTTCCCTTTAGCTCATTTTTTTTTAAAAAAAGCTCTGGAGTAAGAATGTTGCAGACTGTGCCTTTACCTGAGAGTACAAATCGTTGGACGGGGTGGGGTGGGACAAACTCACCTGCCCCAGCTGCAAAAAAACATGTCTCTCTTGCATCGGTCTCTACAGCCACTGCAGCGGTTTGACTTCATCCCCAAAGTCACACTCCTCCATTGTCTCCCGAGACAGATGGATGCCAACAACTTAGGAGGGTGAAAGGCTCAGCAAGTCCTATATTTGATGTAACCGGTGTTGCTATGGTAACACAATGCACCTGGTATCTTATCTCTGAACAGCCAGATGTGGGGGGAAGTGCTCCTCAAGACATGAGCCCAGTCATGGTGTAATTTAACCCATTTTTCACAGTACACCAACACCCCAGCTCTACCCTAGAAAACCACCCTATGTCAAAGTTCATATTGTGGGGCTACATGGACCAACAGTCCGACTCAAAACAAGGTGGTTTTACCTGCTCACTAGCTTTTACTGCTTTTAACCTGACTCCAAGCAAGGTAGTTTTTCTATGTGGGACTAGCTTTGAAGGTGACCCGAAAACTGCAATTAATACAGAATGCGGCAGCTAGACTGGTGACTGGGAGTGGGCACCAGGACCACGTAACACCAGTCCTGAGAGATCTTCATTGGCTCCCAGTACGTTTCCGAGCACAATTCAAAGTGTTGGTGCTGACCTTTAAAGCCCTAAGCGGCCTCGGCCCAGTAGACCTGAAGGAGCGTCTCCACCCCCATTGTTCTGCCTGGACACTGAGATCCAGCTCCGAGGGCCTTCTGGCGGTCCCCCCCCCCCCCCCCGTGAGAAGTGTGGTTACAGGGAACCAGACAGAGGGCCTTCTTGGTGGTAGCACCCACCCTGGGGAACACCCTCCCATCAGATGTCAAGGAAATAAAGAACTATCTGACTTTTAGAAGACATCTGAAGGCAGCCCTGTTTAGGGAAACTTTTAATGTTTGATGTTTTATTGTGTTTTTAATATTCTGTTGGGAGCTGTGCAGAGTTGCTGGTAAAACCCAGCCAGATGGGCGGGGTATAATAATAATAATAATAATAATAATAATAATAATAATAATTACCTGCTCACTAGCTTTTACTGCTTTTAACCTATTTCATACACCATTCACACGCTGCCCTGCAGCGGAGCTCCGATAAACGCACCCTCGGGAAGACTGACTCACCATGGAGTTGTCAGCGACAGAGACGTCAAACTCAGTCCCAGGCCACGTGGTTCAAGCAAGGAGCACCTTCAGGCCAAATGGCACCCTGCGTGGCTCAGCTGCCGCTACAGCGCAGCTTCCAAGCTTCCTTTACTTTCCCCGAGCCGAGCAGAATCTCACCCCGTGTCCTCATGCTCTCTTGCCTTCCAGCTAGGGTTTCTGTCCTTTTCCATTCGCTGTCCTCAGCCAACCTGCGCTGTGCGCAGAGAAGAGTCTGTCATCAGGGATGAGCAAAGCAGCTAGAGGACACTGATGATGTCCCGGCTCCTGCCCAAGGCACTCTGACAGAGGCTGTTACTTAGAAGGAAGAAAAAATAGATTTCATGGAATCACAGAGTTGGAAGGGACCCCAAAGGACATCCAGTCCAACCCCCTGCAAAGCAGGAATCTGAGCTAGATCATCCGTGACAGATGGCCATCTGATCTCTGCTTAATAACCTCCAGTGAAGGTGAGCTCAACACGTTTCATGGGAGTCCATTTCACTGCTGAATGAGCTCGTATCGTCAGAAAGTTCTTCCTGTTATGGTGGTACCTTGGGTTAAGTACTTAATTCGTTCCGGAGGTCTGTACTTAACCTGAAACTGTTCTTAACCTGAAGCACCACTTTAGCTAATGGGGCCTCCCACTGCCGCCGCACCGCAGGAGCACAATTTCTGTTCTCATCCTGAAGCAAAGTTCTTAACCTGAAGCACTATTTCTGGGTTAGTGGAGTCTGTAGCCTGAAGCGTATGTAACCCGAGGTACCACTGTATTTAGTCAGAATCACCTTCTTGTAACTTGAAGACATTGGTTCGTGTCCTTCCCTGCAAAGCAGGAGAAAACAAGCTTGCTCCATCTTCCATGTGTCAGCCCTTAAGATATCTGAACCACATAACAAGACCACATAACACCGGTCTTGAAAGACCTACACTGGCTCCCAGTACGTTTCCGAGCACAATTCAAAGTGTTGGTGCTGACCTTTAAAGCCCTAAACGGCCCGGCCCAGTATACCTGAAGGAGCATCTCCACTTCCATCGTTCTGCCCGGACACTGAGGTCCAGCTCTGAGGGCCTTTTGGTGGTTCCCTCCCCTGCGAGAAGCCAAGTTACAGGGAACCAGGCAGAGGGCCTTCTTGGTGGTGGCACCCGCCCTGTGGAACGCCCTCCCTTCAGATGTCAATGAAATAAACAACTACCAGACTTTTAGAAGACATCTGAAGGCAGCCCTGTGATCTTCTCATGTTCTTACGAACTAGACAGGCCTTGGATTGGATGTGGCAAGGCTGTTCTCAAAGCCAGGATGATTCGGACAAACCTCTGCTTCATTGCTGAGGCTCACATGTCTCTACAGCAGCAGCGCCCTATGAGAATAGGCAGTTTCCATGGCAGGCCTCTTGCCAGCTCTGGCAAGTCCTCAGCGGAGTTGACTTAACCCGGTTTCTCGTTAGGAAACTTGCCTAATTAAGACCAGGCTCCTTCCTAATAATCAACCTCGGCTTTATGGAGGGGAGACGACTTCATAGCAATGTCTTTGTTGATACATAATAGATAATATCCGGAGAACTCTGCCCCTGTTAGGATATAGCAGATAGCTGGAGTCTGCACACAAAAAAACACACCACAAAAACCATCGCAGGCCGATGTTTCCTTTTGTACTTCTGCAATTCCCAACCAAATAATTTGCCTGTTTTTTGCTCCCAAATGTGACCTGTGACGTGGGAGAAAAGAAACTGAAGGCAAGTGAAGAGCTCTTCAAACAGAGCATGCGAGTCTTAATCTCAGGGTTGTAGGTTTGAGCCCCACATTGGGTGAAGGATTTCTGCATTGCAGGGGGTTGGGCTAGATGACCGCCGTGGTCCCTTTCAATGGTACGATTCTATGATTCTAAGTGCTGCCAGAAAGATTGCAGCATTTGGGAACAAGCCTAACTTGGTTGGCAGAGTCTAGCTCAGGGTTCTCCCAACTTGGTCTCCAGCTTGTTGTTTTTTTGTACTATAACTCCTATCATCCCTAGCTAGCAGGACTAGTGGTCAGGGATGATGGGAACTGTAGTCGAAAAACAGCTAAATTCTGCCTGCCAAGTTAGGCTCGTTCCTTTCTCTACTCTCGCCTCTGCTATATCCATAGATCCAGCAGCTGCTGCTACCTCACCTCTCATATCTCTCAATTTGTATTATTTTATGTACCGTGGCTTGCCATTGTTTTATTGATTATAGTTTAGAAATTCATTGTAACTGTTGAGTGGATTTCTGTTTGACTTTTATATGTTGATATTATTATTTTGTACTATTCTAATAATTGTTGAATGTTACTTTTTGATGTACGTTGCTTATTTTAGAGTTTTGTTTTATTATCACATTTTTTGTATTGCATCAGATTGTTATAAGTTGTACATTTTTTTTGTTTCTTCAGCTTGTAAACTGCCTTGAGTATTGTAAGATAGAAAGACGGTATACAAATAGAAAATGATGATGATGATGACTAAGTCGCTTCTGGCGAACCAGAGCGGTACCTATTTATCTACATGAACTTTGACGTGCTTTCGAACTGCTAGGTGGGCAGGAGCAGGGACTGAGCAATGGGAGCTCACCCCGTCGCGGGGGTTCAAACCGCCAACCTTCTGATCGGCAAGTGCTAGGCTCTGTGGTTTAACCCACAGCGCCACCTGCGTCCCATAGAGACTACCTTACACTGCGTTTAAAACCAGAATTGCATTTGGATAGAAACTGTTTCTCAGGCGGCTAGTCCTAGTCTTTATAACCCTGTACCTTCTTCCAGAAGGCAGAAGCTGAAAGAGATCATTTCCGGGGTGCGCACTATCCTGCGCTATCTCTGCAGCTTTCTCATGACACTTGGAAGCATAGTTTTGATCCAAGGTGGGAAGAGTGCACCCAATTATTCTCTCCGCAGTCTTTACAACCCTGGACAGCATTGTTTTTCCCCTGACAGTGCAGCTCCCAAACCACACACAGAGACCATAAGTTAATACACTCTCCTGCTGCGTGTCTTTGGTTCTGGGGTGGTTCTCAGAAATGCAGAGGATGTCAACGTGTTGAAGGAAAGATGGGCAGGTAAATTGGGGGTGTGTGTGCGTTGTGCAAAGCAGAATTTGCAGCTTTATAGATCACACCTGCCTTCAGGATGTTTCAAAACAGTTACTCACCTCTTATACACTCATTCAAACGCTTCAATCTGCTAAAGCGGCCCTGTTACAGGTGCCTGTTACACATTTGTAAGAAATTGATCTTTTAATTGCTTTGGAACTCCCTGCAGATGAAAAATGAGAGGCACAAATACAAGATGGGTGACACCTGGCTTGAGAGCAGTACATGTGAAAAGGATCTAGGAGTCTTGGTTGACCACAAACTTGACATGAGCCAACAGTGTGACGCGGCAGCTAAAAAAGCCAATGCAATTCTGGGCTGCATCAATAGGAGTATAGCATCTAGATCAAGGGAAGTTATAGTGCCACTGTATTCTGCTCTGGTCAGACCTCACCTGGAGTACTGTGTCCAGTTCTGGGCACCACAGTTCAAGAAGGACACTGACAAACTGGAACGTGTCCAGAGGAGGGCAACCAAAATGGTCAAAGGCCTGGAAATGATGCCTTATGAGGAACGGCTAAGGGAGCTGGGCATGTTTAGCCTGGAGAAGAGGAGATTAAGGGGTGATATGATAGCCATGTCAAATATATAAGAGGATGTCACATAGAGGAGGGAGAAAGGTTGTTTTCTGCTGCTCCAGAGAAGCGGACACGGAGCAATGGATCCAAACTACAAGAAAGAAGAAAGAAGATTCCACCTAAACATTAGGAAGAACTTCCTGACAATAAGAGCTGTTTGACAGTGGAATTTGCTGCCAAGGAGTGTGGTGGAGTCTCCTTCTTTGGAGGTCTTGAAGCAGAGGCTTGACAACCATATGTCAGGAGTGCTCTGATGGTGTTTCCTGCTTAGCAGGGGGTTGGACTCGATGGCCCTTGTGGTCTCTTCCAACTCTATCATTCTATGATTCTATGATCAGGCAGGCTCCTTCACTGTACTCTTTTTGGCAATATTTTGGTAAAAAATATTTCTGTCTGGAGAAGCCTAGCCAGACATGTAGAATGTGGCTGTATGTTTTCATCTGCTTTTAGTTCACTGCTGATTTTATCAAGCCAAAGGCCTGGGAGAAGAGGGTTGTTTTTTTGTCCCAGCAGGGCTTTCCTTTTGTTCCCAGTAGGTCTGATCAAGTTCAGTAATGCTTCTTGATCTACAGAAAAGACTTCTGGGTCAGTTTTGCTTACTGACCTTGAGCACTCAAGAGACCTGCATGCCCTCTAACATTTTTCCAATGAAAATAGGGATGCCCTGTTCCATTAGTAGGAGTAGTAGGAGTAGCAGTAACTGTGTCCCTGAAGGACCAGGTGCTCATCCTGGGGATCATTTTGGACTCACAGCTGTCCATGGAGGTGCAGGTCAATTCTGTGTCCAGAGCAGCTGTTTATCAGCTACATCTGGTCTGCAGGCTGAGACCCTCTCTGCCCACAGACTGCCTCGCCAGAGTGGTGCATGCTCTGGTTATCTCTTGCTTGGACTACTGCAATGTGCTCTACGTGGGGCTACCTTTGAAAGTGACCCAGAAACTACAACTAATCCAGAATGCGGCAGCCAGACTGGTGACTGGGAGCGGCCACCAAGACCATATAACACCGGTCCTGAAAGACCTACATTGGTTCCCAGTATGTTTCCAAGCACAATTCAAAGTGTTGGTGCTGACCTTTAAAGTCCTGAATGGCCTCAGCCCAGTATAGCATCTCCACCCCCATCATTCTGCCCGGACACTGAGGTCCAGCTCCAAGGGCCTTCTGGCAGTTCCCTCACTGTGAGAAGTGAGGTTACAGGGAACCAGGCAGAAGGACATCTCGGTGGTGGCACCCGCCCTGTGGAACGCCCTCCCATCAGATGTCAGTGAAATAAACAACTATCCGACTTTTAGAAGACATCCGAAGGCAGCCCTGTTTAGGGTGGTTTTTAATGTTTTATGTTTTATTGCTTTATTATTAATAATAATAATGTTCTCTTGGGAGCTGCCCAGAGTGGCTGGGGAAACCCAACCAGATGGGTGGGGTAAAAATAATAAATTTTCTTCTTCTTCTTCTTCCTCTTCTTCTTCATATCCTGCCCATCTACTTAGGTTGCCCCAGCCACCGTCGGCAGCTTCCAACGTATGTAAAAACATAATAAAAAAGGAAACACTCAAAAACTTCCCTATACAGAGTTGCCTTCAGATGGCTTTGGGAATCAAATCCTTCAACACGTCTCTGATGAAAATAGGAACGTCCATTGAAAAGTGGGACATTCTGGGATCAAATCAGAAACTGGGACGGCTTCTGTAAGTCCGGGACTGTCCCTGGAAAACATTGAAGGTCTGGACCTGCTTTTGCAGGTGATAAATTTCTGCCTGGCGACACAAGAGACCAACTAATGAACAAGCGAAGTCAGTCCTTGCCTGCTGCCTGCGATCCCTCGTTGCTTCTGACCTGTGTGCATTCGTTGGCATGGAGTCAGCTCCGAGCTCTGCCTCTCATTAAATAAGAGAAACGTTTCATGCAACCCGTTAACGAAGTGGCAGCAAGGTCGGACAATGGGCGACTTCTTCCTTTTCACGCCTCTCAGACACCCCCATTCCCCAGCTGCTCGCTGGCAAAATTAGCCTCTCTTGAGTTTCCATGGCAAGTAATAAGCCATGTTATCTGGACATCGCCTTCTTTTCGTTTCATACAAATCTTCAGCGCTGGGGCAAAGATGGCCGCTTTGCTTTGGAGCCTTGGAAATGGATTCCGAAAGCAAGACTCGGCCGTTGCCATGAAGCAATTCATTAGCCTGCCTCTGAGGCATAGAATCATAGAGTTGGAAGAGACCACAAGGGCCATCGAGTCCAACCCCCTGCCAAGCAGGAATCACCATTAGAGCACTCCTGACATATGGTTGTCAAGCCTCTGCTTAAAGACCTCCAAAGAAGGAGACTCCACCACACTCCTTGGAAGCAAATTCCACTGTCGAACAGCTCTGACTGTCAGGAAGTTCTTCCTAATGTTTAGGTGAAATCTTATTTCTTGTAGTTTGGATCCATTGCTCCGTGTCCGCTTCTCTGGAGCAGCAGAAAACAACCTTTCTCCCTCCTCTATGTGACATCCTTTTATATATTTGAACATGGCTATCATATCACCCCTTAACCTCCTCTTCTCCAGGCTAAACATGCCCAGCTCCCTTAGCCGTTCCTCATAAGGCATTGTTTCTAGGCCTTTGACCATTTTGGTTGCCCTCCTCTGGACACGTTCCAGTTTGTCAGTGTCCTTCTTGAACTGTGGTGTCCAGAACAGCATCTTTTATCTACTTTGGCCATTCCCACATCCAATCCTGTGCGCAGACACGAATAAAAATGAGAAGCAGCCCTGAAAGATCCAAATTGATTTCAGGACATGTTGGGCTCAGGAGGACGGATAACACTGCCTGCCACAAGAATTTAGGGGCAGTTTTCTGGAGAAATTCTTTAGGGAGAAGCTGCCTGTGTCAGGGAGTTTTGCTTTCTGCCCACAAATAACGCTTCCAAAAAGATTGGGTGAATCATGGAGTTGTAAAGGACCCCAAGGCTTAGCTAATACAACCCTCTGTAAATGCAGAAATCACAGCTGAGGAATCCCTGACTGATGACCACCCAACCTCTGCTTAAAAACCTCCAAGGAATGAGAGCCCAGGCCTCTACCTCCCAAGGGAGTCTGTTCCACAGTCAAGTTATTGCTGATATTAAGTCAGAATCTCCCTTCTTGTAACTTGAATCTATTGGTTTGGATCCTGCCTCCAGAGTAGGAGAAAACAAGCTTTCGCAGAGCTGTTTGAAAGCTGAACAGTCTCCCTCGGAAGGTGGTGGACTCTCCTTCCTTGGAGATTTTAAAGCACAGCTTCGATGGCCACCTGTTGTGGATGCTTTAGCTGAGATTCCTGCATTTCCAGGGGGGTTGGACTTGACAGCCCTTGGGGATCCCTTCCAACTCAATGATTCTGTGATCTTTAAAGCCCTAAACGACCTCGGCCCAGTATACAGGGAACCAGCCAAGTTACAGGGAACCAGGCAGAGAGGGCCTTCTCGGTAGTGGCGCCCGCCCTGTGGAATGCCCTCCCACCAGATGTCAAAGAGAAAAACAACTACCAGACTTTTAGAAGACATCTGAAGGCAGCCCTGTTTAGGGAAGCTTTTAATGTGTAGCAGGTTATTGTATTTTAGTGTTCTGTTGGCAGCTGCCCAGAGTGGCTGGGGAAATTAAATAATAATTTCTTCTTCTTCATCATCATCTTCTTCTTCTTCCTTTGTGCATCTGAGGAAGTGAGCTGGAGTTCAGAAAAGCCTTGCCCAGTAATACCCTGTTTCCCTGAAAGTAAGGCCTCCCCCGAACATAAGGCCTCCCCAGAATATGTGCACCGTATTCTTCTTCATGGAAAAACAAGACACCCCCTGAAAATAAGACCTAGTGCATCTTTGGGAGCAAAACTTAATCTAAGACGCTGTCTTATTTTCGGGAAAACAGGGTAGGTTTGTTAGTCTTTGTTAGTCCCCACGAGGCTCTGTTGCCTTTGTGTCATCCTCGGCCAACTCAGGACGGCGCCCTGGCACAGCAGGCTGGCTTTGAAGATGGCACTTGCAACTGGGATGTGTTCCTGGGCAAGCTACAAGCTCATGCTCTGCTGGCGGATGGCACGGTGCCTGCTGGCAGCCTAGAATATTGCCGTCCATTTTTAATGAAGCCCAGACTGGAGCCTGCTGCCTCTCGCTTTGATTTAATTCGTTTCTCGAAAAGGGGGAGAGATTTACTCCAGTTACTTGATTCCTGCGATAATTAATTTCCAATCAAGTCGGAGTTAAAGTAATCGCACCCAGACAGCTCACCGAAAAGGAGGCATGCTTGTAGACACTCCTTGGCTTGGCCATTTGGACGCCTTCCCAATTTCTGAATGGAGGTTCTTTCAAGAGAGATGTTGACATCCTTTTTAGCCGGTTGCCGTGGAAACAGCATCAGCACCCGTGCTGCCATTCCCTCCCCACCGCCACCACCTTTGCCGCCCTCAAGGCTCTCAACCAAATTGTCTCCAGCAGCTCACAAACCAATGGCTGATTAGCTGAAGCCTTGCCAAAAAAGAAAACTTTGCAGGAGGCTCAAAGGAACAAATACATTTTTTTCTCTGCAATGAAGAAATTGAATCTGGGTACCCTCACCAGGTGAAGCTTTTGATAAGGGCTGTTTCACGCACAGTAGATCCTGGGTTGGTTCTGAGAGGATCCCCTGAGAGATCCGCAGCCAGTCCAAGCTCTTGGTTGGGTGCCCTTGTAGGAAGCACATTTCGGAAAGGCCAGGCACTCACAATGTACAGGCAAGAACTTAGGAAGAGCCTCCAGGATCAGGTCAATGGACCCAACTATTCCATCCCAATGCACAGCATCTTCAGATAGGGCTGAGAGATGCCCCATTGGAAAGGGAGATCAGGGCAGACAACATTGAGTTAGATGAACCGATGGTCTGATTCAGAATAATCATAATTTTATTATTTATACAGTGGTGCCTCGCAAGACGAAAAGAATCCGTTCCGCGAGTCTCTTCGTCTTGCTGTTTTTTCCGTCTTGCAAAGCAAGCCCATTAGCAGATTAGCGCTATTAGCGCTATTAGCGGTTTAGCGGCTATTAGCGGCTATTAAAGGCTTAAGGGATTAGCGGATTAGCTGCTAAAAGACTATTAGCGGCTATTAAAGGCTTAAGGGATTAGCGGATTAGCTGCTAAAAGGCTATTAGCGGCTTAGATCAGCTGATAAGCGGCTTAGGGGCTTGGGGAAAAGGCTGGGAGGGGGGAAAAACCCCCAGGAATTGCAAGGCATTTTCGTCTTACGAAGCAAGCCCATAGCAAATTTGTCCTGCGAAGCACCTCCAAAACGGAAAACCCTTTCGTCTGGCGGGTTTTCCGTCTTGCGAGGCATTCGTCTTGCGGGGCACCACTGTACCTCGCCCATCTGACTGGGTTGCCCCCGGCCACTCTGGGAAGCTTCCAACACATATAATAACAATTTATTATTTATACCCCGCCCATCTGGCTGGATTTCCCTAGCCACTCCAGGTGGCTCCTAACAGAATGTTAAAAACACGAGAAAACATCAAACATTCAAAACTTCCCTAAACAGGGATCTACACGTTCTTTCACAGTGGGGAATTTGGTTTCCAGTGTGGATCACGGTGTGGATTTGCCAAGCGTGTCTTCCTCTTAGCACGTTTCTCCTTTGCGTCCTGAGTTCGAGCCTCTTCAAAACCCATGACACCTTTGGTAAAGGCTGTTCTCCAATTGGAGCGCTCGCAGGCCAGTGTTTCCCAATTGTTCGTGTTTGTACTACATTTTTTAAACTTTGCCTTGAGAGAGTCTTTGGACCTCTTTTGTTGACCACCAGCCACCAGCATTACTCACTCGCTGGATCCTCACCTTGTCGTGGTGAGTGGGCTTGCACGTTCCTATGACCCTTGCAAGCAAAGCCGTCGGGAAAAGCCACTTCCGCCTTCAGAGGAGGTGGTGTTGTGGGCTTCACGCCCCCACCATGCGCACAGTGGTTGGCTCTCAGCCTCCATGTGATCAAGGGCTGTGTCATCCCCTGGACAGCCAATAGGCTGGCTCGGGGGCGTGGCCTGCCCTATTTAATCCAGGCGTGGCCAGGGATCTCCCTCTTTTGCTGCCTCCCAGCTGTTCCTGCTTTCTCCACCGCCCTATAAGGTTTTCGTCTTTGACCTTGCTATGGACCTTGGTTGGTCGCCACTGAGGGGCCTTGTAAGATTTTTTTCCACTTGGCAAATTGGCACCAGCCACTTGGTTTTTTGCCTACCTCATAGCAAATCGTCACAACTTTCTTGGTATTGGCAGTTAGGCATTGGTATAGTTCTGTAGATGGAAGAGGGGAGGTAGCGCCATCACCTGCCCCACATATTGAAGGGTAGTCCGATAAAGGATTCGGGGGTGGGGGGCTGTCCGAAGCCTATGGAGGTGAGGGCCTAAGGCACGCCCCCTATTGGTGAACCCGGGGGAGTTCCTAGTTGATGTGCATCAGCAGGACTCCCCCTACTGGTGGTTAACCCTTTCCAGACTTCAAGCGGATGGGCTGAAGCTGGATATAGTCGGTTAGGACCAATGCCTAAGCCAATACCGCTCATCACCTGTAACCAATAACGTTGTGGCCATATTTAGCCCATTAACCTTAAATAATTGTGTCATGTGTCTTTATTTCTGGGGGGGGGGGGAACTCGCCACAAAATTTCGTACTCCCAGCAGGGTCACCCAGGGTGGAAAGGTCAAGAGGAAGGAGCTAGACAAAGGATGATCCAAGAAGTCCTCAACGGCAGAGCAGGCAGATTGTGCTGGTCCCGGGGGGAGGTTACCGTGAGGCGTGGTCAGAGTCCGGTCCTGGGTCGAGGGTCTGGGGACTGTCCACCAAGGGCGAAGCGGGGTCCAAAGCAAGGAGCCAGGCAAGGTCGGGAACTCTGGAAGAACAGGTCTGGGTGCTGGCAGAAACAGGTTTCCAACGACGTTGCTCCCGCAACCTGGGACCGGGCTGACTGGCCTTTATCTTCTCTGAGGCCCACAGGTGACCCGCCTCTCCTGGCCTTAAGGCGAGCACTCCTCCTGGGAGAATCCGGTTCCCTCTGCCTCTCTGCCCTGAGCCTCTGCAGCTCAGGAGAGGCTGGAGGGTTACTGGACCCAGGGGGAGACTCACCTTCCCCTGACAGGGCTGGGAGAGGCGCACCTGCAGGCAATGGGTCCTCAATCACCTCCGGAGCCAGAGCAGATTCAGCTGGTGTCTGCTCCTGAGGATCTGGCACAGGTGAGGGCCCTTCAGATTCCAGACCCTGCCCCCTGGAGGCAGGGACTCCTGTGCAGGCTGGGATTCCTCCGGTTCAGCCTCTGAATCAGATTCCCAGGCCATTACACAGATGATAACAAGTGGTATGTTACAATGGCTGTGAAGGCTGCAGCAGATAAGAATCTACCAGTTGTCGTGATACTCATGCCATCGGAACAGAGCCTCTCTGCGAAGACTCTGCATTGGTCAGCGTGCACAGATCTACACACATAAAACAAATTCACGCACTGCATTCAGTTCTATGCCTGCTTAGAAGCAAATCCCACAGAGTTCAATGGAACTTACTCCCAGGTAGGTGTGCGTGCGACCGGTACCTGAAACGCACAGCGCTTCCAGGGGTTGAGACTGGCCAACCTTTGAAGTAGATCCCAAGAGAGCGTCCATGTAACTCTATATCAAGATTAACTCTTATTGGATCTGGTTTCCTGTTGCTATTGCAAGTTTATACTTTCAGCCCTGTATCCTATTGCGTTCAGTCCAAAGACAAATCAAATTACAGCGAGTCATGGCTGTCTCTCTCGAAAGAACAGCAAACTCTTCCAAATTTAGGTATGGTTAATGGAAGCCTGTCTTGAGGGGAAAGAGAATTAAAGTGGGGGGGGGAGTGGGGGGGGACAAGGTTAATGAGCTCATTAAAAAGAGCCATCTCTGATCAAAAGAAAGGCTTTGCAAAAGAGGATTCAAAATTCAATGCTGTAATAATTCAGAACAATAAGAAATTGCTGTCTAAAACATATAATCTTTTTATGGACTGGGAATTGATGGATGAAGAAGTGAAAGAAACGATGGTTAAATGGGCCCAGGATGTCAGTCGCACTATCTATCTAGAGCAATGGGAGAAATTCTGGCGAGAAGATATATGATTTACCGCCTCATATACAATCAAAGAAAACTTTATTAAGATGTTCCATAGCTGGTATTTAACACCAGTTAAGCTGGCAAAGATATACAAATTGAAATCCAACCTTTGTTAGAGATGTGGTAAAGAAACAGGAACAACAATACATATGTGGTGGAGGTGTGAGGAAATTAAGAAATTTTGGACAGTAATACATGAAGAATTAAAGAAGATGTTGAAAATATCAATAATAAAAAAAACCAGAGATATATCTCCTTGGATTGATAGGGTAAGAGATACCCCGGGGGGGGGGGGGACACAAAGAATCTTCTTATATGCAAGTACAGCAACTAGAGTAGATTGCTGCTGAGTGGAAGTCACAAATTCTACCCTTAAGGGAGGAATGGATTTGTAAACTAAATGAATACTTAACTCTGGCAAAACGAACAGCTATTATAAGAAACCAATCGAATCAAAAATTTAAAAAAGGAGTGGGGATGTTTTGACGAATATATGGCAAAATATTGCTCAAAAAAAGATACGCTAATATGCCTAGATTAAAATGTAAAGTATCTGAGGGAAGGTAAATTAGAAAGGAAAGATAATGAGAATATATAGAAGATTTGAGAAGATTGTAAATGCAAAGATAGATGTAATCTCAGAATGTAGAGGAAACTGAGTGGGGGCAGAAGGAAGTGGGGGGAGGGACAAAAGAATATCAGGTTTGATTGATGGATATATGGGGGGGATGAGGAGGGTGTGGTGATAGCTTTGGTTTATTTATATTGTGATGTAATATGGAAAAAACCAATAAAATATTGTATGGGGGGGAGAATACAGTAAAAAAAGAGCCATGGATCTTAAGACCTCCTCACAAACCATGGGGGGGGGGGGGGAGAGAAAGATATGAGTGGTTCTCAAACTCTACATGTGCTGTTGTGGGTGGGTGCAAAAAAAATGGGGTTACATGATGTTGTTTTGTTGTTAAGTCGTTTAGTCGTGTCCGACTCTTCGTGACCCCCTGGACCAGAGCACGCCAGGCACTCCTGTCTTCCACTGCCTCCCGCAGTTTGGTCAAACTCATGCTAGTAGCTTCGAGAACACTGTCCCACCATCTCGTCCTCTGTCGTCCCCTTCTCCTTGTGCCCTCCATCTTTCCCAACATCAGGGTCTTTTCCAGGGAGTCTTCTCTTCTCATGAGGTGGCCAAAGTCTTGGAGCCTCAGCTTCAGGATCTGTCCTTCCAGTGAGCACTCAAGGCTGATTTCCTTCAGAATGGATCGGTTTGATCTTCTTGCAGTCCAGGGGACTCTCAAGAGTCTCCTCCAGCACCAGAATTCAAAAGCATCAATTCTTCAGCGATCAGCCTTCTTTATGGTCCAGCTCTCACTGGGAAACCCATAGCTTTAACTATACAGACCTTTGTTGGCAAGGTGATGTATCTGCCTTTCGCATGATGAATTCTGCATATAAGTTAAATAAGCAGAGAGACAATATACAGCCTTGTCGTACTCCTTTCCCAATTTTGTTCCATATCCAGTTCTAAGTGTAGCTTCTTGTCCCACATAAAGATTTCTCAGGAGACAGATAAGGTGATCAGGCACTCCCATTTGGGGTTACATATATCATATAATTATTTATTACTAATTTCTACCCCCCTTTTTCCTCCAAGGAGCTCTGGGTGACATTAATCTTTCTCCCCCGCTTCCTTTAATCCCCTCCACAACCTTGCGAGGAAGGTTAGGCTGACTGAGATTGACTGGCCCAAAGTCACCTAATGGACTTCATGACTGAACAGGGATTTGAACCCGGGTCTCCCAGGTCCTAGTCCGGCACTCTAGCCACTCCTCCATGCAGGGTTAGCCCAATCAGAATGACCTGTGGCATTGACCAATCACAACGATCCATTGCCACGGCCAATCAGAAGTCCTGAGGTTGGGGAACCTCAGGCTAAGGGGAGGGGAGACAGACTTTGTGCTGGCCGATGGACAATGGCTTTTCCACCTGCCTTGCTCCACCCTCCAGCCCCAGGAGTTATTTCCAAATCGCGTTATTTAAGAAAAGAAGAAGCAGCAGAAAGGAGAAATGTGTGGGTTTTTTAAAAAAATATTTTTAAAATATATATATATATAACCTTTTACACGGTTTTTTGTATGTATTGTGGTATTTAGTGCAATGTGACTTGCTGTTATTTTTACTGATTGTAGCTTAGTAATTTATCGCAATTGTTAAGAGTGAATTTCTGGGTAATTATTATTTGCTGATATTTTATTTTATTTTATTGTGTACTATTATATTTTAACAGATTGTTGAATATTGCTTTATTTTATATAAATTGCATAAGAATGTGTGATCATTATAATAGGCTTTTGAGTCGCCTTCTCCCACGGAAAGTGTTCAAGGCGATGTACAAAATGATATCACCACCACCACCACCATCATCATCATGTATAGTCTTTTCAAGGTGGGTGCCACAACCACCACTCAGCATCTGTGCAGGGCCCATGTTAATAATTTCCAGGTCAGTGGGGTGGGGTGGAAACCGTCATGAATTCTACTTTCATTAAGGTAAAGGTAAAGGGACCCCTGACCATTAGATCCAGTCGTGACCAACTCTGGGGTTGCGGCGCTCATCTCGCTTTATTGGCCGAGGGAGCCAGCGTACAGCTTCCGGGTCATGTAGCCAGCATGACTAAGCCGCTTCTGGCGAACCAGAGCAGCGCACGGAAACGGCGTTTACCTTCCCGCTGGAGCAGTACCTATTTATCTACTTGAACTTCGTGCTTTTGAACTGCTAGGTTGGCAGGAGCAGGGACCGAGCAACAGGACCTGACCCCGTCGCGGGGATTCGAACCGCCAACCTTCTGATCAGCAAGTCCTAGGCTCTGTGGTTTAATCCACAGTGCCACCCACGTCCCTTCTACTTCCATTAAAGGTAAAGGTAAAGGTACCCCTGCCCGTACGGGCCAGTCTTGCTAGACTCTAGGGTTGTGCGCTCTTCTCACTCTATAGGGCCAGCGCTGTCCGAAGACACTTCCGGGTCACGTGGCCAGCGTGACAAGCTGCATCTGGTGAGGCAGTGCAGCACACGGAATGCCGTTTACCTTCTCGCTGGTAAGCGGTCCCTATTTATCTACTTGCACCCGGGGATGCTTTTGAACTGCTAGGTTGGCAGGCGCTGGGATCGAACGACAGGAGCGCACCCCGCCACGGGGATTCGAACCGCCGACCATGTGATCGGCAAGTCCTACTTCCATTAGCTGCTACTAATTGGGAAGATGACAGACTGATGGCAAAATTTCTAATCACAGAATCATAGAATTGTAGACTTGGAAGGGACCCTACGCCGAAGATCATCCAGTCCAGTGTTCCCCAAACTTGGCTCTCCAGCTGTTTTTGGACTACAACTCCCATCATCCCTAGCTAGCAGGACCAGTGGTCAGGGATGATGGGAACTGTAGTTCAAAAACAACTGGAGACCCAAGTTTGGGAAACCGTAAATTCCAGTCCACCCCCCTGCAATGCTGGAATATGCAGTTGTCCCATACAGGAATCGAACCTGCAGCCTTGGCATTATCAGGACCTTGCTCTAACCAATTGATCTACTATGATAGTAAGTCCCCAAAAGCTATTCTGCCTCCCTGCTGTTCCATTCTGTTGCCCTCCAGATGTTGCTGAGCTCCAGCTGCCTGCTCTCCAGCCGTTTCCCTTGCTGGCTGGGGCTAACACCTGCAAGCCCAAAAAGGTTCACCCATACCGGCCGTAGTGTACCATGTAGACCTCAGGAGCGAACGTGGCTTTTTCCATCAAGCCCTGTGTTTTTGTGGGGCATGCAGGCAGGATGGAATAGAGTTCAGTGTCAGGAGCAGATGCAGGAGCCAGGCCCTGTGACCAATAGGACTTTGCAGGACAGGGGCCTTCCTAAGTTTGTTCTGGAGAGGCAAGGCGCGGCCGCACAGGTGAGGCTGATTGGTAACTCACAGCACCTGGTGGCAAGAGCCAGGAAGGGATATAAGGTCAGCATTTCCCTTCAGCTCTTTGCCACAGTGATATGTTCCCTGCCTTGCTGCATTTGGCTCCTTGACTCCTGCCTCTCGGACTCTCGGCTTCCTGGCTCCTGGCTTCTGGACTCTCATTCCTGCTCCCACCCTGCCATCTTGCCCCTGGTCCCGACGTCCCCAGCCGGGACTTCGATCGCCTGTGAACCAGACTGTGACATTCAGAGCAAACTCTCAGCTAAAGGAGGTGGAAAGACGAGACTCTGGAGCTCCAGGAAAGATACCTTGCAAAATGTTTTTTTTTTGGGGGGGGGAGGGCGGCTGCTTGACGGGTCGGCAGTTGCCGGCAGAGCAAATGGCGCGGCAGAAAGCAGGCTGTGCAGCTTAATCCATGCGGACACATCCTTGCTTGAACCCACGAGCGCCTCCGTGAATTTCTCTCTGGAGAGAAGCTTATCCTCAGCTGTGAGGTGAAAAGGGAAGCCTCCGGGGATTCGCCCTGCTCATTCCAGCGCATTATTTTAAAGGATTTGGAGGCTTGAGAAAGGGAGCATGGAGTCTGCATTAATGCACATTCCTCCTTTCTATGGTTTGCTTGTTGCACATCAGGGCTGGGGCCTCTTTCTTTATCGTGTAATTTAGAAACTTCAATCATTGCAATGACATAATAAATACAAATATAGGTCCAGATTCGTGTTCTATCATCTATCTATCTATCTATATCTATCTGTCTATCTATCTATCTATCTACCTACCATCTCTCTCTCTTTCTATCTTTCTATCTATATCTCATGCATAGAAATACCATTATTACCAATACTATAATGCAATAATTGTAAAATATTACTCATTTACCACATAGGAAAACTGCTGTACTCATCAATATTTTTCTTGTCTCTCTTTCTTCACATATTCGATTAAGGGATTCCATTTGTCTAATTCCTCCTCCCTCTTGTTTACCACCCGTCAGTCTTATTAATCCTAATGTTATTTTATACCTTACCGCTCCCGTTCAAATCTTTGCCAGCTATTCTTTTGTTGTTGGCGCTGACCTATTTTCCGAATTTTGTGCAACTAGCAGGCGAGCAGGGACTATTACCTTCCCTATTAGCTCCTGAGGCTTAACCCTTTGACTCAAATAGCCCCATAAGTGTGTTAGGTGAGTCTAAGGGCAAAGTAGAAGACGTGGTCGGTGAGATGGTTCTAATCACTTTCTCTCCCAAATCCAGGCCTCTGTTTTTGGCCCTCACAACCCTCTCCAGGTGACTAACTCACAAACCTCACCAGCCTAACTTCACACCCTCCTGGAGAGTTTTTGCTTCCCTGCGAAGTATCATTGGATTGTCATTATGCCTTTTGCTTATCTAGCTTCGATGGCTCCATTGGTAGAGCATGAGAATCTTAATCTCCTATGCCCTTTAAAATGTGTGGGGTTTTTTTGGGGGGGGAGAGGTTAAAGGTAAAGGTAAAGGGACCCCTGACCATTAGGTCCAGTTGTGGCCGATTCTGGGGTTGCGGCACTCATCTCGCTTTATTGGCTGAGTGAGCCGGCGTACAGCTTCCGGGTCATGTGGCCAGCATGACTAAGCCGCTTCTGGCAAACCAGAGCAGTGCGTGGAAACGCCGTTTACCTTCTCGCTAGAGCACTACCTATTTATCTACTTGCACTTCATGCTTTCGAACTGCTAGGTTGGCAGGAGCAGGGACCGAGCAACGGGAGCTCACCCCGTCACGGGGATTTGAACCACCGACCTTCTGATCGGCAAGCCCTAGGCTCTGTGGTTTAACCCACAGCGCCACCTGCGTCCCTTGGGGGGGGGGTTTATTCTGACTATCTATTTTGTGGTTTTATATTTTGATTTTGTTCTGTGAACTGCCCTGAGACCTCCAGATATAGGGCGGTATATAAATTCAATAAATCATCATCATCATCATCATCATCATCTCAGGGTCCTGGGTTTGAGCCCCACTCTGGGCAAAAGATTCCTGCATTGTGGACGGTTGGTCGACCCTTGTGGTCCCTTCCAACTCCACAAATTCTATGGTTCTGTGAATCCCTGGATAGAGGTTAGATAGGTTTGTGTGTCTAGAAACTAATCTACTGTACAAAGGAAAAAATTACATTCTTTGATCCACCTGCCTTGGTCTCTGCTGATGCCCAACACTGTCATTGTCCAGAATTGAATGGGGCTCTTAAATGAGGCTCTATACACCTGCAATGGGCACTGGGTTAAATTAGATGACATTCAGGGCCCTTCCAACTCCACGATTCTATTATTCGAATGCCGACACATTTAACTTTTTGCAGCACCTGTTTAAAACCCAAAGCAGAACCTCTTGCGAATGCTCAAGGTGTTTACAGACCTGCAGGTGGTACTGCCTGTCAAGATTCCTCCCTCTGGTACCAGTCCTCTTGGGTGTGCAAATCCCTGTGTCCTTTTGTTGCCAAGGCAACAGCAGCATCCTCTTTAGGAACCAGAAGCAGCCTTGCTCCCGTTGCTTTTATCTTGTGGGTTCCTCCTGTGTGACTCTCGTTAATCTACTTTCATCTTCTGGGGATGTTCCTAGTAATTTTTCATTGCTTTCTGCTCCAGGGAGACTTCCGGCCATTCTTCTTACTCAGAAGTTTGCAAAATGTCCTGTATCAGGAAGAGGATTTAAACTCCTTCTTCCACTTGTGATTTTTGAAGGAATTATTTCAATTGTTTGGGTTTATTTTTTAGAAGACATTGGAAGGCAGCCCTGTTTAGGGAAGCTTGTAATGTTTAACAGACTATTGTATTTTAATATTTTGTTGGAAGCCGCCCAGAGTGGCTGGGAAACCCAGCCAGATGAGTGGGGTATAAATTATTATTATTGTTGTTGTTGTTGTTGTTGTTGTTATTGTTATTAATTTATTTCCTCCTCCTCTCTCTCCCCTTCCCTCCCCCCCAAAAGAAAAAGGAGAGAACCATTCATGGGGAGCTCCCATGAAAATGGAAGCTGAAATCATCATCTCTTTTTTTAAAAAAATGCAAATAAAACTCAGTAGGCCACAATTCAGGAGAAAAATCTCCTGTGACCAGTTATGGCTGGAGAGACTTGTAGGGCAGATGGCCAATGATAAGGCCCAGACAACTACCGTATTTTTCACTCCATGAGACACACTTTTTTCCTCCTAAAAAGTAAGGGGAAATGTGAGTGCATCTTATGGAGCAAATGGCGCTACGCAGAGAGGTAGAGCTGTGCAGCGCCCCTTCAGCGAAGCGGGAGGAGGAACAGAAGAGGCTCCTTCAGTGATGCGCCTGTCCTGGCTTCTGCCTTAGCCGTGCGCAGCCTCTTCCGGGCAGGGGGAGCCTTCATCCCGCTGTCCTGAAGAGGCTTGGTGCGGCTATCCCAGAAGCCAGATCCCTCTTGCTGTTCTGGCTTCTGGGATTCAGAATATTTTTTTCTTGTTTTTCTCCTCCCAAAACTAGGTGCACCCTATGGTCTGGTGCTTCTTATGGAGCGAAAAATACGGTAATTCTAATTTTCTCTTCATTATCCTCCCTGCCACAGGAGGGAAACGCTGAGGAAGCTCACAGTCAGTGCCACCCCTTGTCCTGGTTACAATTCAAAAGGCAAAGAGGCAGGTGGGCGCAATAGGGCATTGCCCCGTTTGCTCAAAGGCGCCAGTGCTCGCTGCATGTAATCCTTGCACAGTTACGCAGAAGATGGAGTAAGCTTTTCTGCTGTGCATTGGTTGGACTCGAACCAATGGATTCAAATTACAAGACAGGAGATTGTGACTTAACTTCAGGAAGAACTTTCTGATCGTAAGAGCGGCTCAACAGTGGAACAGTCTCCCTTTGAAGGTGGCGGACTCGGTTTTCTATGATTCTACACTCCTACCCTAAAACTCATGATTTGGTTCCTACTGTGTGGTGCTGGAGGAGACTCTTGAGAGTCCCATGGACTGCAAGAAGATCCAACGTCTCTATTCTTAAGGAAATCAGCCCTGAGTGCTCACTGGAAGGACAGATCCTGAAGCTGAGGCTCCAATACTTTGGCCACCTCATGAGAAGAGAAGACTTCCTGGAAAAGACCCTGATGTTGGGAAAGATGGAGGGCACAAGGAGAAGGGGACGACAGAGGACGAGATGGTGGGACAGTGTTCTCGAAGCTACAAACATGAATCTGACCAAACTGCGGGTGGCAGTGGAAGACAGGAGTGCCTGGTGTGCTCTGGTCCATGGGGTCATGAAGAGTCAGACACAACTAAACAACAACAAATAGAATCAAAGCAGATCTATTAAAGTGCAGATAATAAAAACAGCACAGCACTATTTATAACCCTCTCCTTTAAAAAACAAACAAACACAGTCAGTTGCCAGAAGCCTGTTGGAACAAGAAAGTCTTCAACTGCGGACAGAAGGATGAGGAGGGAACCAGTCTGGCTTCTTTAGGGAGGAAGTTCCAAAGTCTGGGAGCAACCACCAAAAAGGCCCTCACCTGGGTCCATATCAAGGATGCCTGGCAGAGGGGAAGGACCCAGAGAACAGCCTCCCCTGAGGATCTCAGAGCCTGGGCGCATCCATATGGGGAAATATAGTCCTTCAGGTGGCCTGGGCCTGAGCTTAACCCTATTTTGACCTTTTGTTGCGGGGATAGGAGTTGATGCAGCCAGTCCTGGATCCCTGATGCGTTCCTAGACTTTGCTCCTTCTGAGCAGAAACACGTTGCAGTTTCGATTCGCTTTGCGAATGAGCTAGCACTTTAGGAGCCATGCAAACCTCCCTTGTTCTGCCCAACTTGTCCTTCACAAAGGCTTTCCCTTTCCTCCCCTCGGCTTGTTTGCACAGCTTTCCAGGCCTGCCTGTCAGGTGTGGGGATTGTTCTCCAGGCAACTCGATCCTGCTACACACCCTTCCAGGGCTTCTGGCTCCAAATACTGACAGGCGACTGGGTGGAGGGTTTTGCTATTCTAGGAAAGTCAACAGGGAGGAATCGGCCTTCCATTTAGCAGTCCTTGATTGGGATTCATTTTATTTATGGTGCTTTTAAATGCTTTTAAGTGTTTTCAGTGCTGTTTTTGATAGGGTTACTGATTAAACTGTTGTCGTTTTAAAAAACCCCACTTATATTTATTCCATGTTTTCTGTCGTCTCTGTTTTCGTTTGTGCTGTGAGCCATCTTGGGTCCTTCAGTTGCTAAAAGGCAGGGCAGTGTAAACATTTCAGCAAAAGTGGGACGTTTTCAGGAAGAGACTTACGGTAACTTGTGGCAACAATCCATTTATTTTCGTGACTCTACCTCCAGTTGCAGGGGGACTAGCAGGTGAGCTGTTTTGTTCAAGTCTTTCTTGCAGGGTTCCCCCAGGAATCTATCTGGCCACTGGGAGAACAGGAAGCTGGACTAGATCCTGCAACATTGGCCTGATCCTGCAACAAGGATCTGCTTATGTCTTGTTTGAAACAAGAACATAGATCTGTGTGAAAAGAATATAGTTGTGAGAGAATCAGCAAACGATTGGCAGCTGAGGCAATGTAAAGCCCGGGTATTATTAACACCAAATGTCTAAGAAAGTATGGTGCAGTGTTTTATAAGAATTTTAAGGCAACAACAACAACAACAACAACAACAGCAATAATAATATATTATTTATATAATGTCTCCCTGGACTCAGGCACGGGCACAACCCCCTCTCAGGGGTTGACCAAACCATCGAGTCCCCGGATTCCTTTAATGGAATACCCTTCACATAGGGATGGCGAGAGCGTTCTCCCATCCCTATCACCTGAACCAGAGCCTATCCACAATTTGACAAGTTGTGATGATTTGCTACGCAGCAGGCGAAACCCAAATGGCAACAGTCAATCATCCAAGTGGGCGAAATTCCTGCTGTGCCCCTGTCCCGACGACTGGCGACACACGACGGCATAGCAAGGTCAAGCGCATAGCCCTAAAAGTAGGGAGAGGTGGGTGTCCCGAATGCACGCACCGAAAGAGGAAGCTCTGGGTCACTTGCATGGGCATAAATAGGTCCCTTGAACCATTTGGACTGCGTCCCATTGGCCAGATTGCACACAGCTTCGAGGGACCTACCAATCGGGTGTTGTGGCTGACCAATCGTACCCACCCACAACACAGGGTGTCGGTTTTCCAGGTCTCACCGCAATACGTGCCCTCTTTAAGGGAGGACCTGCACAAGAGGTTGTGATGTCCACCAGCCTGGATGGATTTAAAAGAGGATTGGAATAATTCATGGAAGAGAGGAGGTCACCTAATCCAATTCCTGAAGTGGAGGAATGTTTCACCCAACATGGGATTCAAACCCAGAACCCCGAGATTATGAGCCTCATGCTCTGCCGACTGAGCGACCAGGCTCCTAACTTATCCTAATGCCATCAGTGCCGATCACCTTTCAAGGGAACAACAAGCTCTTTTATCGACTCTCTGCTTCTTCTTCTTTTTTAATTTTAAAAATAGAGGTTTAGATCTTGATGATATCTCTTATAGTTCCACAATGCAGAGAACTGGAGCGAGACTAAATCAAAGAATGGGGTGCGGGGCGGCGAATATAAAGGCATTTAATTAAGGGGATGAAAGGTCTTTTGCTTGCATATATAATAATAATACGTCACAAAGCCCAGAGCTGAATGTTCTGCAAGTCTCTTTGCCACATAATGGCAAGATTTGCAAAGATTTCCATATGTAATATTTAGGAGACAAAAGACGTACCATGTTCTCTAGTCTGTTTTATTCTACATTGATCATTGTTTAAGAAACGGCCTTGGAACACCACCAAGGTCTTTCAATGTTCCAGTTTCACAGTCTTTTGTCATACAACTGTCAGTCAAAAGGAGACAAGCATCATGTTTGGATCTGAAGTACCATGATAAGTATTTTTCCTCCCTCCCTTCCTTTTCTGTTTTACAAAGTCCCAATCTGTAAGGAATGTTGAATGTGCAGAAGGAAGAGATTTATTCTCCAGCTGCAAGCAGGTAGGTGCCGTCCATGCTTTGCTCTTCGCCAGACTCCCGCCGGACTTTTTCTTTTTAGACAAAGTAGTTATTTTAAACACATTTTAAACACACGTTTGTAGGCAGAAATATCGACAGCAAGAGTCAGGCGCGTTTTATTTTACGTTGATTTCAGCTGGAGAATTAAGCACACACTTATTAGGGAATCATAGGAAACAAACTGCATTAAGCCAAAATAAAGTCTTCCTTCATTCAGGGCATAGTTAAACTATGGAACTCCTTGCCACAGTAGGCAGCTATGGCCATCAATCTGGATGGCTTTAAAAGAGGGTTAGATATATTCATGGAGGAGGAGAGGGCTATTGATGGCTATTAGCCAGGTTGGCTATTCCTCGACTTCCTAATCAGAAGCAACAACGCTTTTGAATTGGTCTCAACTAGGACCAGGGCCTTTTCAGCATTGGCCCTGGCGTGGTGAAACGCTCTGTCACAAGAGACCAGGGCCCTGCGGGACTTGACATCTTTCCGCAGGGCCTGCAAGACAGAGTTGTTCCGCCTGGCCTTTGGTTTCGACTCAGTCTGACCCTTCTGTTTCCCTCCCCTTATGGTTTTGATCTATGGGGTACTATTAAAACGAAGCTGCTTTTTAAATTGTATTTTAACCTGTATTTTAAATTAGTCCCCCCCCCCCCCCGCATTATGCTTTTATTGTAATTTTACTGGTGTTAGCTGCCTTGAGCTTGGCTCTGGCTGGGGAGGGCGGGGTATAAATAAAATTTATTATTATTATTATTATTATTATTATTATTATTAAAACGATTTGCACATAACAAAATATGTTTTTTGTCAAAGTAATTGTTGAACTGATATATAATTAAGAAGTAAAAACATTGTATTTCACTATTAATATACTTCTTCTTAATTATATTTGGGTTGTTTTTAAAAGTCTGGAACAGATGAAACCGTTTTGCATTACTTTCTATGGGAAAGCTCACCTTGGTTTTGGAACGCTTTGGTTTTGGAACAGACTACTGGAACGGATTAAGTTTGAGAACCAAGGTATCACTGTATATAGAAATGAGCAAACCAGTGATATTTTAGGGAGCAGGCTAGCAGGTGGGGCCCATGACTTACATCATAGGAGCCTAAAGGTAAAGGTAAAGGGACCCCTGACCATTAGGTCCAGTCGTGGCCGACCCTGGGGTTGCGGCGCTCATCTCACTTTATTGGCCGAGGGAGCCGGCGTACAGCTTCCGGGTCATGTGGCCAGCATGACTAAGCCGCTTCTGGCAAACCCGAGCAGAGCACAGAAACGCAATTTACCTTCCTGCCAGAGTGGTACCTGTTTATCTACTTGCACTTTGACGTGCTTCCGAACTGCTAGGTTGGCAGGAGCTGGGACCGAGAAATGGGAGCTCACCCCGTCGCAGGGATTCAAACCGCCGACCTTCTGATCGGCAAGTCCTAGGCTCTGTGGTTTAACCCACAGCGCCACCCACATCCTCACAGGAGCCTACACAACACAAAACACTGTTGCTTTATGTAGGTTTCTGTTTGTTTGTTTTTTATCTTATATTTTGGAAATGTACATCCATTTTTTTCCCCTTTAAATTTTTTGGGGGCCCCCAAGAGAGTGGGGCCCTAAGCTATAGCTTGTTTAACTTATACGTAAATCTGGCACTCGTATGTTCTACCCAACACAGCTATCACTCAGGAACCTGGACTTGAGGTTGCCCAATCTACCCCTGACTAAGAGATTTGGCACCCTTTCTCAAGCCTTCGCAAAGAAGCCAGCCATTGATTTGCTTTTGTAGGGAATTGCTCAGAACAGGGACTTGCAATCGATGGAGGTTGCTCAGAGCATGGGCTTGATTGATCGGGATGACGATCGACCGACAAATGCCGACGCTGACCCAACGGCTTATTGGAAGAATCTCTTGACCTTGCAACCTGGACTGTGCATTTACTGTCACAGGGGATATGCAGCAAGGGAAAAGGTCGGGGAACAATTTATTAAGGGTTGTTAATAAATCCTGTAAGCAGTCTTGTGTGGGTTGCTATTTGGCAACAACTCTTAAAGGTTCCAGAAGCAAAAAATTCACAATATCGATTCCATTCCTCTCCTACCCAGCTCCAAAACAGTGATGGCATGTTTTGTTGGAACCTGTCAGGGAACTGCCATCGGAGCCAGAAGGAGAGGGAGGGCTCCAGAGGGACTCCGGAGAGCGTCCCGGGAGGGAGAGAAGCAGCACATCTTCTGGGGCAGGAAATCAGCGTAGCACCAGTGGAGGAGGGGGGCAGAAGGGGGAATCGGCGAGGTGGCTCCAAGACTCTTCGCTGGGGACCAACGGGGAGAGCACGGGTCCTCCGATGCCCACACCCTCCCTGCGCAGAAGGCTTCCGCGCAGGGAGAGTAGGCGGAGACTAGGCGTCAAAGAACTTTTATGCTGGAAGAAGTTCCAGAAACGCCCATTGACGGATTCTGCCAGCGATTGAGACAGCCACGGGCGAGTGGCTGTCCAGACAGAAAGGGTTCACTCAGGCAACCCACCCAGGTGTGGCGCCGATTTACGCACTAGCAACCCCTAGAACTATTACAGAACCAATTCCTGAATCTTTTTTTAAAAAATTGAGTCAAAAGAGGGTGGTTGCTTGTTACATGTCAACATTTATACCCTTAAGACCATTGGATTTTGAGATCAAAGTTGTGCAGGTTAGTAAAATCACTTAAATAACACAGGTGGGGTGTAGAAAAAGGAGTTAGGAATGGAAACTGAACAAAAGCTGTGTACAGTCAAACCTCAGTTCCCAAACGCCTCTGTTATCGTATGTTTTGGTTCCTGAACGCCGAAAACCCGGAAGTAAGTATTCCGGTTTTTGGATGTTTTTCAGAAGCCAAATGTTCGACAACCTTGTAATCTCTTGCAATCCATCGGAAGCCGCACCTCGGTTTTCAAATGGGCTTCCGGAACGAATTACGTTCGACAACTGAGGTTTGACTATATAATTTTGGGAGAAATTGTAAACAGAAAGACTTTGTCTTTCTTACTTGAGGCCTTGTATGTAGCAAGGAAACATTCAACCAAACACAGAAGAAAACTCGCTCAGAACTACTCAGTCAATCAAGGCAACAAGGCATATGCTACCTCAATAGAGATCATGCCACTCTTGCTGCTAAGCAACACTTCCCGCCCCCCACACCTGGTTGGCTGACTTAGTAATAGCAGAATTAACCCTCAAGTTACAAACTGAATGATCCTTGCTGTTGCACACCTAGCAATGCATGCATCCTGTCCTCTGTTTAGGTAGCATCATGCACTGCAAGGCAGGGAAGGAAGCACTGAAAACAAAAAGTTTGCTTAAACTTTCCAAGTTCATTTCTTTGTTAAATTGACATGGTAAACACAAAGTAAAGCTTGCGCACGCTTGCAATATGTTATGTAATGGGCACAAAAAGCATCGCAGTTACGTGACTCGAGTCCATTCTTTCCACTGCGGTCTGTGTGCTCTTTGAGTTACTGCGCAAGCAAGATCGAGTGTCTAGGCCAACTCTATTGTTGCTCGCAAGACAATGCCTTGCCTGATTGCAATAGGGTTAGTTTCTTGTCCTCCAATCTCCCTCCTCCAAAACCAGCCCTGAGAGCCAGTTGCAAAAGTGCAATGCTCCGGAAAGAGCAGATTGAGGTTTGCAGCCAATGCCAGAATTTTTGAAGGACGTGGCAGGTCCCACGAAGCAATCAAACGAGTGCAAATTTGGAAAGGCCTGCTATTTCCCACCTGCGAATGTGCTGGCATTTATTTGATGTGCCAAGGCGTTCATCTGATAGGCGTGATTTCACAAAGAAGTAAGCAGAGACAAAGGCGGAGGGCAAGTCCTTGCCTGGGATATAACGTTACAGGTTTTGGATGAGGAACAAGAACAACATAGAAGGGGGGAAAGTGATGCTGTTCCTGTGCGCATTTTGCCTTGTGCTCTAAAGCAGAGCTTCTCAGCTCTCTGGTGTGGTGGGACGGCAGTTATTCCCGCCCCAATGTTCCACAGAAAGGCACCATATCAGATCCCTGGAGTGTCCCACTCAACCTGGACTGTGGTGGAATCATGATGAATGGTCAGCTGATGGTTTGTGAACCGGTACTGTTCTGTGGACCATGGCTTTGAGCTGCTGTTGGCATCCGTCAGTCTCGAGAGACAATGGGGTGCACCTCTGCGGGTGAAGTCAAACTGCTTTGTGCTCTTGGCCTCAGGGATTGGGGTCCAAAGGAAAGCAGAGCAAGATGTTTGGCACCAGGCCAGCTGCAGGAGTTGTCAGAAGGAGACTTGCAAGGCACCATCCAACCGCCTCAGGGACTCCACTCCAAATTTGTGTAGCATTTACTCCTGATACGGAAGGGGGGGGCATGTCTTCTTCACCTCCTTCTTCGCTACAATATATCCATTTATTTCCAATTGTCAATGTCAAAAGGGACTAAAATCTATAAAATTCATAGAAAATCAACGTGCCAATTTGCTCAATTTTTCTAGGACTCCATGACACCTTCCCTGTCCTCCATAATCCCTCAAGCAAGGTGTCAAGACCCTAATCCTGTCAAATCACTTTGCCAAGCCTTTCCTCTGGGCAATGCCAGGTGGCAGACTATGCATACATGGACCATTGTCTTCTCATCACCGGTACTCAGGATGTGCTTATCTGCGCATATCTCCAGCTCTGCATATTCCCCCCTACTTCCTCCATATGTTAATCCTGTGTAACCCAACCTCTTCTTAATGTATTCATGATGTAACTGGGATGTATTTTGCACTGTATTCTGGGACATGGAGGGAAGTTTCAAAATTTCATGTCACCCCTTTCTCGCTGTTCAATCTTGCCTTGAACCTGTTGCGCAATAAACATGGATCTTCTGCAGTTTGCTCCTGTCTCCGCCTGAACTCATTTTCCTCCGCAGGGACCCGCGGACTTAGTCCGACGAGCTGGGTGGCAGAGCAGCCTTGCACCCAGATTTTACCATAACACTCCTCAGCCTTTTCTTCTCTTGAAGATGTCCTGCAAGGCAGCGGAGGTTTAGGATGAGAGTTTTCCTTCACCTAGATGGGCTACCTCCAAAAGTGGATAGTTCCCCATCCCTGCCTCACTTCCTTCTACATCACATGCAAAAACTGCCTTCTGGACCACTGGACCCACTCTTGGTCTTGTTCTTAAAATCCGGCCAATGTATTCGCCTGTTTAAAACACTCTCATTCTTTTTTAAAATTTCATCTTGATTTCTGGGCTTTCCAGTTAGTTTCTCCGTTTCAGCATAGTCCTTTAACTTGGTTTGCCAGTCTTCTTTGGTTTGGGACTGCTTCCTCCTTCCATCTTGGGGCTAACGGTACCCACGACAGCACATGCTTTTAATGTGCGTGCATATTTTACGCAGTGCATAGTCAAAACTATGGAACTCGCTGCTGCAGGGTCTTTGCTCTGCTTTCCTTTGGACCCCATCAGCGAGGCCGGGGGGGATCTTGTCGTCTGGGCAGCCCAGGACCTCCATAGACACTGCCCACGCTTGCGCCCCCCAGGGAGGTCCCTTAGGTGCAGCTAGTGCAGCAAAAACAACATGGGAAGCAGCAGTGACGAGTTACCAGTCTCTGGTGCTGCGATTCTCCAGCGATTTGACTTCACCCACAGAGGTTCACTCCATTGTCTCTCAAGCCAGAAGGATGCTGACAACTTACCATATTTTTCGCTCCATAAGATGCACCTAGTTTTTAGAGGAGGAAAACAAGAAAATAAATATATTCTGAACGAAACAGTGGATGTATGATTTTTGTGGTTCATACTGTGGCCACAGACATGTGATTTGATGGTGAGCATGCGGGTGGCGCTGTGAGTTAAACCACAGAGCCTAGGGCTTGCCGATCAGAAGGTCGGTGGTTCAAATCCCCGCAATGGGTGAGCTCCTGTTGCTTTGTCCCTGCTCCTGCCAACCTAGCAGTTCAAAAGCATGTCAAAGTGCAAGTAGATAAATAGGTACCGCTCCGGCAGGAAGGTAAACGGCGTTTCCGTGCGCTGC
Source organism: Podarcis tiliguerta (assembly GCF_965153285.1). NCBI lineage: Eukaryota > Metazoa > Chordata > Lepidosauria > Squamata > Lacertidae > Podarcis > Podarcis tiliguerta. The sequence continues at coordinate 5,180,121 of NC_139542.1, forward strand.
TCTGGTTCGCCAGAAGCGGCTTAGTCATGCTGGCGACATGACCCGGAAGATCATAGAATCATAGAATCATAGAATCATAGAGTTGGAAGAGACCACAAGGGTCATCGAGTCCAACCCCCTGCCAAGCAGGAAATGTACGCCAGCTCCCTCGGCCAATAAAACGAGATGAGCGCCGCAACCCCAGAGTCAGCCACGACTGGACCTAATGGTCAGGGGTCCCTTTACCTTTACCTTTGGGGTAGCCCAATGCAAGAATCCTGAGAATCCATGTGGATCCGTGCTTTGTAACCACGTTTTTGCACCATTGCGGCCCCACAAAACAGTGGATGTGTGTGTTTTTTGTGTGCAGACTGTAGCCATGGACATGCTATGTGATCTGATGGTGAATTTGGGGTGACCCAATGCAAAAATCCTGAGGATCAATGTGCTTTGTAACCTGACAACTATGGGACCTACTTTCACAGCCTGTTCATTTCAACCACTGGTTTTGCTGTGGATGCAGGCCTGAGCTTCACCACCCTTAGGTAAAGGTAAAGGGACCCCTGACCATTAGGTCCAGTCGCGGACGACTCTGGGGTTGCGGTGCTCATCTCACTTTACTGGCCGAGGAAGCCGGCGTACAGCTTCTGGGTCATGTGGCCAGCAGGACTAAGCTGCTTCTAACGAACCAGAGCAGCGCACGGAAACGCCGTTTACCTTCCTGCCGGAGCGGTACCTATTTATCTACTTGCACTTTGATGTGCTTCCGAACTGCTAGGTTGGCAGGAGCAGGGACTGAGAAACGGGAGCTCACCCCGTCGCGAGGATTCGAACCGCCGACCTTCTGATCGGCAAGTCCTAGGGTCTGTGATTTAACCCACAGCGCCACCCGTGTCCCTTATGTTTTGTTAAAAAAGCATCCCACTGAACACACAAAGTTGCAGCAGGCAGCCTTTTCCTGATAAGGGTATAAAGGAGAGTGGGGAATTGGCTCCAGGATGTGCGTATCTATCAGGCACCGGAGCAGGCCTAGTAGGAAAGTTGGCAACCTTAGGCCTATATTATTTTCTGCTCAGTTTGCAAATTTGGGCACACTCCCTCAGCAGGTATTTCTCCAAACTCAGACCTGTGATTGCACACCCGTTTGTCAAGTGGCCTGCTCTACGTTTTGTGGACTTGGGAGAGGGGAAAACCAGACTCTGCAATGGCTGGCTTCTTGCAAAAACTTCTGCATTAATTCTCAACCGCCTCCTCCTTCTCTTCGAAGCAAAGGCATGCAAATAACTGTCTGTGAAGACTTGGAGCTGCAGTCCTCTAGAACTCAGCCTGGGTGCATGAATTTAACCCGGAAACCAGCTCTGCAAGGCCGTGAGAGCCCCCCGAAAACCCACACACCCCTTTCCTCTTGCAACACGGACCCCATCCTAGGACCATAGATCATAAATTCAATAAAATATTAAAATTAAGAACAGTCACTAGTGATGTACTAGATTTCTGTCTATTTTTGTTTGTTTGTTCCACCAGCTTTGGTTCTATAAATTCATCCCCAACCCTAAGGAGTCAATATTTATTTGGAAAAAGAAAAAGGAGAAATTGTGCGTGCATCATTTTTCCAGAATAAAATGCGGGACTCTGAAGGTGCCCCCACAAAAAAACCTATTTCTATTACATCATTTCCTGTCCCCAAGGCTTTCAAAGTGCCGAGGAGAAAAACCGGCCTGCTCTTGCCATTTCCACACTCTGCAAAGCAGTGCACTTTGGGCAAAATGAAGCCTGATTCAGAGAAGACCGTGTGCGAGAGCTACCTCTTGCCCATAGTGGAAGGTAAGCATGTATTTATTTTATTTATTTATTTTTAGGCCTGCAAGCTGCGAAGAGCCACTGTTGAAACAGGTGTGGTAAAGAGATGCACGCATAAAGGACTATTGTGTGTTGAGAGCTCAGAGAGTTCTTGCAGCAGGTGAGCGAACAAAATGGCGGCCTGGATAGATGGAGGCTCAAATGAGAGAAACAGTCCCTTTGGGAAAAGTCTTCTCATTCCTCTTGATAAGCGGTTCTCAAACTTCTTTTTTTTTTTTTTGTTCCACCAGCTTTGGTTCTATAAATTCATCCCCAACCCTAAGGAGGACAATAACACAATAGAATTCAGAACAGCAACAGTCAATTGCACATTCTGTTTAAAACCCAGCCCAAACTTATTCCTCTTTTAATTTAATTTTAAGATTTTGAAATTTACAAACAATTGTCAAACAAAGCGTGTTCTCCTTCATGGAGAGCACGTGTTGCGGTGGGGTCTGCTGAGCCACCCCTCTGTTACCAGGCAGGGTCTCTAAAGATGGCCTGGGGCAGTGATTGGTTCACTGGGTTGCTGGGGTAAAAGTTATGTTGCAATTTTGGTGGGAGGGGTAAAATGTTTAAATACTCTGCACACAGCCTGGAGCTTTCTCTTTGCTGCGTGCAACGGATCACCCGCCCACCCGCCCTAGAGTAAGGGGTTGTTGCATTGACCTTGCTATGCCTGTCATGGGGTCGTCTGCCGTTGGGGCAGGGGCCCGGTAGGAATTTTGTCCATCTGGCTGATTGGCTGGGCCATTTGGTTTTTGCCTACTGCGTAGCAAATCGTCACAACTTGGAAGGTTGCGGTTAGGCATTGGTTATAAATTGGTGGAGGAGGGGTTAGGATAGGCTGTGCCTGCCCCTCCATGGTTGCTGCGGAAAGGGAATTCCGTTAAAGGAATCCTGGGGCTTGCCATCTTTTCGTCCAATCCCTGGAATGGGACTAGGGCTGGCAAGCCTTCGGGGAGCATGCGGGTGAGAGTTGAGGGTCTGTGACTCAGCTTCAATTCCTCCCCGACTTGCTTTCCCCCGCACTGTCTTTCGGTGGTGCCCGGAAGTCAGTTCTGTCCCCAGGTGGGGGGACGGATAGTCTTAACCAATGCCTAAACAACCACTCACGGTTTTATATTTAAATAAAGTTGTGGCCAAAATTATGCCAAAAACCTTAAACAAAAATTAAGTGTGCGTTGTGAGTTACTTGGGGGGTGGCTTGGGGACCTCGACACGCAACCAAAACAGAAAGAAAATTCCATAAATTTCCATGGACATCTTCTGTATTAATCCAATTCTATTAAATCTCCACTGCAACCATAGTCCAACGTTAAACTACAAGTGTCATTCCAGTCCTACTATTAATTTTAATTGTTTACCATGATTTCTAGAGTAAATTATATATATTTCCCCGTTCCTGATTAAAATTTTGGTCTTCCTGGTTTCTAATTCTTCCGGTCATTTTTGCCATTTCAGCAAAATCCATCAGTTTAATTTGCCATTCTTCTCTGGTAGGGACTATATCTTCTTTCCATCTCTTGGGCTGAGCAGCATGCTTTCAGTTTTGGTGGTTTAACAATTGTTTGTAAATTTCAAAATCTGAAAATTTAATAATAATAATAAACACCCAGCCAAAACTATTTAGTTTAATTTATTCAACAACAACAACAATTTTATTATTTATACCCTGCTCCTCTGGCTGGGTTTCCAGTGACACACAGCATATCTAAAAACATAATTAAAACACCAAACATTAAAAACTTCCCGATAAAGGGCTGCCTTCAGATGTCTTCTAGAAGTTGTGTAGTTTTTATCTCCTTGACATCAGAAGGGAGGGCGTTCCACAAGGAGGGTGCCACTACTGAAAATTGATGAACTTGATCCAGAGATATCAGATAACTGCATTTCAAATATTTTTACTAACGGAAATGTAAGGATGAAGGCAAGGCATAGCATAAAAGACTCATATGTAACATGCACAAACCCTTAGTTGTTACCTGTGTGGTAACTAATTATAGTGGTACCTTGGTTCTCAAACTTAATCTGTTCCAAAAGTCCGTTCCAAAACCAAAGTGTTCCAAAACCAAGGCACGCTTTCCAATAGGAAGTAATGCAAACTAGATTAATCCGTTCCAGACTTTTAAAAACAACCCCTAAAACAGCAAGTTAACATGAATTTTACTATGTAACGAGACCACTGATCCATAAAATGAAAGCAATAATCAATGTAAAAAGGTAAAGGTAAGGGACCCCTGACAGTTAAGTCCAGTCGCAAACGACTCTGGGGATGCGGTGCTCATCTCTCTTTACTGGCTGAGGGAGCCGACGTACAGCTTCCGGGTCATGTGGCCAGCATGACTAAGCCGCTTCTGGTGAAACCAGATCAGCACACGGAAATGCTGTTTACCTTCCCGCCAGAGTGGTACCTATTTATATAATTGCACTTTGACGTGCTTTTGAACTACTAGGTTGGCAGGAGCAGGGACCGAGCAATGGGAGCTCAGCCCATCGCAGGGATTTGAACCACCGACCTTCTGATCGGCAAGCCCAAGGGGCTCAGTGGTTTACACCATAGCGCCACCTGCGTCCCAATTAATAATCAATGTACTGTACTATAAAATAAATAAGACGGTACTGTATTGTAGATGATAAATTTTTTTTTGTTTTTTTGTTTTCTGAGCTGCACTGATGATAGTCATTGTTTGGATTGGGGGCTTTTATCCATTTCTGCAGTCACGCAGTCAATCAACCAATCAGTAGCTGAACTGGGTTCCACACAGTTACAAAAACAAATTAACTGAAAAAGCCTCAAAAACGCAAAATAAATATCAAAAGCGCCAAACTTAATCCATTCCATTTGACTTCCAAAATGTTTGAAAACCAAGGCACAGTTTCCGATTGGTGCTGGCGCCCCGGAAACAATAACTGACAGCCGCATTGGACATTCGGCTTCTGAAAAACGTTCGAAAACCAGAACACTTACTTCAGGGTTTTCGCTGTTTGGGAACCAAGGCATTTGCGTACCGAGACGTTTGAGAACCAAGGTACCAACTGTATAAGCAAATCTATTACCAATAATTTGCTATCTTGTGGATTGTGACGACTTAGATCCGAAAATACAAACAAACATGGACAAAGAGAATAGTTCTGGAAATGACAAGAGCAGTAAAATTTAAGTATCCAGCGAGGAAGGTGTTTTGTTCTGCTTCATTTCCACTCGTGTCTGTTGTAGCCTTTAACTTTCTATACCACAAATATGCTCCCGTTTATTCCTGGATTAGTCAGGCTAGTTTCTTGGTGAGGTATTGGCTCTAAGACCCTTTACCTTTTTATGAGTCGTTAAGATAACAAAGGAAGTGGCTCTGTGCCAGATGAGAGGCGAATGGGTTCCCCCTCCCTCAACTCGCTGGTAGTTAAAAAGACAGCCCAGAGTTGGCAGTTTTGAGTTAAGTGCGCTAGAAGCTAGAGGAACAGGCAGGCTGGAACCCGAGAGAGGGAGACATGCTTGAAATCTGCTTGATTGGGGTGTTAATTCTGTGAACCCTTCCATTGTAGGCTCAGGTTGTAGATATGTGTGTATACAATCCAGTCGTGCAAAAACCAGGAGTTTCTGCTCCACATTTAAGACACGAGGCATTGCATATATCCAGTGTAGTGGGCAATTTATGATTTTGCTATTTTATACTATTTGATTTATTGATTGCAGTTTTGTTACATTTTGGTTTTGTGTTAATGGGACGTTCACGTCTGCGGGGGCTTACCTACCAAAAAATGATGTATAAATAAAATGTGGACTGTCCTGCCTTGGAGGTTTCTAAGCAGAGGTTGGATAGCCATCCGTCATGGATGATCTAGCTGAGGTTCCTGCATTGCCGGGGGTTGGACTAGATGACCCTCGGGGTCCCTTTGAATTCTACGATTCTGTGATTTTATAATGCGACAATTAAAGGGCAAATCCTGACCATGCAAAACCACTCAGAGATGGGCCAGTGAGGGGGTGTGGTCTTCCATCATGTAGAATGGATTGGTGAATTTCTCACTGGTTGTTGTTTAGTTGTTTAGTCGTGTCCGCCTCTTCGTGACCCCCTGGACCAGAGCACGCCAGGCACTCCTGTCTTCCACTGCCTCCCGCAGTTGGGTCAAACTCATGCTGGTAGCTTCGAGAACACTGTCCCACCATCTCGTCCTCTGTCATCCCCTTCTCCTTGTGCCCTCCATCTTTCCCAACATCAGGGTCTTTTCCAGGGAGTCTTCTCTTCTCATGAGGCGGCCAAAGTATTGGAGCCTCAGCTTCAGGATCTGTCATTCCAGTGAGCACTCAGGGCTGATTTCCTTCAGAATGGAGAGGTTTGATCTTCTTGCAGTCCATGGGACTCTCAAGAGTCTCCTCCAGCACCAGAATTCAAAAGCATCCATTCTTTGGCGATCAGCCTTCTTTATGGTCCAGCTCTCACTTCCATACATCACTACTGGGAAAACCATAGCTTTAACTATACAGACCTTTGTCGGCAAGGTGATGTCTCTGCTTTTTAAGATGCTGTCTAGGTTTGTCATCGCTTTTCTCCCAAGAAGCAGGCGTCTTTTAATTTCGTGGCTGCTGTCACCATCTGCAGTGATCATGGAGTCCAAGAAAGTAAAAGCTCTCACTGCCTCCATTTCTTCCCCTTCTATTTGCCAGGAGGTGATGGGCCCAGTGGCCATGATCTTGGTTTTTTTGATGTTGAGCTTCAGACCATATTTTGCACTCTCCTCTTTCACCCTCATTAAAAGGTTCTTTAATTCCTCCTCACTTTCTGCCATCAAGGTTGTGTCATCTGCATATCTGAGGTTGTTGATATTTCTTCCAGCAATCTTAATTGCGTTTTGGGATTCATCCAGCCCAGCCTTTCGCATGATGAATTCTGCATATAAGTTAAATAAATTAGTGCTTTGCAAACCAGCTGAACGTCCCAAACAAACCAGCCCTGTATGGTGGGTTAGGAGCATAACGCCACACTTCAGATCCCGTCCCGCGTACAATCCCGGAGGATACAGTCCAGTCCAGCCCGTGGCATCCTCGCTTGCCCCTTTGCTCACCATCTCTGGTGCACTAAAGTGTTTTAACACTGCAGACTCTGGGGTGTCAAAATGCAATTCTTGTGTAACGTTCTGTTCTGTCCGGGGACCAAATGTTCCATCGCTTCCCTCCCTCCCCAACTCCTCTTCTTTCTATAGCGTAGGAGACATCGGGAGAAAAACGAAGTTAGCGAGGATTCTCCACCACCCGAGCTGGAATGATGGAAAGCGCGAAAGTAAACAAATTTGGAACAAAACCGTTCCAAAGTGCCACCGATGATTGAGAGCGAGTGTGCTTTAAAAAACAGAGCGCTGAAGTGGGCAGGCTGTCGTGGCAAAATGCCACATCAAATTGGTCTGTTGGTTTAAAGCGCTGGAAAGTTTATTATCGTTCAACATCCAAGGGCTCAGCTTTTCTAAGACGAAAAAAGCAGAGAGTTTATGTTTCGCAAGTGGGGAATCTCAAGTGGGGAGGAGCGAAGCAGGGCTATCCCCTGACAGGTGATTCCCACAACTGGCATTCAAAGAGTACAGGCCCTCCAAATGTCCCTATTTTCCAGGGACCATCCCAGATTTACAGAAATCATCTCGGTTTCTGAAGGAGCGTCTCCATCCCCATCATTCTACCCGGACACTGAGGTCCAGCACCGAGGGCCTTCTGGCAGTTCCCTCCCTGCGAGAAGCCAAGTTACAGGGAACCAGGCAGAGGGCCTTCTCGGTAGTGGCGCCCTCCCTGTGGAACGCCCTCCCACCAGATGTCAAAGAGAACAACAATTACCAAACTTTTAGAAGACATCTGAAGGCAGCCCTGTTTAGGGATGCTTTTAATGTTTGACGTATCACAGTATTTTAATATTCTTTTGGAAGCCGCCCAGAGTGGCTGGGGAGGCCCAGCCAGATGGGCGGGGTATAAATAATAAATTATTATTATTATTATTATTATTATTATTATTATTATTATTATTATTAACTCAGTGGGTTAGAGCGTGGTGCTGATGATGCCAAGGTCGCAGGTTCGATCCCCGCATGGTACAGCTGCATATTCCTGCACTGCAGGGGGGTCAGGCTAGATGATCCATAGGGTCCCTTCCAACTGTGTTCCTCCCAACAGTGATTTATGTGTTGTGGATAGATAGATAATTTATTACGGTCGGAGACCAGCTAATAAAACACACTTGGGGGTAAAATCCCCGAAAGAAAACAAACAGTTAAAACAATGTACAACAATAAATTTAAAATTTATAAATGCGATAAGCATATAGACACTTAAAACTTTAAGATAAGCTACCGCAGAGAGATGACCCAGAGTCACCCATGGAACCAAGTTTGGGGATTTTCCTCACGAACTAGTTTGAGTCGGGGGACGGTCTGCGCCTACAGATCTGTACACAGAATCTGGCGACCATCCAGGTCGTCTTATGATCTTTGCCTAACAGAAGAAGGTCAAATTTTTGCTTTTCCGGGAGATCAGCGAGCCTCACCAGCAGGGGATCAATTGTTTTGCTACGTGCCTCTTCATAAAAGGGACATCTAAAGAACAAGTGCTCTGGGCTTCCTATCTCCCCCAATGAACAGGCGCAAAGTCTCTGAGCCTATGGGACTTTTTTAAAGGCTCCTTCCAGGACCGGCGAGGGCAGAGCCGAGCTTCTAGCCCTTCTAGCATTTTTGGATATGAGAAAGAAGAGATATGCTGCCGGTGCGGCTATATATCTCTCAATTTCTCCAATTTTATAGTCGGGGCACCTTGAGCAGTCCTGTTGTCTCTCGGTGTCTATGATTCTTTACGTGACTGTAGCTTTTGCCTGGCCCAACCCCAGACTTAAGAGGGCTTGAGGGGCAAAACCCAGTTTCTGGAGGGTGTTCAGGACTGCTGTCAGCCAGCCTGACTCATTATGTGTTGTGAGTTGACGATTTGCATAGTTGGCCATATTGATGACTCCCCCCCCCCCCCTTAGCAGGCCAGTGCTAAAAGCTCTCCAGTAAAATGGTTTTTGTATGCCACCACAGCAGCAAGACAAAACAAGACACACAAAAATGGAAAACATCAGAAATCCCAACAAAAGAGGAATGAGTACTCAAGAGGAATGAGGCACTCAGAAATGGCGGAACTCATGGTTTAAATAAGGAATCAGAAAGATGAAATATCTTTGGAAGAATGGAGTCTGTTTTGAGTCTAGATAAGACCACAATACAGCCAAATAAAAGTTCAAACAGGTTTTGACTTACGAGCAATGGAAAGAAAATAGAAAAACATTGTAATAGAGGGTTTAGGTCAGGGGTCAACAAACTTCTTCAGCAGGGGGCCGGTCCACTGTCCCTTAGACCTTGTGGGGGGCCAGACTACATATATATATAGATAGATAGATAGATAGATATATTTGGGGGGGGGGGATGAACGAATTCCTATGCCCCACAAAAAAACCCAGAGATGCATTTTAAATAAAAAGACACATCCTACTCATGTAAAAATACGCTGATTTCCAGACCTCCTGTGGGCCGGATTTAGAAGGCGACTGGGCCGGATCCGGCCCCCGGGCCTTAGTTTGCCTACCCATGGTTGAGGTGAATAGGTAAGGTTAAGAGGTTGGACTGGCAGCAGGCAGGAGAGAGAACGAGACCCTCATGGATGTAAGGATGAGAAGTCGCCAAGATAAATAGGTTTTGATGTAAATTGTATGTTATATGATCTGAATGTAAGTCAATGTGAAAAAATAAACATATTTTCAAAGAAAAGAACAAGCTCTCCAGTAGTACAGGGGCTTTTCTGGGCACATGAGATTTGTAAGGGTAGCTTGACAGGAATGCCGAGTGTCAACCTTTTGGAAGATTTGCACCTGCAATTTAACTACCAGTGCCTTTTCCCTTAATGTACTTTGAAAATACTTTTGATTAAAAGCCTGGCTAGGGAGAGAAGCAAGTGTAAAGCTTGCCAAACCTTTGATCAGCCCTGTTAATTTATCAAGCCCAGAAAGTGTGGCGCGGGCTTTGCCATTTAAGCATTGCTAGCAACGCACAGCAGATTGTACTGCGTAAGAAGAAAACCGATAGCTGAACTCCCTCCAGCTTTTGTGACTCAAGGAGCTAATGGAATTATTTTCTTGGGTTGTCGATAAGATGCGACTGTGATTGATGGCGCATGCTGCCGCCTCATTTATAGAGCGCCCCATATTATCTCTGAGGGTTGTGCACACTGGATTAGGCAGCTTTAATTCCCGATGGATTAATCATAGATAAATGTTCCCTTTTGGGTTTTATGCATGCAGTAACAAGCTCAGGCTAGGAGTACATGCAGAGCATAAGTTTTCAGTAAATGATAGTGGGGGATGTAATCCACTGGGAGCAGTCAAGTACAACATTCCTTGTTTTCCTAGAGTGGACATGTAAGGGGATGTTTGGTCCAGCCAATCGAAACTTCCTGTTTCCTCCTGGGCTGGAGCATCCTTCCTTGCATGTGACTAGAAGTGGGTGTGACCTTACCTGTCCAGGTAACAAAAAGGACAAGTCACATAGCACTCTCTCTGTTTTTGACTTTCTTCTTCGTTGGACCAGCTTTTTAGCTAGGGACTGCTATGTTAGCTTTCAGCTAGCATAAACACCGGGATTATATTCCCATATGGGGTAGATCCACATGTACATATTTGTAACTAAGTCTGCCTTCAGGGATCCAACTGTGAACTGATGTGAGTAAACTTCTTTTATTGACTTTAGGTAAGATTGTTTGCAGTGATAGTTTTAGCTATAGTATGAGAGGGGAAAGTATACTACAGTGGTGTGTGTGTATATGTATGTGTTTTCTTTAAAGAGAGAGGTGGGAGGGGGAGAGAATAAGAGGGAAGGAAGAGGAGAGAAGGGAAGAAGAGGAGAGGGTGGGAGAGGTAACAATAGCAGTGGCAGTGGTGTGGGGGAAAGTTTTGTTTTAAAGGAGGGGGTTTAGGTAAGATTGTTGTGTCTTTATTCTTTTAAGAGGGATTAAAGGGAATTTACCAGGAACTATACAATTCAATCTGAGACAGACTGAATTGTATAATAGTGAGAGGCTCACACGAGCCTGCAACCAGCTATCTGCCATGCATGCAAAGGGGAATGTAAACTCTGCTACGTAAAGGAACTTGCTAGCGCAAGTTAGGAAGGATATTAATAAACAATATATCCTCTCCTGCCTCCCTGAACGTTCCCACAGATAATTTGGTCCCCCTGCTTTATTAGGTTAAAATGTAGAGCATGGGGGGGACTTCAGTTGCACAGTGAGGCTTGAATATTTGGCCGATGAGTATGAGTTGAGATGAGAGAGAGAGAAAATAGCACATACATTGTCTGGAGAGAATAACAAACAAAATGGCATTTGGTGAGTTTGCATATCTGCATCCTCTTTCAGCCTAACTGAATACAGTCTCCTTCAGAGCATTACTCTGCAAATTACACAGTACTTCCCAAACCTCTTTGGCATGTTGCAATTCTCTGATGTGTATGATCTGTGAGTCTTCTGCTGAAAGACAGATAATGGCCTTTGCTTGCTTATCTTGGTTATCCCATTTTTCAAAATTAGCAGCTGGGCATGGGTCAGCAATAACTCTGCCACAAAGCTTCCTTACCAAGGAGATTCTATATTTTGAACTTCCACAGCTGAAAATTTTGCTCGTTCAACTTGCGGATTATTGTATTTGCATACATTCTAGCCATTTTGTTTGCCATTCTCTTCAGACAATATATCTGCTATTTCTTTCATCTCCACTCATCCTGCAAACAGTTCCTGCATAAATAAAGCCTTTGAACTCCAGAAACTGTAAGTCACTATTCCAATCTAATTCACCTAAACAGCAAGTTCTGCTAACAGCAGTGTGCTAACTCCAAGTGTTTTATATAGAAGCACAGTTGGTATTTCCACCTATCCTATAACCATCTTGGGAGGAGTGGTGCTTATTATTGATTAAAGTTGGAGTCTTGACAAATTGCTTTCCCCAGTCAGTCACTTGCCCTTGAGAAAGCTTCATCTTTTAGTCTTTAGTTATTATAAGACCACTTCCGAATGATGTTTTATTAAGCATTCACTTTGATTTGTTCATGACATTGCACCAAGCAAATGTTGTCCCGCACTTTCCAGTGCATTTCCCTGTGACTTTGCTTTGTGCAAAGATTCCAGTGTTGGAGGGGAGAGAGGAGTGAGGTTGTTGCAGTAGAGCCCTTCCATTTAAACAGCTGGCATGGAACAGGAATCCCAACAAACAGAAGAGGCATTTAGCTAATTTGGTATTTGTGCTAGTTTGCCATCAACTTTATATAGAACTTGAAAGCCTCGTTATCACTCCATTCACTGTCCAGAGCAAGAAGGGTTCCTCAGTTACTTTGGCGCTCTTGCAGGTGACGTCATTGCTCTGTATTTTTTTTAAAAAGCCACGGACCCTTGTTCATTCTCCTTTATAGCATGGCTTGTACCGTTAACAAGACGTCTGTACTGTATCACGATTACTGTTAATGGTGGTGTTAAGGGCTAAGATGGTTTTGTCGCTTATCAGAAATAACAGCCTAAAATAATTGGGTGCTAACAGTCCTTTAGCAGATGCTTTAAATTAGCACCTCTCCTTTGCAGGTTACTCACATTTCCTGTTAAGGTGTTTCTCTCCCCCCCTTTTTAAATGCCACTTTTGATCATGCGTTAGTTTTATGAGGTGAAAATTACCCGCTCCATAAACATTTCTCTTTCAATACATGCGTTTGCCGCCTAATGAAAAGCACTTATGAGTAAGCACTGTCGTGGGTGAGATGAGATCTCAAGCTCTCACTATTATGTCGGGGATCTTAAGAATTCATTATGTGTGCAGAGGGGGAAACAGTTCTGAGCTGAAACAACTACAGACATTATAAACAACCCCCCCAAATGCATGCTATTATATAATGCTTTTAAACTGTGTGATGCAGCAGCAAAAAAGCTAATGGTATTCTAGACAACATCAACAGAATTCTAGTGTCCAGATCAAGGGAAGTAATGTTGTTGTTGTTTAGTCGTGTACGACTCTTTGTGACCCCCTGGACCAGAGCACGCCAGGCACTCCTGTCTTCCACTGCCTCCCGCAGTTTGGTCAAACTCATGCTGGTAACTTCGAGAACACTATCCAACCATCTCGTCCTCTGTCGTCCCCTTCTCCTTGTGCCCTCCATCTTTCCCAACATCAGGGTCTTTTCCAGGGAGTCTTCTCTTCTCATGAGGTGGCCAAAGTATTGGAGCCTCAGCTTCAGGATCTGTCCTTCCAGTGAGCACTCAGGGCTGATTTCCTTCAGAATGGAGAGGTTTGATCTTCTTGCAGTCCATGGGACTCTCAAGAGTCTCCTCCAGCAATAGAATTCAAAAGCATCCATTCTTCGGCGATCAGCCTTCTTTATGGTCCAGCTTTCACTCCCATACATCACTACAGGGAAAACCATAGCTTTAACTATACAGACCTTTGTCGGCAAGGTGATGTCTCTGCTTTTTAAGATGCTGTCTAGGTTTGTCATTGCTTTTCTCCCAAGAAGCAGGCGTCTTTTAATTTCGTGACTGCTGTCACCATAAGGGAAGTAATAGTACCACTCTATTCAGCCTTGGCCAGACCACACCTGGAATACTGTGTCCAGTTCTGGGCACCACAATTTAAGAAGGATGTTGATAAACTGGAAGGTGTGCAGAGGAGAATGACTGAGATGATCAAGGGTCTGGAAACCAAGCCTTATGAGGAACAGTTGAAGGAGCTGGGTATGTTTAGTCTGAAAAAGAGGAGACTGAAAGGAGATATGAGAGCCATCTACTAATGTCTAAAGTGCTGTCACAGGGAAGATGGAGCAAGCTTATTTTCACCTGCTCTGGAGGGTAGGACTCGAACCAATGGCTTCAAGTTACGAGGAAGGAGATTGATCAGGAAGAACGTCCTGACAGAAAGAGCTGTTCATCAGTGGAAGGGACTCCCTCTGGAGGTGGTGGACTGTCCTTCATGGGGGGCTTTTTAGCAGAGATTGGATGGCCCCCTGTCCTGGATGCTTTAGCTGAGATTCCTGCATTGCAGGGGGTTGGATCAGGCCAAACTTGGCCCTCCAGCTGTTTTGGAACTACAGTTCCCATCATCCCTGACCACTGGTCCTGTTACTTAGGGATGGTGGGAGTTGTAGTCCCAAAACAGCTGGAGCACCAAGTTTGGCCATGCCTGGACTACATGAATCCTGGGGTAACTTCCAAGTCTACAATTCTACAGTGGTCAATTCTGTGTCCAGAGCAGCTGTTTACCAGCTCCATCTGGTACGCAGGCTGAGACCCTCCCTGCCCGCGGACTGTCTCGCCAGAGTGGTGCATGATCTGGTTATCTCCCGCTTGGACTACTGCAATGCGCTCTATGTGGGGCTACCTTTGAAGGTGACCCGGAAACTACAACTAATCCAGAATGCGGCAGCTAGACTGGTGACTGGGAGTGGCCACCGGGACCATTTAACACCGGTCCTGAAAGTCCTACATTGGCTCCCAGTATGTTTCCGAGCACAATTCAAAGTGTTGGTGCTGACCTTTAAAGCCCTAAATGGCCGAAGGTCATGTATACCTGAAGGAGCGTCTCCACCCCCATCGTTTAGCCCAGACACTGAGGTCCAGCGCCGAGGGCCTTCTGGCGGTTCCCTCATTGTGAGAAGCCAAGTTACAGGGAACCAGGTGGAGGGCCTTCTCAGTGGTGGCACCCTCCCTGTGGAAATCCCCCCCATCAGGTGTCAAAGAAATAAGCAGCTATCCTATTTTTAAAAGACATCTGAAGGCAGCCCTGTTTAGGGAAGTTTTTAATATTTAATGCTGTATTTTTTTAAACACTCGGTTAGGAGCCACCCAGAGTGGCTGGGGAAACTCAGCCAGATGGGTGGGGTATAAATAATAAATTATTATTATTATTATGGGAAAATCAGTGGTTAAGGTCAAGCACACGGTGTGGATTCAAGCAGCAAGGAGATTGTTCAAAGCAGAGCTGACTTACTTGGACTCAGGGGAGAACTTTGTTAATTTGGCACCCTGAGCAAGGACAAAACTTTTCCCTCCCCAGATATTTATTATAATTTTCACAATAATTCATTTTAGTCCACTTGCTTTTTATGGATCTTTTCAGTAGTTACCTGTATAGATATAGGTTATTCTTAAAGGTAAAGGTAAAGGTACCCCTGCCCGTACGGGCCAGTCTGGACAGACCCTAGGGTTGTGCGCCCATCTCACTCAAGAGGCCGAGGGCCAGCGCTGTCCGAAGACACTTCCGGGTCACGTGGCCAGCGTGACATCGCTGCTCTGGCGAGCCAGAGCCACACACGGAAACGCCGTTTACCTTCCCGCTAGTAAGCGGTCCCTATTTATCTACTTGCACCCGGGAGTACTTTCGAACTGCTAGGTTGGCAGGCGCTGGGACCGAACAACGGGAGCGCACCCCGCTGCGGGGATTCGAACCGCCGACCTCTTGATCGGCAAGCCCTAGGCGCTGAGGCTTTAACCCACAGCGCCACCCGCGTCCCTATAGGTTATTCTTATTGTTGTATAAATATAGGTGGTTGTTGTTGTTTTGTGCCCCCTCGATATGGTGCCTTGTGTGGGGAAGAACTGCTCACACTGCCCTAAATCTGGACTGTCTTCATCCCTGCGGCCAGTTTCATAACAAGCTTGTTAGTCTTCGTTGTAAGGAATATTCCCTGGGCAATTGCTATGTAAACCGATAGCATCTGCTGCCTCAGTGGGTGAGGGAGAATGAAAAGCACTTTCTCTTCTCCATTTAGTCGCTGTTCTCGTTCTGGTGTTTTTCATTCGCCGGCGTTTATGAAGCGTGTCGCCATCCTAACGCTCATCGCAATAAAAGATGTGCCTGAGCATCCTAATTGCAAGTGCTGCGTAAAAACTAAGCAGCGTTCGGGGCTTTTTGTTTTGGTTCTGTTTAGGGGGAAAGGTGCGCCAGGGCAGAACGCCACAGAGGAGTACAGAATTATTCATGGCGTGGGGAAAGTGGATAGGAATAATAGCAGAACTCAGGGAGACCCAGTCGAGCTGGATGTTGGAAAACGAAAAACAGGCAAAAGAAAGTACTCTCGCCAGAGTGGTGCATGTTCTGGTTGTCTCCCGCTTGGACTACTGCAATGCGCTCTACGTGGGGCTACCTTTGAAGGTGACCCAGAAACTACAACTAATCCAGAATGTGACAGCTAGACTGGTGACTGGGAGCGGCCTCTGAGACCACATAACACCGGTCTTGAAAGACCTACACTGGCTCCCAGTACATTTCCTAGCACAATTCAAAGTATTGGTGCTGACCTTTAAAGCCTGAAACAGCCTTGGTCCAGTATATCTGAAGGAGCGTCTCCACCCCCATCGTTCTGCCCAGACACTGAGGTCCAGTGCCGAGGGCCTTCTGGTTGTTCCCTCATTGCAAGAAGCCAAGTTACAGGGAACCAGGCGGAGGGACTTCTCGGTGGTGGCACCCGCCCTGTGGAACGCCCCCCCCCCCCGAGAACAACAACTACCAGACTTTTAGAAGACATCTGAAGGCAGCCCTGTTTAGGGAAGCTTTTAATGTTTGATGCTTTACAGTATTTTAATATTTTGTTGGAAGCCTCCCAGAGTGGCTGGGGAAGACCAGACAGATGGGCGGGGTATAAATAATAAATTGTTGTTTTTGTTGTTGATGGCGGGATATAAATAATAAATTGATGTTGTTGTTGTTGTTATGCTGCTGGCATCCGTCTGTCTCAAGCGTCAGTGGAGTTCACCTCCAGGGCTGAAGTCAAACAGCTGTTTTAGCAGCACTGAAGTGACCTCTCCAGTGTGCAAGCCTAGACAGTGTACCTGGGGGTCCTGGTCTGTCCAGACAGCAAGACCCCCCCCCCTCTTGACTTCGCTGATGTGGTCCAAAGGAAAGCAGGACAATATTTTTGGCACCAGCTTGGCTGCAGGAGTTGCCGGAAGGAGGCATACAAGGTGCGACCCAACCATCTTACGGACTCCACTCCAGATTTGTGTACGGTTTACTCCTTGGCCCTTTCTTCTCCCGAAGATATCCCGCAAGGCAGCGGAGGTTTAGGGTCAGGGTTTTCTTCTGCCAACCCTCACAGTGTCATTATTTTCTTTTTTTGGCTCCTGTCGTTGTTTAAAACCCAACTGGGACACATTTGCCAAGCCCTGCAAAGTTGGAAGAGGTTTGTCGGTGAGAATTTGCGAACAGCGGACAGGCAGGCAATCGGATTTCTCTTTTGCTTTCAACGCCTCTTTTGCGAAACCTGTTGGCTTCCCTCAGAATTTCTACAGGTGCATTCTTCTGGGCAATGTCTTCCAAATTGGCTCTAGTTATTCCTTCAGGCGAAAAGCTCCTATTTTGAATCATTCTCCATCTCTTTCTCCCCACCCCAATAAAACAAAAATCTCTCTGCCTTTAATCAGTGGCTGGAGGCAAGACTATATACCCAGACGACTCAAGGGAATGTATGCGCGACGTCGTTTCATTGGCACAAAATACGACGGGCTCATTTCTTTCGCCCTGATATTGCCTGTGGTTCTGAAACCCTACCAGGCCCAAGGCAGTTTACAAAGAAAAGAAAGAAAGAAAGAAAGAAAGAAAGAAAGAAAGAAAGAAAGAAAGAAATGCATTTTTTAAAATTCCTTTTTTGCGGCCACATAACTACGCAACTCACAAAAGAGCATCACCACATATTAGTCGTCACAAGCCCCTGCAAGAATGAAACTTTAACGGTATTGACACAGTTCAGTAGATCATTCCACAAGCACAATAGAGACTGCAGAGGTGATCTTTCATTGTCTTCTGTTTCTTACGTAATCTAGAAATGGTTGGCAACTGTTGTGAAAGGAAAAGTGATTTGACTTCCCTTGAGCAGCTCTAATCTGATTAGTTAATTTTTCTGCTAAGGCAGTTTTATTGTATTTTTAATATTTTGTTGGAAGCCGCCCAGGGTGGTTGGAGAAACCCAGCAAGATGGGTGAGGTATTCAAAATTATTATTATTATCCAAACTCTTATGTCTTGTGTGTCCGAAGTAAGACCCTTGGCCCTCCGCCAGGATTGAACGATTTCCATTCCAGCAGCTACAAATGAAAACCTTAATAGGTCTTTATGTGTGTTGTGACGTGGGGTTTGTGATTTCAGCTCTCTTGACATAACCTGCTGGAGACAGTTCTCTAGTAACACTTCTTTATTACAGCAAACAAGACTGAAGACTGAGGAGGGGAAAGCTACATTTATAGGGACAGGGGACTAGCTAGAAAGGATACATTTTGGAGGGAACAATATCAGGCAATCACAGTCCTGCCTTTTGGAGGAAACCAATAAGACAGAGGATCCAAATACAGCAGTTTAAATGAACCAATAGTAGCTGTACCCCCTGAAACCAAAAGGCAGTTACTTTACCCTAATGCAAATATAGACAATAATAATACAGATATAAAATCCTTTGACTCAATACACAACACCCCTCCCCCCCTAGTGAGCACAGCAGACGTAATCTCTCAGGTACTGTGGGGTCCTACAACTTCTACTTGATCTCCTGACAACAGGCGTTGCCGGTTCTGGATTGGGTGTTACCTGTGGTAGAGGGGCTGCTATAGGGGTTTCCTCAGGAACAGATGGAGTCCCAGACATCTCAGGGTTCCCTACCTGTACCTCGTCATCATGAGGACTAGCAGACCCTGGTTCATTTGCTGAAGCCCCTGGTGACTGCACCTCTGGGCCATTTTCACTCTGGTCTTGCAGCTCTGCGTCGTTAGCCAGGGATGAATTATCTGACTCCTCCCTGCTGAGCGCCCGGCGCCTCAGCTGATCTATATGTCTCTTCCAAACTTGCCCATTTTCCAAGGTTACATAATAGGACACAGGTCCACTAGCCCGGGTGACCACACCAGCCACCCACCGCGAACCTCGTGAATAGTTCCTCACCCAGACCAGATCTTCAGGGGCGAGATACCTTGTTGTGTCAGTCTCAGCCTGGGGGGTTGCTCTTGAATTATGGTTTGGCATTTTATCCGGGTGGACATAATCCAGCACCGTTACCAGTCTTCTACCCAAGAGCAGCTCAGCTGGCGACTTGCCCGTCGCAGTACACGGCGTCGCATGCTGCAAAAATAACATTCGCGCGATGCGAGCTGACCAGTTACCCTCCATTAAGCGCGCAATGGATTCTTTGGCTGTTCTTACCATGCGCTCAGCCTGCCCATTGGAGGATGGGTGAAAGGGCGCGGATGTGACCCCTCTTATGAAGTTATCAGCCAAGAATGCCCTGAATTCTTGGGATACAAAAGCTGCCCCATTATCTGATACAATGGTCTCAGGTAACCCGTGGGTTGCAAACAGCTGCCTCAACACCTTGATTACGGCAGCTGATGCCATGCTAGGGACCATCGCCACTTCTAACCATTTGGAATATGCATCGACGACAACCAAAAAGACCTTCCCCTGGAATGGCCCAGCAAAATCTAAGTGCAGCCGGCTCCAGGGAGATCTGGACTGCTCCCACCAGTGAACTGGTGCTCTGGCCACTTCTGGCCGCACCTCTTGGCATGCCTTACATGTTCGTACCCATTGTTCTATGTTCTGGTCCATTCCAGGCCACCACACATAACATCGGGCTAGCGACTTCATCCTGACCATTCCCGGGTGTCCCATGTGAAGCGTCTCAAGCACCCTGTTTCTCAGTGGTGCTGGGATGATCACCCTATCTCCCCACAGGAGACAACCCTTATGCATGGACAACTCGTGCTGCCTTGTCGCATAAGGCCTGAATTTGTCTTCATGCGGACCACCTGGCCACCCCCTCCCCACCCAAGTGAGCACACGGGAGAGAACAGCATCTTTCCTCGTTTTCTCAGCTATATCAGTAGCCGTTACAGGAGCCCCCGGAAGTGTTTCCAGCATCATTATGTGCTCCGCTGGAGCGGGATCCTCATTGCTCCCGCCAGGAAGGGGCAATCGACTCAGCGCATCAGCGTGGCACAACCGTTTCCCCGGCACATGGGTCAAGGTGTACTGGAACCCGTTCAGGAATATAGACCAACGCAACATTCTGGGGGAGAGAATTTGTGGCGTTTGTTTGTTCGGGTTGAACAACCCTAACAGTGGTTTGTGGTCCGTTTCAATGGAGAAATGGCGACCGTACACATAATCATGGAACTTTTTGATTCCTGCCACAATTGCAAGCGCCTCTTTGTCAATTTGAGCATAGTTGCGCTCCGTGGGCGACAACGTACGGGAATAGAAAGAGATGGGCTTTTCCGACCCATCCAGTTCCCTATGACTCAGCACCGCCCCCAGGCCGTATTGAGAGGCATCACATGCCAGGACCAGCGGCTTTGACTCATCATAATGAGCAAGGACGCTCCCGCTACTCAGCATTCTTCGCAAGGAGTCAAAAGCCTTCTGCTGCCCCTGCCCCCATCGCCACACATTCTTTTTCTGCAACAGTCTATGTAATGGTTCAGCTACCGAAGCTTTATGGGGTAAGAACGAATGATAAAAGTTAATAAGTCCCAGGAATGACTGCAACTCCGTCTTGTTCTGTGGTCGTGGTGCCTCGATGATGGCCTTAATCTTAGCATCTGTGGGGTGGATGCCTGATGCATCAATTTTAAACCCCAAGAAATCCACAGCTGGCACCCCAAAACTGCATTTTTCCTTTTTCAGTTGCAACCCCACCTCCTTGAACTTGAGCAACACTGCACGGACACGCGCAACCAGTTCCTGTGGGTCTTTTCCAGCAATCAAAACGTCATCAAAAAATGGCAAGACCCCCGGCAGACCTCTTAACAGGCGTTCCATGAGCCCTTGAAAAATCCCTGGGGCCACACAAACTCCAAATTGTAATCTGTTAACTCTGAACGCCCCTTTATGTGTGACAATAGTCTGTGCTTCCGCTGATTGTGGGGTTACTGGCAGCTGTTGGTAGGCTTGTGCCAGGTCAATTTTGGCAAACACCTTGCCCCCAGCCAGTTTAGCCAACAGATGTGATACGACTGGAATGGGGTATGAGTTTCCCCTGAGTGCCTTATTGATAGTACATTTGTAATCTGCACAGATCCTGACTTCCCCATTTGCTTTAAGGGGCGTGACGATTGGAGTCTCCCACTTAGCAGAGTCCACGGGTGAGAGAACTCCCTGCTTGACCAATTTATCCAGCTCTGCTTCGATCTTGGGTTGCAGTGCAAATGGCACTCGCCTTGGTTTGAGTCGGATTGGGGCCACCCCAGGGTCCAACTCGAAGTCAACTGGGGGCCCTTTATAACAACCCAGTTTTCCATTAAAGAGACCAGCAAACTCTTTGCATAATGCCTCGCTCATCTCAGGGCAGGTTTGGATTGAATTAAGCCCTGATATACTCAGTCCCAGGGCGGGGAACCAGTCAGTGCCCAGGAGACTGGGGCGACTGCCCTTCGCAATCACCAGTTTGAGTACAGCCTGTTTGTCCCGGAACTGAACTCTCACGGCACACATTCCCATAACATGGATGCGGCCCGCTGAGTATGACTGCAAGGTTGCCGGGAAGGGCTCCAGAGGGGGCAACTTACCCCTGGGGAAGAATGTCCTCGCGGTCTGGTCCGACACGATAGTGAATCCAGATCCGGAGTCCACCTCCATGTCGCACTGCTGACCCTCAATCTTCACCTTGACGTGTGCCTTGCCTTGCGCTGGGAACTGCACGACCCTCCCGTTGATCTCCGTTACATAGTGGCAGTCCTTTAGAAAATGGGTTGCTGTGGGCGGTCTGCGATGCTCCAGTCTAGGTGTTCCTGTCGCTCCCAACGCCGCCGATCTACAGACCCTGGCGATGTGACCTGTCTTCCCGCACGTCCGGCACATAGCATCCCGGAAACGACAACTCTTCCGCTCATGGTTTCCGCCACAACCTGGACACCTGCCTCGGTGATCTTTGTGCACTGTGCAGGCCTGACGCACTGACTCGACCCCACGGACTGGGCTCTGGCTCGGAGTAGCCTCTAGCTCGTCCATGGCATGCGCAACTTCTATCTGTGGCTTAGGGGCCTTGCGACTGGCATCAAGCTCCTCTCTTTCATAATTCTCCGTGGCGGTGGCCTCCTTCAAGGCTGAAGCAAGGGTAACCTCTTCTTTAGCCACGATGCGTCTTCTGGCTTTCTTGCTGCTCAGACCACCGATAAACCGATCCAGGAGAGTCTCTTCCAGATTTTGGAAGTCGCAGTGCTGAGCGAGCTTCCGCAGTTCAGCTAGAAATGCAGATACAGACTCCCCAGCACGCTGCTGCCTCTCATGAAACTCCATCCGCCGGGCCATCTTGGTCTCAGTAGGCGCCAAATGGCTTGTTAGGCAGGCAAGAATATCTTTGAGAGATGTCTCACTTAGCTTCGCTGGAGCAAGCAATGCCTTGGCCAGCTTGAAGGTCTCAGGCCCACAGTAGCTCAGGAATGTGGCCCTTCTTTTGCTGGCATCGGTGATCCCTTGAGCCACTGCGAAGAACTCGAAGCGTTCGACGTAGTCTTCCCACGTGTGGGGCTCTGATGGCTGGAAGGGCTCCAATACCCTTGGACTCTCCATTGTCCTGTGGCAGGGTCGTCTTCTCAGCTGGCCAGTGAGTCTTGTTCTTAGCTGCAATCCGGACTCTGAGGCAGGGCTGCGTTTAACCGCTCCTCAGCATTCCGGATCCCATCCTCGTCGCCAGTTGTTGTGACGTGGGGTTTGTGATTTCAGCTCTCTTGACATAACCTGCTGGAGACAGTTCTCTAGTAACACTTCTTTATTACAGCAAACAAGACTGAAGACTGAGGAGGGGAAAGCTACATTTATAGGGACAGGGGACTAGCTAGAAAGGATACATTTTGGAGGGAACAATATCAGGCAATCACAGTCCTGCCTTTTGGAGGAAACCAATAAGACAGAGGATCCAAATACAGCAGTTTAAATGAACCAATAGTAGCTGTACCCCCTGAAACCAAAAGGCAGTTACTTTACCCTAATGCAAATATAGACAATAATAATACAGATATAAAATCCTTTGACTCAATACACAACAATGTGTAATCCATCTTGGAGGTTTTTCTTCCCATAACCCGAGCAATGCCAGTACGGTAACATTTGTCCTGAAAACGAGGCTTATTTCTCTGAAAACCATAGTTGAAATTTGACTTCAACTCAATCACATACGAAAATGAGACGTTTGATCCACACATACCCTCCAGCAGTGGAGATCTACATTATTATGCGACAATCTTAAAGGCATCCATGAAGAAGTTTAACGAGTTTTCCATCATTTTAGCCAGCACCAATATTAAAGGTCCTTTCCCCCCATAGAACGCTTCGTCGTTCATGAGTAATTTCAACTTCCAAGTCCGTCCCCTATAATCTCCTTGCGGACCTAATTTACAGAATAAGAGAACAAGAAGAACATACAGTGGTACCTCGGGTTGAGAACTTAATTCGTTCTGGAGGTCCATTCTTAACCTGAAACTGTTCTTAACCTGAAGCACCATTTTAGCTAATGGGGCCTCCTGCTGCCGCCGCGCAATTTCTGTTCTCATCCTGAAGCAAAGTTCTTAACCTGAGGTACTATTTCTGAGTTAGCGGAGTCTGTAACCTGAAGCGTATGTAACCCGAGGTACCACTGTACGTTTAAAGAAGATTGGAAAATGTTTATTGAATATACGGGGGATAATGGTGTACACTTGAAAACGTGGGCAGCCTTAAGATAAATTCAACAGTGTAAATAAGTGTTGATGGATGCAATAATGGAATACGGAATGGCTTAGTTTATATAAAATATGCAGGGATTTATGCTGTGCAAAATGAACCATGGAAAGAGAAGAAGGGAAGTCATTCATATTTTAAGGTTGTTTAAGTGAATACAGTGGTACCTTGGTTCTCAGACAACTTGGAACCCAAACAATGCAAACCTGGAAGTAAGTGTTACGGTTTGCAAACATTTTTCAGAAGCCGAATGTGCTCTGTTTTGAGTGTTACGCTTCCGATTTGAGTGTTACGCTGAGATCTGTCTGTTTTTGCTATTTATTTTGCGTTTTCCTTTTTTGCGGCTCTTTTGTTTTTGTGACTGTGTGGAACCCAGTTCAGCTTGTGATGGATTGATTGTGTGACTGCAGTACATTGTCTATTGCTTTCATTTCATGGATCAATGGTCCCGTTAGAGAGTAAAATTCATGTTCAATCGCTGTTCTAGGGGTTGTTTTTAAAAGTCTGGAACGGATTAATCCGTTTTGCATGACTTTCTATGGGAAAGCGCGCCTTGGTTTTGGAACGCTTTGGTTTCGGAACGGATTAAGTTTGAGAACCAAGGTGCTACTGTATTCTAAACTGTAAAACAGAAAATTTAATAATAATTATATCGAAAAAGAAAGAAATTAAACTACAGCTCTTGGGGAGGACAGCACCCAGGAGATGAATGCAGCCTTCTTCAGCTCTGATATCCGAACTTGCCACTATCCAGTGTCCCTTGCTGGTGGGAAATCTTAAATACTAGGAAAAGAATGAGCTTTTTCTATCGGCTCTCTCTTGGGGAATGAGGCGCCTCGTTTCGCAATGCTTTGGCGCCTAATGGAGTTGTTTTCGTCTAAGAAGGCTTTCCCTGAGGTGCCCGTCCTCGGTGTAACATTAATTGCACATTTGTAGGAACGGTTTTGTTTATTTTTAGAACTTTTGGGGAGGCAGTTTAATATCTCAATGTTTTTTATTGCCGTACACAGCTTCAAGGACTACAAGGCTGCGAAGCGGTTTATAAATGTGTAGAATAAGTTGTTAAGTTGTGGGTGAACATATCAGACGACACAGCGATTCTTCAAACAGCTCTTCTTTATTCAGAGGCCAGAACAGAACTGAACCGAAGGCCTCAGTCAGCCTGCTTATATAGAGCTCCAGTACAATGTTACTGTAGCAACTTTCTAAAACTATCCAATCACTGACCGTCACTTTCGATCCTTCATTTGCATACAAACTATCCAATCACTGAACGTCACTTTCGATCCTTCATTTGCATACAAACTATCCAATCACTGAACATCACTTTCGATCCTTCATTTGCATAACTATGTACAATATCCCCCTGCTGGCCCAGGGTGAGAACTTCAGTACATAACATAAGTAAGACAAATAAATAAATTTCAAAAGTGGTGCTTGGAAAACAGGATCCTTTGGCCCAGGTTCATCAATGGTCCATTAGGTTCCAACAACAGATACTTGGGTTCCGTACAAAGTAGGCGAAGGAAAAGCCAAAAAACCTCAAAGAAAATCTCTGACAGTAATTTTTTTGTTAAGAAATGTAAAAGGGATTAGGGCAAAATTAATACCAATACCACATAGCAATTATATTAAAGTTGCTTAAGAATTTCCATTTGTTGGAATACAGACTTTGCAACCAGGGTGGATATGAGCACTAATCAGTGAGACTTGATTTACATCGTATTTTTTTACAGAAAGACGCATTCTTGCTGGTATAATCTTAATATTTACAAATGAATACAGATGAAGCTTTTGTTTTTGGAATAATAAATTTTCAGAGTAGCTTTTACAGTTATATCAAAAATTATTGATTTGGTTATACTATTAGAAATACATAAACAGATAATTATGAAATTATTGTGAGGTTTAAGAAGTTAACTGTTTATATTTGGGCAACTTTTCTGCTGTACTTTATTGGAAGGAGAAAAATGATCATTTCCTTAATAACAATTTAAACCATTTATTTAACTAAAATTATTTAACTAAAATAATAACGTTATAGCATATTTATCCATGTTTGTTAACTGATGTGGTTAAACATTTCTTGTTTTTTTAAAACAGACTGAGTTTTAGCACACATGAAAAACTTAAACAGATCCTGATTTCTTGCTGAATAGCCTTTGGACTATAATGTAACTTAAATAGAAAACTATCTTTAGAAATATTTTTTTCCTCCAAAGGCATTTTATTTTAAAAATCCAATTTAAATTTAAAAAAAACTGATTTAAATTTTAAAAAATCAGATTCTTTTATTTTTTGTTAAAAAAATATCATAGATTTTTATCCACCCTGTTTGCAACTATTTATTTATTTTTATCCATGACCACGACGTCTAAGGGGTGCACCTGAGGGGCAAATAAATCTGGGGTCTTCTCCAGACTCCCTGTTTGGTGAAGAAACTGCAAGCGATTATGGGGTTGGTTCTCATTCCCATTGCTACTTCCAGCTGAGTTTGTTTTTTTGTTATTGGCGCCTTAAAAAAACACTCCCAAATTAAAGCAAGAGAACACACAGAGACAGAGTTTGGAATCTTTCTTTTTATTTATTTATTTTTTTTAATTTTCCAACATACATTTATAGTATCCAATTTAACTTTATCACATATTTTCTCTTTTAGACTTCCTTCAACCTCTCTGACAATCATCCATTATTCAAATGTTTAAATACGCATTTCCTAATTTTATATTGCATTTTATAAACCTTCACACACTTAGTTTTCATCAATACAATAGTCCTCTATCATTTACAGAATCTTTCAGTACGCCTTTGCGTTCTCTTTTGAGGTGTTTTAATTAGACCCTTAGATTAGTCAGCTAGCTGGATTTATTGGATCGGAAACCTGCAAATAAACTGACAAGGTGTATCTATTTAATTGGGCCATGTGTGTTTTTAAAAGCGAAAGACATTTTTAATATCAGTACTTAGAAACGCCGCAGATGTCTGGCACCATCTAAGAAAAGTCATTTTGCTTCTCTCTCGCAAAGCAGAGTTTTAAAGGAAGCAGAGCTGCTTGCCCAACCCATAGTAGTTTTTTTTTTTAGTTTTTTTATTGACCAACCAATTTAATGGACATATTAAATTCGTGTCTGAACCAATTAAGACCAAAGCCATTAATTGGCAAGATGCATTAATTGGCACATGCATTAACTGTTCTAACAAATTAATCACAAATGTGCCTATTCAGACATCTTCCAGTCTCTCTCTCTCTCTCTCTCTCTCTCTCTCTCTCTCTCTCTCTCTCTTTCTCTCTCTCTCTCGATGGCACACAGTGTGTTTAAAATGGCTCTTATTATTTTGTGGTGATGTTCTTTTGCTGACTCCCCCCTCCTCCATATTTTCTGGGCATGCACGGTTACAAATCAGTTTTGGGGGAAAGGTACTGTTTTTGGGGGACAGGGGGCGGGTGGGTGTGGAGGACTCCCTGGTCCTGAATGGGGCAACTGTGTCCCTGAAGGACCAGGTGAGCAGCCTGGGAGTCATTCTGGACTCACAGCTGTCCATAGAGGTGCAGGTCGATTCTGTATCCAGGGCAGATGTCTACCAACTCCATCTGATACGCAGGATGAGACCCTACCTGCCCGCGGACTGTCTCGCCAGAGTAGTGCATGCTCTAGTTATCTCTCGCTTGGACTACTGCAATGTGCTCTACGTGGGGCTACCTCTGAAGGTGACCCGGAAACTACAACTAATCCAGAATGCAGCAGCTAGATTGGTGACTGGGAGTGGCCACCGGGACCATTTAACACCGGTCCTGAAAGTCCTACATTGGCTCCCAGTATGTTTCTGAGCACAATTCAGAGTGTTGGTGCTGACCTTGAAAGCCCAAAACGGCCTCAGCCCAGTATAACTGAAGGAGCGTCTCCACCCCCATTGTTCAGCCCGGACACTGAGGTCCAGCGCTGAGGGCATAGCTGCCAACTTTTCCCTTTTCTTGTGAGGAATCCTATTCGGAACAAGGGAATTTCCCTTAAAAAAATGAAAACGTTGACAACTATGGCTGAGGGCCTTCTGGCGGTTCCCTCGCTGCGAGAAATGAGGTTACAGGGAACCAGGCAGAGGGCCTTCTTGGTAGTGGCGCCTGCCCTGTGGAACACCCTCCCATCAGATGTCAAGGAAATAAACAACTACCTGAATTTTGGAAGACATCTGAAGGCAGGCAGCCCTGTTTAGGGAAGTTTTTAATGTTTAATGCTGTGTTGTGTTTTTAATATTCTGTTGGGCTCAGGAAACTCAGCCAGATGGGTGGGGTCGTTTAGGGCTTTAAAGGTCAGTAGTTTGTGTGAAAGGTATCTAGGGGTCTTGCTGGACCACAAGTTGAACATGAGTCAACAGGGTGATGCAGCAGCCAAAAAAGCAAATGCTATTCTAGGCTGCATCAACAGAAGTCTAGTGTCCAGATCAAGGGAAGTCATAGTACTGCTCTATTCTGCCTTGGTTAGACCACACCTAGAATACTGTGTCCAATTCTGGGCACCACAATTTATGAAGGATGCTGACAAGCTGGAATGTGTGCAGTGGAAGGTGACCAAGATGATCAAGGGTCTGGAAATACAGGCTTATGAGGAACAGTCGAAGTGCTGGGTATGTTTAGCCTGGAAAAATGGAGACTGAGAGGAGATATGTGAGCCATCATCTAATATCTCAAGGGCTGTCACGAGGAAGAGAGAACAAGCTTGTTTTCTCCTGCTCTGGAGGGTAGGACTCGAACCAATGGCTTCATGTTGCAAGAAAGGAGATTCCAACTAAACATCAGGAAAAACTTATGACAGTAAGAGCCGTTTGACAGCGGAACCGTCTCAAATGAAACGTGGTGGACTTTTCTTCCTTGGAGGTTTTTAAGCAGAGGTTGGATGTCCATCAGTCATGGATGCTGTAGCTGAGATTCCTGCATTGCGGGGGGTTGGACTAGATGACCCCTGGGGTCCCAACTCTACAATTCTACGATTCCATGAACCTATGATTCATTGCTGTGCCCACTTTTGCCCCTGGGCTAGCCCAATACTTGCATGCGGCCCCCGCAAGGTGGCCCTCAGGCTGCAAAGACTTTGTGCAAAGACAACTGTTCCTCATAAGCCTGTATTTTCCAGATTCAGGTAGTTGTTTATTTCCTTGACATCTGATGGGAGGGCGTTCCACAGGGCAGGCGCCACTACTGAGAAGGCCCTCTGCCTGGTTCCCTGTAACCTCATTTTTCGCAGCGAGGGAACCGCCTGAAGGCCCTCAGCCATAGCTGTCAACGTTTCCAATTTTTTAAGGGAAATTCCCTTGTTCTAGATAGAAAGTAAAAAAGCCAAGTGTCGTGCTGCTGCTTTGAAGACTCAGGGTTGCTGCGGCCCCAGCGGAACAGACTTTTGCAATGGTATTTCCCTTTTCCCTCTCCCCACTTCAGTCTCCTACGCACCCTTAAAACCTGCAGGTTCTTTGGGGCACATGTTTGTAGGATCTCGTGGAGAAATTGGGGAAATCCTCTTTTGTGACTGCAACCCATGCCAAATGGGATGCAACTTACTGGATGCAATTTATTATGGCGTCGCCTTCCGTCGACAGGAGTTGATTTCACCAGATGTGGACTGTTGACCGAGGTCAAAAGCAAACTCTTGGACGCGGGCCTGGGCCCAAAGCCAGCTAATCCAAGATCCAGGAAAAGGAATCCGGGTGTTTCTGTAGGATTAATAGTGACCACAACAATTGCTGTTTAGGGTTGTGCCGTGTTCAAACACATATCCAGAGTGGGCAGGTAGAGCGCTGAGCCCGTGCTACTGAAAACATTGTTTTCCTTTTAAACTGCTTTTGTATTGGAGTAGTTAAATAATAGCCTACCTTGTGAACCCGGCTGAACAATGGCTCTATTCAGGTCTTGCCTTCTGTCTCCCGTAAGGAAGCAATGTTTATGTGAAATGTACAGCCACTTGCTAGAATTAGCCCTCATGGCAAAGGGACAACTTTGGGACTATGTTGCGGATTGAATGGAGAAAAATCGGGGGGCTATCTGTGGCGAAAACACGTTTTGCCAGTGCTGGTGGGATTGTAAACCCGCCCTGAAAAGTGGGAAGGGGCGTAGAGAGGGATGAATGCTTTTGTCAACTTGGGTAATTCATTTTTCCAATCTTAATTCCAGTTCTCCACATTTTCTTATCCACTTGTGATATTATTATTTTTTAATTCACAGACATTTTAGTGCATGTCAATGTACGTTTCTCCAAATGTAATCATTTTCGCAAGCAGTTTCCCTCAATACAATATGGTTTTTTTCTGTGTTATTTTGACTGCTATTTGAGAAATGCCTTAGTGCAGCTGCAGCAGCACATCTGGATGCCTTCGTCTGCCCCACCTGCAACAAAACATGTCTCTCCCATATCGGTCTCTATGGTCCCAGCAGGCTCTGCAACCGTCCAACAGCTTGACCATACTCTTATCCACAGGCGAAGGCGTCCAGTTGTGCTGCTGCACTCCTCCCAGCAGTCATTCCTCCTCTGGTCGTTGTTGTGGATACACGACTTGGCTGCCTGTCTCCAGGCACTGCGGTCACCTGCAAGAATGCTCATTAAATACCAGAAGTGTCGTCTATTAGCATTGCTTAATCTGCCTGCAAACAAAGGGGCTATATTTTCAGGTTTGCCTTGTTTTCACCTTTTAAGCAACTGAAATGGTCAAAGGCCTGGAAACGATGCCTTATGAGGAACGGCTAAGGGAGCTGGGTATGTTTAGCCTGGAGAAGAGGAGGTTAAGGGGTGATATGATAGCCATGTTCAAATATATAAAAGGATGTCACATAGAGGAGGGAGAAAGGTTGTTTTCTGCTGCTCCAGAGAAGCAGAGATGTAGCAATGGATCCAAACTATAAGAAAGAAGATTCCACC
The DNA here is from genome assembly GCF_965153285.1 of Podarcis tiliguerta. NCBI lineage: Eukaryota > Metazoa > Chordata > Lepidosauria > Squamata > Lacertidae > Podarcis > Podarcis tiliguerta. The sequence goes on from NC_139542.1 coordinate 5,210,571, forward strand.
TAAACATTAGGAAGAACTTCCTGACAGTAAGAGCTGTTCGACAGTGGAATTTGCTGCCAAGGAGTGTGGTGGAGTCTCCTTCTTTGGAGGTCTTTAAGCAGAGGCTTGACAACCATATGTCAGGAGTGCTCTGATGGTGTTTCCAGCTTGGCAGGGGGTTGGACTCGATGGCCCTTGTGGTCTTTTCCAACTCTATGATTCTATGATTCTAGGATGGCTCCTGAAGTCTCCACCATTTGAGGATCATTGGATCTGGACTGTTTTCATAGCCTCCAACGTTTCTCTGATGAAAATAGGGACAGCCCATTCCATCATGTTAATTTTACTATTTGTATGCCGACCATCTTGCTGGGTTGCCCCAGCCACTCTGGGCAGCTTCCAACATATAGAAAAACATAATAAAACATTAAACATTTTTAAAATGTTAAACCTTCCCTATACAGGATTGCCTTCAGACAGCTTGGGGGCTGGATAACTCCATACCTTCCAACATTTCTCCAACGAAAACAGGGACAGCCAACTATACAGTCATACCTTGGCTTGAAGTAGCTTCGGGATGAGTATTTTCGGGTTGTGCTCCGTGGCGACCCAGAAGTAATGGAGCATGTTACTTCCGGGTTTCGCCGCTTGCACACACGCAGATGCTCATAATGATATCCCGCGCATGCACGGAAGAGACAAATCGCGACCGAGATGCGCGGACGCGGGTTGCGTTCGCTTCAGGATGTGAACGGAACACTGGAACGGATGCCATTCGCATCCAGAGGTACCAGGATGAATTAGGAATGTCCCTGGAAAATAGGGACTGTGTTTTTCACACATTAATACCACATCCTGTAGAATTCTATCTGTTATATTTTATCTGCACAATCGGAATGAATTTTAGGAACCAAATTGCTTTTTCTGTGCAGCCTGTACCGGAGCAGTGAACAGTGGTATAGTTAATTGTTGTAGCTCGTCTAAGACAATTGCCCCACTGCCCTGCTCACAATTGTGAGGAATAGTCTTACGTTATGAATGGTCCATGTCACCTTTAAGAAAAAGTGGTCGGAATTGGACAATATATATGTAGACGGTCCCTGGATCAAGGGACTTTTCATTAAGGTCTCAAAGCTCTTAACCTGGCTCAAAGTTGCCATCTGAACTAGGCAGATGTTTAACTGAGAAGCAATCATAGCTCGGGATGCAGGTGGCGCTGTGGGTTAAACCACAGAGCCTAGGACTTGCCGATCAGAAGGTCGGTGGTTCGAATCCCCGCGACAGGGTGAGCTCTTGTTGCTCGGTCCCTGCTCCTGCCCACCTAGCAGTTCGAAAGCATGTCAAAGTGCAAGTAGATAAATAGGTACCGCTCCAGCAGGAAGGTAAACGGCATTTCCATGCGCTGCTCTGGTTCACCAGAAGCGGCTTAGTCATGCTAGCCACATACCCGGAAGCTGTATGCCGGCTCCCTCGGCCAATAAAGCGAGATGAGCACCGCAACAGGAAATAAATTTGGTTAGGCTTTTAACATCAACCTACATATTTCACGTCTTCCAGAACAATATGTGAGCCACCCTCTGAAATTTGCACTCCCCCAAATTTTGTGGCACAGTTCTTCAATCAGATACTATATATTTATATGTTACGGGGAAGTGTGCTTTTAAATGTATATGCTATAGAACATGCAAAATGCATTATATTGGGGGAATATTGCTTAAATATATGCATGTCAGATTCAACCGCATACCTAAATAAATCTACGAGAAATTTGCACCGGAATACTGGCGAATTTTTATGAGGACGTTAAGAGAAAGTTGCAAACCCGATGAGGAAATGTAGAGAACTGAACTAAACTGAAAAACAGCAACAGAGACTGACAGATCGATTAATCCCTACTGATAGTTCCTTCTCTGCTCATTCTGCATAATGCACAAAATGTCAGCTTTTTAAAAATTGCTTATATAGAGGAAGAGGTTGGTTTTTCTTTTTCTTTTTTTTTAAAAAAGAGAGGGTTCTTTTGTATTGCTTTTTCACTTAAATTGCACCAATCCAAGATGCACAGCGCATAAATCTTGTCAAAGGAGGTTTCGTAATGTTGATCATAAGGAAGGACACCCTGTACGGGGCTCTCAGCTGGCTCTTTGCACTTCCATTGTTCTCGCAGGAGCAGGGGAATAATTTCTGACCACAGAAAGGAAATGAATGCCGCTGAGTTTGTGCCCTTTCTTGTTTTGATGAAAATGCAGTGCCTTGCAGGGAAGCTTCCTCCTTTTAACGATAGCTGAAGATGCCTTCGCAGTGGGCACAATTGGTGCGTTTTAATATACAGCAGTCTGGGGTGAGTGATTTTGGTATGCAAATGACAATAGCGCTCCACAGCTTGGAAAAGCAGAGGGAATCTCTAGCGCTGCTGGATTATTGGCCTGCTTTTTAAAACGGTGATGGCCCTTTTCATAAAAATATCACGATGCTATTCTTTGAAGGGAAGGAATTACAGTGGTACCTTGGTTCTCAAACTTAATCCGTTCCGGAAGTCCGTTCCAAAACCAAAGCGTTCTAAAACCAAGGCGCGTTTTCCTGTAGAAAGTCATGCAAAAGGGATTAATCCGTTCCAGACTTTAAAAAACAACCCCTAAAACAGCAATTGAACATCACAGCGTTTCTTCTCTCTGCGGTCCTCCCAGCGGTCATTAGGGAAGCGGCTGGCGCTGTGGTCTAAGCCACTCAGCCTCTTGGGCTTGCCGACTGGAAAGTCGGTGGTTTGAATCCCTGCGACAGGGTGAGCTCCCGTTGCTCGGTCCTAGCTCCTGCCAACTTAGCAGTTTGAAAGCACGCCAGTGCAAGTAGATAAACAGGTAACGCTGAGGCAGGAAGGGAAATGGTGTTTCCGTGCGCTCTGGTTTCCGTCACAGTGTCCCATTGTAGTGGTTTAGTCATGCTGGTCACATGACCTGGAAAGCTGTCTGTGGACAAACACCGGCTCCCTGGGCCTGAAAAGTGAGATGAGCTCTGCACCCCAAAGTCGTCTTTGACTGGGCCTAACTGTCCAGGGGTCTTATACCAGCGGACATTTCTCCTCTGGTCACTGCTACGTATGCACAGTCTGACTTTGTAAATGACCTAATCTACGCTTTCTGAAACACTGTGCGAAGCAAACACAAAGCCATCCGAAATTCACTGAATTTTGTAGCGATGCTCTCCGACCAAGAAAGACGCAAAAGCCAGACATTTATTAGGGTAAAGTATGTACGGCAGTCCATGCCTTTGTGAAAACGTCGTACTGAAATGCATAAATATTAGGGGGGGGGGGAAGCTTTGCAAAAATGTGCGTATTGGAATAAATTCACACCAATGAATTTTCATGAGAGCTATATGTTTTCATTGCAAACTGGTGAGGAAATGTGGAGACCTGAAATTAAGAAGAGAAAGATGGGGAGCTGAGACGGACCAGAACGGACGTATTATTTGCCCACCCCCGACTACAGCTCCCATCAGCACCAGCCAATCTGGGCAACGGTGAGGGATGATGGGTGTTGTGGTTCTGCTACATTTGGAAAGACACAGATTTCCTGCTCCTGCCATAGGCTAATTCAGTTTTAACTGTTTCCAAGTTGGAATTTTAAATTAATGTAACCCACCCTGGGGCCTGCTGGTAAAGGGCTAGCACATAATAATAATAATAATAATAATAATAATAATAGTTCCCAGAGAGCACATTGGACCCATCCTTCTTTAAGGGCCAGTTTCATTTTTAAAAACCAAGCCGACAGAAGTTAAAGTCCAATGTAAGTACCGTATTTTTCGCTCTATAGGACGCACTTTTTCCTCTCCAAAAATGAAGGGGAAATGTGTGTGCGTCCTATGGAGTGAATGCAGGCTCCTTGGCTTCAGCGATAGCAACGCGAAGCCTCCTAAGCGCAGAGGGAGAGCTCCCCCCACGCTCCGGAGGCTACGCGTTGCTTTCGCTGAAGCCTGGAGAGCAAGAGGGGTCGGTGTGCACCGACCCCTCTCGCTCTCCAGGCTTCAGGGATAGCTGCCTGAAGCCTTCGGAGTGCAGCGCGAGTTCCCGCTGCATTCCGGAGGCTTCAGGTTCCTTTCGCTGAAGCCTTTGGAGCGCAGCGTGAGGTCCCACTACGCTCCAAAGGCATCGGGGTTAGCTACGCAAAGCCTCCGCAGGGCAGCGGGGTGAAGGCTTGAAAGGCTGTCCCTGAAGCCGGAACAGTAGTTTATACATTTGATTCAGAATATTTTTTACTTGTTTTCCTCCTCTAAAAACTAGGCGCGTCCTATAGAGCGAAAAATACGGTAATCAGGAAAAAGAAAAATGAGCTTTTCAGTTGACCAGACACATTTCCACCACACACGGCTAAGATTTCCTATAACAAAATATGTGTGTGCATTTGTCTCTCTTACAGTTCTCAAGAACTAGTATGGCTTGATATCTTGGCTGCCGTGGGTAGTTTCTGGCAAGGAACATCCTGCATGCCAGTGAAAACTGACTTGGCAACACTAATACAAAACAAAAGGTGCAGCAGCCAGAAAAAGGAATGCATTCCTTACCCAGATTAAAATTCCAAGTAATTCCTGGGTTTCCTGGTTGCACTGGGCAAGGTGTGCTTACAGCCTCCTCCTGGAAACACCCAAAGCTCACAATGCTCTTTGCTAACAGAACTGTTGTTAGGAGGAAGAAAAAATATATTTATTGGAAGCAATCCAGCAAGTTAGAGAGTGGCCGCAGTTGTGGCATGTTGAGAGACAGAGGACAGAAGTAAAGACTGTGTGGCATTATTATTTTGAGTTGAGGGAGGGGGCGCAGAGAACAGCTGTCATAAAGGGACCCCTGACCATTAGGTCCAGTCGTGACTGACTCTGGGGTTGCGGTGCTCATCTTGCTTTATTGGCCAAGGGAGCCGGCGTACAGCTTCTGGGTCATGTGGCCAGCATGACTAAGCCACTTCTAGCGAACAAGAGCACTGCATGGAAATGCCGTTTACCTCCCCGCCGGAGCGGTACCTATTTATCTACTTGCACTTTGACGTCCTTTTGAACTGCTAGGTTGGCAGGAGCAGGGACCGAGCAAAGGGAGCTCACCCCGTTGCGGAGTTTCGAACCGCCAACCTTCTGATTGGCAAGTCCTAGGCTCTGTGGTTTAACCCACAGTGCCACCCGCATCCCTGTAGATGAGGTAGGTTTGCCTTTAAATGCAAATGGAATTGAATTTCTCCCCCCCCCCCGCTTCTAATCCCACAATTGTCAGAAGTTGGCTAATGCTGATGTTAGTTGGACCTCAGCTATGCACCCCCTAGCTTATGCAAACCAAAACTGGGCCTTTCTAGAAAGTTCTGGCTCCCTTCTGCCCGTGAGCAGTCGTGTTCCGTTCTTGGGGCTGGGATTGAGGAGGAATCTGCTCTTTCAGACACATTTCCATTCTTTCTGCAAAGAACATGCAGAGAGAAGAAGATCTCTTTCTGTCTGTCTCTCCAAGTTTGGGTGCAATTTTGGGTTTTCGTTGAATCGAGTGTCCCCAAGTGTCCAGCACCCTGCAATGCAGAGATCGCCATCATTTCTCGACAAATGGGATAGCTCTGTTGGTAGTGCAGAGCACTCTTGTCCTCAGGGTTGCGGGTTTGAGCCCCACTGTGCTGGGCGTGGGGGTAACCTGTGAAACGCGGTCCAGGACCGGTCCAGAATCCGAAGGTTCTGCTGGGAGTCAGTCTGACAGGGCCAAGGCAGGAAACCAGGCAAGGACAGGTACAGGATCTGGCATACAGCAATGTTGCTCCCGCAACCTGGGGCGGGGTACGACAGCCTTTTCTCTTTGTCGGGGTAACGGCCGGTCCTGATCCCCCGGCGACTCACCTCCCTGTTTTGCCTGAAGGCGAGCACTCCTCCTGCGAGTACTCAGGTCTCTCCTTTGCTCAGACCTGAGTCTCTGCAGCTCGGGAGACGTCGGTGGGTTACCAGATCCAGAGGCCGCCTCAGCCTCCCCTGACCCAACCGGTAGTGAAGCAGCTGTAAGTGATGGCTCAGCTGGAGGCAAGGAGGTAATCCCCACATCTGGAGGCAGGGCAGGCTCAGGCCCCTGACTCAGCCCAGCTGGTGCTTGTTGCAGGGGAACCTGTGCAGACTGGGGCTCTTCAGGGTCAGGCCCCAGACTTGGTTCAGATGATGCCTGAGGCAAAGGATCCGGTGCAGACTGAGACTCCTCTGGCTCCGAGTCTGAGCCCAAGTCCCAGACCATCACACCCACATTGGGCAAAAATATTCTTGGGCTAGATCATCCTTCGGGTCCCTTCCAACTCTACAGTTCTGCGATTCTGATCTCTGTCATTTCCCACAGTCGCAGGGAAATGGAGGAAGCAGGCAAGGCTGGACAAAGGTTTCTGGACCACGGACAGCTCCGAATGAGCAAAGAGCTCTGATAAAAGTTGGGAGTTGACTGAGACAGAGGCATAACGCTCCAGAGAGGTCTAGTCTCTGAACTGAAGACTCTTTCTTCGTTCTATAGCCTCCCTGCTTTCACAGGGCAGACACCAGGAAATCTGGGGGGGCGGGGGGAATCTAGATCTGATCGACGGATGGCATGATCAGAGTATCCTTGGATTATATTTGGCCAAGAATGCTGCTCTCCCCAAAATGGAAAGAAGCAGAAGTCCCAGCAAAGGAAGAATGGATTCAAAAACTTACGGAATATGCAGAAATGGTGAAACTCACCGGAAGAATAAGAAAGCAAGATAACAAACTTAAAACAAAAAACGGAATGGAAATGGTTTAATCCAATATTTACAGATAAATTGCAAGCAGGTAAAAACATTGGCAGGATTATCATAATAACCCGCAGTTGCATAAGAGTTTATATTTAGGTAATTAAATGAGCGGATTAAATGAATTTGGATATGCAGAAAATATTTAAAAAGAAGGAACCGCAGAAAAAGGGGGAAGGAAGTTAAACTTTGAAACGTTAAAATGATTGTGAAATTAATGATAGGTATAAATTTGGAAAGTAGAAATAAAAACTAAAAAAAAAATACATTTGCCCATATTTCATAGAATTGTAGAGTTGGCAGAGACCCCGAGAGTCATCTAGTCCACCCCCTTGCAATGCAAGAATATCAGCAAAAGCATCCAACCTCTGCTTAAAATACCAAGATCTCATTAAATCTACACATCCTTCCCTTGGAGTTCATAAAGATGACAAGTAGGAAGAGAACAGGGCTTTGATGGATTTGGTCTCCTACTTTTCTGGCTGTTAACTAAAGGATGAGAGGCTGCGGCTGTTATTTGCGTGACTACAGAGAAGGAGAATGTAGACATTAATGAGCAATATAACTAGTGATAAACACCTCTGGGAAGAGAGGACTTCTTTTTTTGGCGGGGGGTGGGGCTTTATTGGTATATACCTTGGATCATTACAGGCCTAACAAAATTAATACTTGTGGATATTTCGGCATACTAGGGCAAATAAATGAATCACAAAATGGCGGGCAAGCTTTTGAAGAAGCCACCTTCCTAGCAGTGCAACATTAAAACTGCAGGCACATTTTCAAAGTTAAGCAGGGTCCGTGTCAGGAGTGCATGCAGGAGCCAGGCCCTGTGACCAGTAGGGCTTTGCAGGACAGGGGCCTTCCTAAGTTTGTTCTGGAGAGGCAAGGTGCGGCCGCACAGGTGAAGCCGATTAGTAACTCACTGCACCTGGTGGCAAGAGGCAGGAAGGGATATAAGGTCAGCATTTCCCTTTGGCTCTTTGCCATAGCAACATGTTTCCTGCCTTGCTGTGTTTGGCTTCTTGCTTCCTGATCGTCGGACCCCTGACTTTGTGACTCCTTGATTCTCGACCCTCGGACCCCTGACTTCATGATTCCTTGCTTCTTGATCCTCGGACCCTTGACTTCGTGACTCCTTGATTCTTGACCCTCGGACCCCTGACTTTGTGACTCCTTGCTTCTCGACCCTCGGACCCCTGACTTTGTGACTCCTTGATTCTCGACCCTCGGACCCCTGACTTCGTGACTCCTTGCTTCTCGACCCTCGGACCCTTGACTTTGTGACTCCTTGATTCTCGACCCTCGGACCCCTGACTTTGTGACTCCTTGCTTCTCAACCCTCGGACCCTTGACTTCGTGACTCCTTGCTTCTCGACCCTCGGACCCTTGACTTCGTGACTCCTTGCTTCTCGACCCTCGGACCCTTGACTTCGTGACTCCTTGATTCTTGACCCTCGGACCCTTGACTTCGTGACTCCTTGATTCTCGACCCTCAGACCCCTGACTTCGTGACTCCTTGCTTCCCGACCCTCAGACCCCTGACTTCGTGACTCCTTGCTTCTTGATCCTCGGACCCCTGACTTCGTGACTCCTTGCTTCTCGACCCTCGGACCCTTGACTTCGTGACTCCTTGATTCTTGACCCTCAGACCCCTGACTTCGTGACTCCTTGCTTCCCGACCCTCAGACCCCTGACTTCGTGACTCCTTGCTTCTTGATCCTCGGACCCCTGACTTTGTGACTCCTTGCTTCCTGACCCTCAGACCTCTGACTTTGTGACTCCTTGCTTCTCGACCCTCGGACCTCTGACTTCGTGACTCCTTGCTTCTCAACCCTTGGACCCTTGACTTTGTGACTCTCTGCTTCCTGACCCTCGGACCCTTGGCTTCTGGACTCTCATTCCTGCTCCCACCCTGCCATCTTGCTCCCGGTCCCGACGACGTCCTCAGCTGGGACTTCGATCGCCCGTAGACCAGACCGTGACAGTCCGGTCTGGTTTCAGATTGGATGGGGGACCACGCGTTGAGATTCCTGCATGGCGGGGGGTTGGACTGCATGACCCTCAGGGTCCCTTCCAGTTCTGTGATGCTATGCCAGGGGTGGGTGAGGTCAGAGACAAAAGGGGGTGGACCAAGGAATGCAATGCTTACCTTTGTACAAGAGGAGGCTGGTTTTGACTAACACACCCCTCTCCAGTCTATGCCCAGGCCAGCAAGAGACATTATCAGAGTTTGACACATCCCATTCTGGAAAAAAACAACATTCAAGGGGTGTGTAAAAAAAGGCCAGCAAAGGGTGTGTCTGGGAAGGGGGGCAGCCTGGGGGTGGTCCCAGGGCCAGAGAGAGAGAGAGAGATAGGTTTGGGGGTCCACATTTGCCCTCCAGGCTGAAGGACCAAGAACGTTCTACGTTTGGATATCTTTCAGAGTCATCTAAGGTTCTACAGCCTTGGGAGTTTTCAAAATGTTCTTGTCAACATCACGACAACAAATACAGCAGGATTGGGGGGGGGGGGGAGACAAAAAATCCCAGGAATTCACGATCTGCTTTGGAGAGACAGAAGAAAGGGGAGAGATGATTTCCTCAATAAATGCACACTGTCTCGCGCTTCCACTTAATAAATCACTATTCACTTCGTTGTCCTTGTGTGCTGGATTTTGTGAGCAGCGTCGAAGTGTATAATTGTTATCGCCTAGCAACTTCAATCCCACCCTCCAGCTACTGCCCCATTCAGCGAAGGGCTCTTTATTTTAATTGTAATTCGCATCAATTTGTTTCGTGTTAAGGCAGGTCAGTGATTTCTGCCCCCCGCTGCTGCCGAAATAGCTTGGCGCCGTTTTATCTTCAGACGTTAAACTGATTTCACCTCTGTAACGCAGGAATCTTCTGCCCAACATGGGATTCGAACTGACAGTCCTGCGATGAAGAAGTTTCATTCTCTGCCTTGAAATGCAAACGTTTTATTTACTTATTTGCTGGATTTGTATACTACGCATCATCTGAAGATCAGATAAAAAGGGCAAAATGAAAACACAAAAATACAGAATGAAATGAAAGCAAAACAAACCAATAACACACACACACACTCCCCGACACATTTAAAAGGCCATAGACGCCGAATGGCTGGTTGTAGAAAAATGCTTTTGCCTGGCGCCTAAAAATATGCAATGAAAAATGGCGTCTTCCTTTAGGCTATTTTTGTTGGGATCAAGGAGGGAGAGATTTTTTAAAATTTCATTTTAAATACTCGCTGCCTGTTGTGGTGCCAAGATTGTTCAGGGCTCTTGGGTACCAGTTACATTAAATTAGGAATGTGCGCATTAATTCCATTCGAGCAACTAGCCTCAAATCTACTTTGACCCCTAAACATGTGGGGTTATTTCCTCCCGCCACTCCCCAGACATCAGTAGGGCATTAGCTTCCTTCCCCAAGTCTTCAGGATGGGGCGAGGCACAAGGAAGACTAAATAGCGTCGGCGCATAGTAACAACTTTCAGGTTTGCTAATGACTGTCGCAAGAACTCGTCACATAAGCACCTGACGATACTATTCAAAAGACGCCCATTTTAATAAATGGGGGCAGCGAGTTTGTCATTGCAGTCCAGGGCGTTCTCTTCTGCTGCAAGTCAGCCACACCTTGTTTCGATGATCTCTGAGCACAGTCGTGCCAAGGTCTTGCACAGCTGCCTTCAGGTATCGTGTTTCGAAGTGTGTTCTAGTGCATGTGCATTTGATGGTTATCGTGATGCGCTGAGAGTCTTTGAGGACATGCTCCAAGAGCTGCAGCTGCGAAAGGATGCTGACAAGCTGGAAGGTGTGCAGAGGAGGGCAACCAAGATGATTAAGGGTCTGGGAACAAAGCCTGATGAGGAACAGTTGAAGGAGCTGGGTTTGTTTGGCCTGAAAAAGAGGAGACTGAGAACCATGTTCAAGTATCTCAGGGGCTGTCACATGGAAGAGGGAACAAGCTTTTTTTTACTCCCGATCTGGGGGGGTAGGACTCAAACCAATAGCTTAAAGGTACAAGGAAGGGACGTGGGTGGCGCTGTGGGTTAAACCATAGAGCCTAGGACTTGCTGATCAGAAGGTCAGCGGTTTGAATCCCCGCGACAGGGTGAGCTCCCGTTGCTCGGTCTCTGCTCCTGCCAACCTAGCAGTTCGAAAGCACGTCAAAGTGCAAATAGATAAATAGGTACCACTCTGGTGGGAAGGTAAACAGCGTTTCTGTGCACTGCTCTGGTTCGCCAGAAGCGGTTTAGTCATGCTGGCCACATGACCCGGAAGCTGTATGCCGGCGCCCTTGGCCAATAAAGCGAGATGAGCGCCGCAACCCCAGAATTGGTCATGACTGGACCTAATGGTCAGGGGTCCCTTTACCTTTACCTTACAAGGAAGGACTAAACAGCTCAGGCCCACAATACCTCAAGGACCGCCTCTTTCCATATGAACCTACCCAGACTCTGAGATCATCTTCTGAGGCCCTCCTTCGTCTGCCTCCTCCTCAAGAGATCAGGAGGGTGGCAACACGAGAACAGGGCCTTCTCTGCAGTGGCTCCCCGTCTGTGGAATGCTCTCCCTAGGGAAGTTCGCCTGGCACCTTCATTATACACCTTTAGGCACCAGGCAAAAACGTTCCTTTTTAACCAGGCCTTTGGTTGATCAGTTTGACATCTGATGCCCTTTTAAAATGTGGGCTGTGTGTGTTATTTGGTTGTTGTTTTTATTCTGATTATATATGTTGTCATCTTTTCTGTGAACTCCCCTGAGACCTCAGGGTATAGGGCGGTATATAAACTCAATAAATAATAATAATAAACGTCAGGAAGAATTTTCTGACGGTAGGAGCTGTTGGACTCTCCTTCGTTGGAGGTTTCTAAGCAGAGGTTGGATGGCCATCTCTCATGGATGATCTAGCTGAGATTCCTGCATTGCAAGGGGTTGGACTAGAGGAAGCTTGGAGTCCTTTTTCCTTTAGTAAATCCTTATATATAGCCCAATTTTGTTCCATGTTTTTCTTTTTTTACCATTATCGCTTCTAAAGGTGAAATCCCCCAGGGTGTCTTAAGGTAAAGGTAAAGGAACCCCTGACCATTAGGTCCAGTCGTGACCGACTCTGGGGTTGCGGCTCTCATCTCTCTTTACTGGCAGAGGGAGCCGTCGTACAGCTTCCAGGTCATGTGGCTAGCATGAGTAAGCCGCTTCTGGCGAACCAGAGCAGCACATGGAAACGCCGTTTACCTTCCCGCCGTAGCAGTACCTATTTATCTACTTGCACCTTGACGTGCTTTCGAACTGCTAGGTTGGCAGGAGTAGGGACTGAGCAATGGGAGCTCACCCCGTCACAGGGATTCGAACTGCCGACCTTTTGATTGGCAAGTCCTAGGCTCTGTGGTTTAACCCACAGCGCCACCTGCGTCCCTCCAGGGTGTCTTAGGTTCCAGTAATTCTTTGTATTTTACCCATACTCTATATATTGGTTTCCTATATATTGGTTTCCAAATCCAATAGGTCTCCATCTTGTAATGTTATCCACTCTTTCAACCAATCTAAGCAGACTGAGTCATAGTACAAATTTAGGTCAGGTTGAAGTCCTTTCCAGCTCTACGAGACTATGATTCTAATATTCTACAAAATGTGTCTGTTTACCAGGAATGCATTTCATGAGCCTCGGCAGGGCAGACACAGCACACTCGTTTCATGCTAGTTGCAGTCACTGCTTTCTGTTGCCTTCTCTCAACAATCCCCAAGTCTTGGTATTGATCGGGGAAGCCCTTTAGTTCCAGCACAGGTGGGTGCCATTGCCGTTCTAAGGGAACAGGAGAGGTGTTCATGGCGAGTTCTGGCACTTCTTCTTCTTGGTAAGATAATAATATCTATATTCCACCCTTCACCAGAAGATCACAGGGCGGTTTACACTGTAAAACCACAAAAATGCATGGCACAACAACGAGAACAACCAATACCCCCCAGTCCCAAAGAGTCCTCTGCTGCCCATGTCGTGCCGCTCTTCCCATTTCTGAATTAGCATGAAATCAGTTCTGCACTCAATAGCTGGCATTCATCTTCTATAGGGGAAAAGCATGCTTGGCCCATAAGTGCTTTGATGGCAAAATCCTGTGTAGACCAGTTTTGTCGTGGTGAGACTTAAACGAAACCACAGGGTTTAAATTTTTTATTTCTGGAAGTTTCAGCTTTAGGGTGAACTTGCACAGAAGTGGAATTGTTCTGCATTCATGGGAGCTTTTGATTCCGGAGTGTCAAGCGGTTTGGAGTGCATTTAAATAGTTCCTCACTTAAAACAGTTGATGGTGCTCCAGCGATCGCTGCCATCATTCACTCCCCGGAACCACAAGCACTCTGCGCTCTTGCCTCTAGCAGAACACGATCTGAATGTATTATGTAGTCCAAGGATACGTGTGATTTTCTGGCAGTCTTGTGCTGTTGTTTATTTATATTTATTCAGTTTATATATTGCCCGTTATCAAAGGATCCCAGGGTGGTGTACAACATTAAAAACACATTGCAGAACTTCAGTGATAAAAACATAATAAAAGGCATACTGAGAGACAGCATAATGATAATAAAATAGTCATCATAATAACAGTCCACTTCTGCACACTTTCAAAGGCCGTAGATTATTTAATAGTCCTGGGGAAAGAGGAATGTTTTTGCCTGGAACCTAAGGATGTGCAATGGTGGTACCAGGTGAGCCTCTCTGGGAGGAGCATTCCACAACTGGGGAGCCACCACAGAAAAGGCCCAGCTCTTTAAAGAAGTTGTAGGCCAACCCTGTTCATAGTAGAAGCCATGGTAGAAGCTGACAAAGTGGTGTAGGACAGAGCTGAAGCTCGTACTGTGTGTGTGTGTGTGTGTGTGTGTGTGTGTGAGAGAGAGAGAGAGAGAGAGAGAGAGAGAGAGAGAGACGTGGCTCTCTAGATGTTGCTGGACTCCAACTCCCATCACCCCCAACTTGCATGGGCTAGTAGCCAAGGATGATGGGAGTTGTAGTCCAGCCATGTGGGGATGCTCAGAGGTGAGCCACCCCTGCAATAAAGAACGAAGGAGGCGAAATCGGGGTCTCAATCCAAGTCCGCTGGATCAGGCCAGACCTGGTTCTTTCGCATTGTGCCCTTCAATATCGGGTGCCGGGTGCGAGCAAAGCATAGAAACGGCACAATATTCATTCCCATTTGGGTTGGCTGGCAACAGTTACGTTAAGTAAAGGTAAAGGGACCCCTGACCATTAGGTCCAGTCGTGGCCGACTCTAGGGTTGCGGCGCTCATCTCACTTTACTGGCTGAGGGAGCCGGCGTACAGCTTCCGGGTCATGTGGCCAGCATGACTAAGCCGCTTCTGGCGAACCAGAGCAGCAACATGGAAACGCTGTTACCTTCCCGCTGGAGTGGTACCTATTTATCTACTTGCACTTTGATGTGCTTTTGATATGTTAGGTTGGCAGGAGCAGGGACCGAGCAACAGGAGCTCACCCCGTTGCGGGGATTTGAACCGCTGACCTTCTGATTGGCAAGTCCTAGGCTCTGTGGTTTAACCCACAGTGCTACCCGCATCCCTAACAATTACGTTACAAAGGCTTATTTCATTTAAAAACAATTGGTACCAGATCTTAAGTCATAAATGTCACCGGTGTGCATCAGCAGAGCGTCGTTGTTTGTGAAGGCAAACCTAAATTGTTTTCAGCAATGCATGCGCAGTTCTGATGCACTTTCTTAACATGAAATATGTCGTGTGGAATGAGAGGAATTGAGAACCTACCGTGCTGTTCTTTCAACGAGTTGGGGAAGCAAAACCTTCTGATTCTCTCCCACCCCCTTTTAAAAAAATGCTTTCCGTCACACATCCCCTTCTTGATTCAGTGTCGTTTGAGGCTGGCATGTACCAAAGTGTTTTCTGTGTTCTGCATGCTGCTTCCGACCCGTCGGCAGCTGTTAAGGCTGTGACAGCGAGATAAAAGGCGACGTTCTGAAGTATGAAGGTTTCTCGAAACCACATCCCAGGCTCTCACCATTCTTGTTTGCAATGTTCGGAAGCAGAATTGAGCAGAGCTCGCGCACGGCTCTGAGTTGCACATGAGTGGCAGATCTGCCTTGTGGGCATCGGCTGAGGATGAGGATGGTTCTTGCGTTCTCGGGTCCATCTTTCGGCACAGAAGTTGGCTTGGCAAGTTAGGCTGCCTCTCGCTGTTTGGGGCACCCGCTCTGGTCGCCAGTTGCAACCGTCATGCGCCGTGGGTCCCAGCGCTCCGTGACACAATGTTCGTGACAATATCGGGTAAAGTGAAATCCCTCCCATTTTTCAATATTTGTGTGTGAGGGCGTGAGAGAGAGAGAGAAGTAATTTGAACGGAAAAAGAGTGACATGCTTTTTGTTCTGAAAAAACAAAACCAATGTTTGTGTGTGTTTCTGTAACTGGGGCATGACTCTGTTTTCCCCCTCTGGTTGTGGTGCTCAACAGGAGAGTGCTCTTGTGTTGTGGCTTCCAGGTGCAATTAAGGCTATTTTCAAGCATCCTTTTTGCTTCTGCTCAATATGCGCCGTGCCTCTGCACTTTATGTTTAAGAGCAGGAAATCTTGGACTCGGAGCCTCTTATTGTCCATCTGTACATTTGAGCGTTTAAAAATAACTCCCCTCCTTATCTAGCGAAGGATGCCTCCGGCAATAGCAGCAATGCATTCCCTCGGTTTGAGTCATAGCGAAATAGCAGGGAGGGAAAGAGAAAGGAGATGTTGACAAGGAGACCCTGGATGGCGAAGCTTTAAATTCAGCTCTTGCACGGGAGAATTGGCAATACGGCTTTGGATGAGATTTACGTTTTTCTCCTCCAGTGAGAGCTGCTTTCTGAGCATCTGTTGACGTATTCTGCCTTGAACGAAGGAAGCTTTATATAACCCACTTGAGCTGGGGCACTTTCGTTGCTCCTTTCATTCTTTGCACCCCGGAAAGCAGACGTTCTGTGCTGCAGAAGCACATTTTGGCGACCCTCCTGCTGCTGTTTCCCCAAATCATGTAGCAAACCTGGAAGCCTGGATTTTTACAGGTGTGTACATTTCGTTGGGGACGTGGGTGGCGCTGTGGGTTAAACCACAGAGCCTAGGACTTGCCGTTCGGTGGTTCGAATCCCTGCGACGGGGTGAGCTCCCGTTGCTCAGTCCCTGCTCCTGCCAACCTAGCAGTTCGAAAGCACGCCAGTGCAA
This sequence comes from Podarcis tiliguerta, assembly GCF_965153285.1. NCBI lineage: Eukaryota > Metazoa > Chordata > Lepidosauria > Squamata > Lacertidae > Podarcis > Podarcis tiliguerta. Next base: position 5,226,525 of record NC_139542.1, read on the forward strand.
GTAGATAAATAGGTACCACTCTGGCAGGGAGGTAAATGGCGTTTCCATGCGCTGCTCTGGTTCGCCAGAAGCGGCTTAGTCATGCTGGCCACGACCCGGAAGCTGTACGCCGGCTCCCTTGGCCAGTAAAGTCAGATGAGCACCGCAACCCCAGAGTCGGCCACGACTGGACCTAATGGTCAGGGGTCCCTCTACCTTTACCTTACATTTCCTTGAGAGCATCTGGTCCAAGGAGGAACTTGCTTTTCAATCAGCTGCTTCACCCGTTCCCACCAAAAGCTTAAGCCCACCATTTCCCAACTGAACATTACTAGGATTTAACACACACACACACACTCCTCAAACTTTGGGCAAATGTCTAAATTCTAGATTTAGTGGAATCTGCTCTGACAGGATGTAGTGATGGCCAACACTATACAGTAGTACCTCGGGTTAAGTACTTAATTTGTTCCGGAGTTCCGTTCTTAACCTGAAACTGTTCGTAACATGAAGCACCACTTTAGCTAATGGGGCCCCCCGCTGCTGCCACGCCGCCGGAGCACAATTTCTGTTCTCATCCTGAAGCAAAGTTCGTAACCCGAGGTACTATTTCTGGGTTAGCGGGGTCTGTAACCTGAAGCGTATGTAACCCGAGGTACTACTGTAAAAGCAGATCTGACAAATTCGTGGGGGATTAGGCTGTCCCTTGCTACTCGCCATGATGTTTGTGTTCTCCCTCCATCGTCAGAAACAGTGTGCTTTCGAATACCCTTTGTTGCGAATGCTGAGTAAGGAACAATGCTGTCCTTGAAGGCTTCCTGCAGGGATCTGGTTGGTCACTGGTTAGACTACTGCAATGCGCTCTACGTGGGGCTAATTTGAAGGTGACTCGGAAACTACAACTAACCCAGAATGTGGCAGCCAGACTGGTGACTGGGAGTGGCTGCCGGGACCATATAACACCGGTCCTGAAAAACCTACATTGGCTGCCAGTACGTTTCCAAGCACAATTCAAAGTGTTGGTGCTGACCTTGAAAGCCCTAAAAGGCCTTGGCCCAGTATACTTGAAGGAGTGTCTCCATCCCCATCGTTCAGCCCAGACACTGAGGTCCTCCTCCTAGGGTCTTCTGGTGGTTCCTTCAATGTGAGAAGTGAAGCTACAGGGAACCAGGCAGAGGGCCTTCTTGGTGGTGGCACCCACCCTGTGGAACGCGCTCCCATCAGATGTCAAGGAAATAAACAGCTATCTGACTTTTAGAAGACATCTGAAGGAAGCCCTGTTTGGGGAAGTTTTTAATGTTTGAAGTTTTATTCTGTTTTTAGTCCTCTGTTGGGAGCCACCCAGAGTGGCTGGGGAAACCCAGCCAGATGGATGGGCTATAAATAATAAAATTATTATTATTATTATTACTGTGAGAACAGGATGTTGGACTAGATGGGCCATTGGCCTGATCCAGCAGTCTCTTCACGCGTTTCCCCTTTTTTAAGGGAAATTCCCTTATTCTGAATAGGATTCCTCGCAAGAAATGGCTCAGACCCCATTGAAATGAATAGGAGCTGGACTATGAATATGGCTTGTGCAAAGTCACTTGGCAGGTGATTCAGCGGGGCAGGGTGAATCATAGAATCATAGAGTTGGAAGAGACCACAAGGGCCATCGAGTCCAACCCCCTGCCAAGCAGGAAACACCATCAGAGCACTCCTGACGTATGGTTGTCAAGCCTCTGCTTAAAGACCTCCAAAGAAGGAGACTCCACCACACTCCTTGGCAGCAAATTCCACTGTCGAACAGCTCTTACTGTCAGGAAGTTCTTCCTAATGTTTAGGTGGAATCTTCTTTCTTGTAGTTTGGATCCATTGCTCCGTGTCCGCTTGTCTGGAGCAGCAGAAAACAACCTTTCTTCCTCCTCTATGTGACATCCTTTTATATATCTGAACATGGCTATCATATCACCCCTTAACCTCCTCTTCTCCAGGCTAAACATGCCCAGCTCCCTTAGCCGTTCCTCATAAGGCATCGTTTCCAGGCCTTTGACCATTTAGTTGCCCTCCTCTGGACACGTTCCAGTTTGTCAGTGTCCTTCTTGAACTGTGGTGCCCAGAACTGGACACAGTACTCCAGGTGAGGTCTGACCAGAGCAGAATACAGTGGCACTATTACTTCCCTTGATCTAGATGCTATACTCCTATTGATGCAGCCCAGAATTGCATTGGCTTTTTTAGGGTGGGTGAGGGTCATGTGCCCGGCTTAGAATCATAGAATTGTGGAGTTGGAAGGGACCACGAGGGTCATCTAGTCCAGCCTCCTGGAATGCAGGAATTATTCGCCCAGCGTGGGGCTCGAACCCCCATGGCCCTGAGGTTAAGAGTCTTATGCTCTGCCAACTGAGCTTTCCTGCTGGATCTGTTTTGCTTTTTAGCAGAGCCCTGAGATCCAGATACCAAGTCAGGTGCAAATACTGGGAAGTGAAGAATTCTGAGTCCAGGAATTTGGTTCAAAACTGTCCTTCAGTACAAAACGCCCACAAAACACCCACATCTGATCAACCCCTGCCACCCATCTTCCTCGACCTCAGCAGTAAACATTTTACAGTGGTGCCCCGCAAGACGAATGCCTCGCAAGACGGAAAACCCGCTAGACGAAAGGGTTTTCCGTTTTGGAGGTGCTTCGCAAAACAAATTTCCTATGGGCTTGCTTCGCAAGACAAAAATGTCTTGCGATTCCTGGGTTTTTTTCCCGCTCCCCACCCCCTTTTTCTAAGGCACTAAGCTGCTAATAGCCTTTTAGCAGCTAATCCGCTAATCCCTTAAGCCTTTAATAGCCGCTAATAGCCGCTAAACCGCTAATAGCGCTAATCCGCTAATGGGCTTGCTTCGCAAGACGAAAAAACCGCTAGACGAAGAGACTCGCGGAACGGATTCTTTTCGTCTTGCGAGGCACCACTGTATTTTATTCTATTCCATTTGTGGGATGGGGAGTCATTTTGTCATTCTCGTTGTTAAACAACTGGGAGGCAGAAATCCTTGCAGATCTACTTCAGATCGCTCAGAGATCTCTCTAGCGCCTGCCCACTGCTGTGTGAAGAGTGCACCTTTTCATTATTATATTATTTGTTTGTTTCTTGCATTTACATCCCACCTTTTTCTCCAAGGAGCTCAAGGTGGCCTTCGTGGTTCTTCCCTTCCTCGTTTCATCTCCACAACAATCCTGTGAGGTAGGCCAAACTGAGAGGCAGCGACTGGCCCAGCATCACCCAGTCAGCTTGAAAGGCCAAGCGAGGATTCGAACCCTAGTCTCCCGGGTCCTAGTCTTACACTCTAACCACTGTGACGCACTGGTAAAGGTAAAGGGACCCCTGACCATTAGGTCCAGTCGTGGCCGACTCTGGGTTTGCGGCGCTCATCTCACTTTACTGGCCGAGGGAGCCGGCGTACAGCTTCCGGGTCGTGTGGCCAGCATGACTAAGCCGCTTCTGGTGAAATCCACCAGGGTGTCTTAAGGTAAAGGTAAAGGGACCCCTGACCATTAGGTCCAGTCGTGGCCGACTCTGGGTTTGCGGCGCTCATCTCACTTTACTGGCCGAGGGAGCCGGCGTACAGCTTCCGGGTCGTGTGGCCAGCATGACTAAGCCGCTTCTGGCGAACCAGAGCAGCGCACGGAAACGCCGTTTACCTTCCCGCCGGAGTGGTACCTATTTATCCACTTGCACTTTGACGTGCTTTCAAACTGCTAGGTTGGCAGGAGCTGGGACTGAGCAACGGGAGCTCACCCCGTCGCAGGGATTCGAACCGCCAACCTTCTGATCGGCAGGTCCTAGGCTCTGTGGTTTAACCCACAGCGCCACCCGTGTCCCAGTGACGCACTGGGAATTGTACAAAAAGAACTGAACATTAGTAATTATTTTGGCCCTGTTTTGTGGATCAGATCCTAACATATAATATATCTTTGGACCAGTTCCTGTTTCTAATTCCCTGCAAAGACCTGGTTTATCTTTTACAAATATAAGAATGCAGAATCTGGATAGATGCAGATGCATCTATCCACATCAGTCTCTACTTCTGTTTTCTTCTTTGGTCTGAACTCTGCTGCCCGAGGAATACATAGTTCAAGCTTGCAAAGCTTTTAGTGAGCTATGTAAACAATTTATTTTCATCTTACATCTGAAATATAAGGGCCTTTTGATTTTGTTAGCTTGGTTCATAATACCGAAAGCAGAAAGGTATTTTGTCACTTCCAAAGAGGAACGAAGGGTATTATGACTAGGGATAGAAAAAGGAATTAGGCCTTGTTTGCATTTGGATGCAAATCTAATTAATCCATGTGTCCTGAAGCGGTATGTGAAACAAAATGCAACTCTTCTTCAAAATCTGCACTTCTGTAACCATAAAAAATGTGCATATTATGGGAATGTGTGCTTAAGAATGCATATATTAGTGAGAAAAGCATAGGAAGGTGCACTGTATTATGGGAAATGACTTGCAAAAGCTGCATGTTGGGCAAAATTGCAAAGAAAAATATGTGTGTTAGGATAAATGGATGCTAAAGCGCTGAGAAATCTCTGGGAGGATTTTAAATAAAACATTCAGAAAGCAATGCAGAAATGAGACAAACGGAACCTATGTTTGAAAAATGAGAAACGAAAATGGACAGATCCACACTATAAACATTTGTGAACGAGGGTGCGCTTCTGAGAAAGTGGACTCCTGTCAGCAGAAACGTTTGCCCTAATAAATTTATTGTGCCTTTTAAGATGCCTCAAGACTCTTGACTGGTTTGGCAGCTGTAGACCAGCAGAGCTACCTTTCTGGAAATTGGGGGAAAAGCAAAGTTGTCTTCTGGGGCGAGATGCAGTTGTGCTGCTAGGTAAGGAATATACAGACAGCTTTGACAGTGGTAATCTTTGCTTCATCATGTTGTGTGGATGCCTGATTATCGTCTTCCAAAGCAACTAATCTATTCCAGATTTAAAAATGGAAAGCGTAATGCTGGTGGTCAGCAAAAGAGGTTTAAAAACTGTTTCAAGGCAAATCTTAAAAAAATGTAATATGAACACCGACAACTGGGAAGCACTGGCCTGCGAGCGCTCCAGTTGGAGAACAGCCTTTACCAAAAGTGTCATGGGCTTTGAAGAAGCTCAAACTTGAGACGAAAGGAAGAAACGTGCTAAGAGGGAGGCATGCTTGGCAAACCCTCACCGTGATCAACTCCCACCCGGAAACCTATGTCCCCACTGTGGAAGGACGTGTGGATCCAGAATTGGCCTCCACAGTCACTTATGGACTCACTGGTAAGACCGTGTTCATGGAAGACAATCTTACTCGGCTACGAGTGATCGCCAAAGAAGAATAAATGCACACAGCATATGCAAGAACATTGAACCCCACATGGTATCTGAAACCCTCTTGCGGTCCAAGCTCTCCAATACAAACACACATGCGGAATAGTTGCGATGGAACTGGAAGCATCTTTCCCTGCCTGCTATGCCAAAAAGCTCTGTGTACTAACAGATGGTAGTGGCTGCTGGGGCACAGGGCGTAATAAAATTTGGCCGGAGACGTGATGTTCTGCTAGGCTAATGACCTGTGAAAGTATGGAAGAGGGGCTCTGGTGGTTGTTAAGTGCTGCAACGGAGACGAAGGATGGGTACGGAAGGCAAGGCTGGAGCCAAGAGATTCTTGCTTTTGCTGATTGACTCCGCAGATCCCGTTCTGCAGCATTCCCCCAGCAGTTGAATGGGACCTGTCCCCTGCGGTTCCAGCACCCGGGAGGTGGCTCCAGCCCTGGGGATGTGCCGTGGGGTCAGGGCGTGTGGAAAGGGCTTCCTGATAAACCGGGGCCTTCGGCGTCGGAGCCAAGTCCACGATTCTGCCGTGCGACGGTGGGAAAATAGCTGTGGGGGCTCTGACATGGAGTGTCTGCTCTGAGTTGTTCCAAAAACAGCTTGTTCAGGCCTTGAGTCTTTCCAAGAGGACCGGAGGCAGCAGGAAAAGGCAAACAAAACTATCGAAGGGGCTTCCCTGCATTGACAGGTAGCAAAGTTTGAGGCTTTTTAAAAAATTTAGAGAGAAGGCAAGTAAGCAGGTTTATGATAGAGGTGTGTGATGTGGAGAAACTAGACGTCCTGGCTATATTTCTGTATTTATCCCTGTTTTGCTTTTTAAATATTGTGGGTTTGTGCACCGCTTAGAAATTACAAGAATATTAAGCTGTCCAGAAATACTTTTAAATCAAAAAATCTCTTACCTTTAAAGCCAAAATAAAATTGGGGGGAACTTATAACATCAATTTTTCTCAGACAAGGTGAAAATCGGCGTTTTCGGTGTGAAAATCCAGTCTATTCCTAGGTAAAGGTAAAGGTAAAGGGACCCCTGACCATTAGGTCCAGTCGTGACCGACTCTGGGGTTGCGGTGCTTATCTCACTTTATTGGCCAAGGGAGCCACAGTTTCTGGGTCATGTGACCAGCATGGCTAAGCCGCTTCTGGCGAACCAGAGCAGTGCACGGAAACGCCGTTTACCTTCCTGCCAGAGTGGTACCTATTTATCTACTTGAACTTGATGTGCTTTTGAACTGCTAGGTGGGCAGGAGCAGGGACCGAGCAACGGGAGCTCACCCCGTTGCGGGGATTCGAACCGCCGACTTCTGATCGGCAAGTCCTAGGCTCTGTGGTTTAACCCACAGTGCCACCCGCGTCCCAGTCTATTCCTAGGGAAACACAAAATCCCATATCTGGATTCTTCAGGCAACCCGTTAGGTTTGGATTTTACTGGCTTTTGAACTCATTGGAGTTACTCAAAATATAACAGGGCAGGCAGAAGGACAACACACACATATAGTACACAGGCAACATTTGACACTTAACCCTTGGTATTTTCTACAATCATTAAGAAGATATTGGCAGAACGAGACCGTTGCAGCAGAAGAAGTCAGTTTGTTAAAAAGCACCTTATGAAAAGAAAGTTTTGCATCTCCTCCAAAATGGGAAGAGATGGAGCTTCTTTGAGAAGACAGTCCTGTAGCTGTGGAAAGCCTTTTCTTGGTATCCGATAATAGAATAATCGATACAGGAAGAGAGTGCCTTAAAGCATGGGCAGAGTGCCTTCTCCCCCTGCACAGATTGACCACAGCCTGTCCTTAAGAAGCAGGGGATCCACTGCCCACCAGCCCACCCATTAATCCTAGCTTGCCAACTCTTGAACTCGCTTCAGCCTTTCGTTACTTTACTGGCGGCGTACAAACCATGCCTTTAACACACATTTTAATAACATAAATTCACCCAAAGAATCCTGGGAGCTCTACTTTATGCTTCATAAAGCTACAATTCCCAGCGCCCTGAACAAACTACAGATCCCAGGGATCCTTGGGGCCATTTTCTGACGGACATGCCCGCCCTGCATTTAAAGCACCCGCCCCCTAGAATCTAGGGAAGTGTAGTTTGCCACTCGCAGAACTACAATTCCTTCACAGATGCCAGCTCCCAGGTTTCTTTGGGTGAAGTCGCATACTTTAAATGCTCGGCGTATATGAAGCCTACATGTGCGCAGGATGAGTCACAGGCTGGGGTGAGCTGGAAGACTCAGAAATGCCTGCCAAGCTCATGGGCTCGTGTATCACCTCTTTGTCCTCCTGGCACAAGCGATCTCGTCATTCGCAGTTCCACGCAGAAACACAGTGCTCTGCGAGTGACTCAAGCGGTTGAAACGCCCTGGGATTTCTTGTCTGTGGAGTTGGGGGGCTGCTCTGAATTGTAATGCATTCTGCTGCAAAGTGTATTTGAATGTTGGAGAATGTTGGAAGCTGAAATGGGAGTGGACGTTGCCAGGGTTTTTACGTTTGTCTTGAGGTCAGGAATGGAAATCACGCAAGCAGATATGGTCACTGGTTTTTTTTAGTCCACGATTACTCCATCAATAATTACGTTGCATTGCGCATTGTTTCTGACATTTCCATTCCGCTGAAATACATTGACATCAATTGCCAATACAGTGGACGCGAATGTGATCTGTGTGGGACGCACGTTCGCAACCCGCAGCGGTGCCTCTGCGCACACACGGGTTGCGATTCTGCACTTCTGCGCATGCGCAAAGTGTGCTTTAGCGCTTCTGCGCATGCGCGACCACCGAAACCTGGAAATAACCCGTTCTGGTACTTCTGGGTTTCGGCGGTCCGTAACCCAAAAAAACACAACCTGAAGCGTCTGTAACCGGAGGTATGACTGTACTGTATTGAAATCTTTTTCAATAGCAAGATAGCAAGAGAAATAATGTACGTTTTTGCAGAAGCCGAACCACAGCACGATGGAAAGAGCGCCGATTTCAAATTAAAAAGGACGGGACAGAAACTGCTGCCTCCTTGCACCCCAGGTCCTGGATGCGTTAGGGAACTTAAGGGCTGTTTAGTAGACAGCGGAGTTGACACTTGCTGCAAAAATCTAAGTCATGTTTTTTGGTGTGTCTTATTTAGCAAAGCAGGGAACGCGGGTGGCGCTGTGGGTTAAAGCCTCAGCGCCTAGGGCTTGCCGATCGAAAGGTCGGCGGTTCGAATCCCCGCGGCGGGGTGCGCTCCCGCTGTTTGGTCCCAGCGCCTGCCAACCTAGCAGTTCGAAAGCACTCTCGGGTGCAAGTAGATAAATAGGGACCGCTTACTAGCGGGAAGGTAAACGGCGTTTCCATGTGCGGCTCTGGCTCGCCAGAGCAGCGATGTCACGCTGGCCACGTGACCCGGAAGTGTCTTCGGACAGCGCTGGCCCCCGGCCTCTTTGAGTGAGATGGGCGCACAACCCTAGAGTCTGTCAAGACTGGCCCGTACGGGCAGGGGTACCTTTACCTTTACCTTATTTAGCAAAGCATATGAAGGGAAGCTGAAACACCCTCAAAATGTCTCAAGGGGTTTTGCCTATCCCTAGCTGAGAACCGGTTTTCGACGCCACAAATTGCCATGCATTTGCATTGTGCAAAGCGCAGAGAGCGTGCCACAAGGCGGTCATGGTACATGCACCCAGCACCATGTGACAGGGCACGGTAGATGCTCCCCGTAATTGCTAAGTGTGACAGCTCTGTGACAGCTGTTTTCTAATTGTGCATTCATGTCTAGTTCACTTCCTTAAATAATATAATGAACATCCTCCAAACCTTGCCCTGTAAACCAAGTGGAACACAGGAGTAGCAGATACAGCATCTGGAATCCGAATGTGAATGTCTTATTCTGCATTTTTCATGCACCCAGCTTCTCAGGACAGGAAAAGCACCTTCGACTAGCTATGTGTATCTCCAGGTCTCCCTTGCCAACAGAAGATCTTGCAGAGGAGGTTAAGGGGTGATATGATAGCCATTGTTCAAATATATAAAAGGATGTCACATAGAGGAGGGAGAAAGGTTGTTTTCTGCTGCTCCAGAGAAGCGGACACGGAGCAATGGATCCAAACTACAAGAAAGAAGATTCCACCTAAACATTAGGAAGAACTTCCTGACAGTAAGAGCTGTTCGACAGTGGAATTTGCTGCCAAGGAGTGTGGTGGAGTCTCCTTCTTTGGAGGTCTTTAAGCAGAGGCTTGACAACCATATGTCAGGAGTGCTCTGATGGTGTTTCCTGCTTGGCAGGGGGTTGGACTCGATGGCCCTTGTGGTCTCTTCCAACTCTATGATTCTATGATTCTATGATTCCTTGCCTGTGTTGGGTCATGGAGATGCCCCCAGAGGAAGATTTTGTGCTATTCTCTTAATAATAATAATAATAATAATAATAATAACAACAACAACAACAACAACAACAACAACAATAATAATAATAATATATTTCCCCAGCCACTTTGGGCGGCTTCCAACAAAATATTAAAAATACAATAAATCATCAAACATTAAAAACTTCCCTAAACAGAGCTGCCTTCAGATGTCTTCTAAAAGTCAGATAGTTGTTTGTTTCCTTGACATCTGGTGAGAGGGCTTTCCACAGGGTGGGTGCCGCTACCGAGAAGGCCCTCTGTCTGGTTCCCTGTAATCTCACATCTTGCAGGGAGGGAACTGCCAGAAGGCCCTCGGCGCTGGACCTCAGTGTCCTGGCAGAACGATGCAGGTGGAGACGCTCCTTCAGGTATACTGGACCGAGGCCATTTAGAGCTTTGAAGGTCAGCACCAACACTTTGAATTGTGCTCAGAAACGTACTGGGAGCCAATGTAGGTCTTTCAAGACCAGTGTTATGTGGTGTCAGCGGCTGCCCCCAGTCACCAGTCTGGCTGCCGCGTTCTGGATTAGTTGTAGTTTCCGAGTCACCTTCAAAGGTAGCCCCACGTAGAGCGCATTGCAGTAGTCCAAGCGGGAGATAACCAGAGCACCCCAAGCGGACGCTGCCTCTTTCTGATCTGCTCCTGTGCTGACGGTGACTGCCTGGGCAGAAAGGGGATTTTTCTGTACATTTCTTAAGGTCACGGTTTTTAGGGCTCGTTCACCACTGCGGCTTGCATCTGATCCACCCCGAAGCAGCTGAAACTATTAACCCAGCAAAGCTTCTGTTTGACGTAAGCCCTGCCCTTTAAGCGCCTTTGCGGAAGCCATGGACTGACGCAGGATCGATCAGCCCTCCTCTCTGCTGCTGCTGCTATCGAATGATAGGTCACTCACTGGGAACGGCATGCGCCACTGCAACATCTTCAGAGGTTCTGCACATTCTCGCCCGTGCATATGACATTGGGTACACCTAGCTGCTTTCGTGTGTCCCACCTGCATACCCAGACGCTCTTCCTAGTCCTGGGCCATGGGTTTCACCCTGGCAACACTGCTTCTTGGCACTGCTTTCGCCTGCTTCTTGGCAATCTCCCCCATGAAACTCCTTGAAGGGGTTGTGTTTGAAGTTCTTTGAACATGTACAGAGTGTCTTTGGCAGAGCGCCAACCCTACCTCCCTTTCCAACAGAACTGGGAGTAGGTCTGATTTACTTGGGTTTTTCCCCTCCTTACACAAAGGTGCACGGCATTGCTGCTCTCCCACAGGGAAGGCAGGACTCAGGTTCTGTGGTACCTTGGGTTATGAACTTAATTCATCCCGGAGGTCCGTTCTTAACCCAAAACCGTTCTTAACCTGAGGCATACTTTCGCTAATGGGGCCTCCCGCTGCCACCGTGCCGGCGGCGTGCGATTTCCGTTCTCACCCTGGGGCAAAGTTCTCAACCCGAGGTACTACTTCCGGGTTAGCGGAGTTTGTAACCCGAAGTAACCCAAAGCATTCGTAACCTGAGGTACCACTGTATTGTTGAAATTCAGCACTAGGTGTTTTATCGACTGTGGGGGAAGATGTCATTCATTTTTGATGAAAACAGGAATTGAATTTGTGGCTGTTCGCCTATTCATTCCATATCCATGATGCAATCCATTATGCAAATGATACTCTGTTGTTGTTGTTGTTATTTAAATCCTGTTTCTCCCCAGACTGGGACTCAAAGTGGCTTACACAAATTAGAACCACAGAGATGAAATACAAAAAGCTTTTAAAAATGAAGTTAAAAAGTAATTCAACATACAGTCGTACCTCGGGTTACAGACCCTTCAGGTTGCACGATTTCGGGTTGCGCACCGCGCCGAACCTGGAAGTACCGAAACTGGTTACTTCAGGGTTTCGGCGCTTTGCACATGCACAGAAGCGCTGAATCGCAACCTGCGCATGCGAACATGCGGTGCTGCTGGTTGCGAACACTGCGACTTGCGAACTTGCTTCCCGCACGGATCACATTCACAGCCCGAGAGTCCGCTGTATTTCATTATGTCCTCACCCGCTTTGCATTGCATTTCCTCTGCATTGAAATGAATGCTGTGAAATGACTTATTGACGACATAATTTATCTAATTCATTCTGTAAATTATGTAGCTTACGTAATTTGGCCACAGTGGACAGCGAGACAAATAATGTACGTTTTGGTGGAAGACCAGCTGCAGTGGAATGGAAACAGTGCTGCCTGCGACTTATACAGGGTGGAACGGAAAACGATGCTTTCTTACATCCCAAAGGTGTTAAATAAGAATAAGAATGAAATAATTAATTATTATATTTACATACCGCCTTTCTTTCCAAGGAGCTCAAAGTAGTGTACACGGTGTAGTGGTTAAGAGCGGTGGACTCGTAATCTGGTGAACGGGGTTCGCTTCCCCGCTCCTCCACATGCAGCTGCTGGGTGACCTTGGGCCAGTCACACTTCTCTGAAGTCTCTCAGCCCCACTCACCTCACAGAGTGTTTGTTGTGGAGAAAGGAGAATGTTAGCCGCTTTGAGACTCCTTAGGGTAGTGATAAAGCGGGATATCAAATCCAAACTCTTCTTCTTCTTCTATGCTCACAACAACCCTGTAAGGTAGGCTAGGCTGAGAGGCAAGGGCTGGTCTCCAAGGTCCCCCCAGTGAACATCATGGGGCTGAGTGGGGAATTCGAACCCTGCTCTCCCAGGTCCTATTCCAACACTCTTAACCGCGGCGTTGCAGATTGTGTCCCACTGTTTGTATTAGGAGGTTCTCCTCGTGGGAAAACAGAGCTCGTAAATGCTGACAGATTTTATTCTCTCCTTCTCTCTTAAACGGTAACATAGATGCGGCCTCCCTGCTGGGAGAAATCGAGATGTGTGAAAGAAGTTCAGGATGTTCTGGCTTTTGCCTGGGAGGGATACCCTCTCGCTGTGAAAAAGGGCCTGCGTCCCACATTAGCTCTTTTAGGGAAGGAGCGTGCAGCCAGCGTTTACTCACAACAATAAAAAGAAAACAGCCACCCTCGGCCCTGAATGCATTTTGGCACAAAAGCACCATTAAGGACATTTGTTTGGCGTGTGTGTCCAACCGGCTGGCCCAGAAACTGCAATCCTGGCTGCCTTTTGGGAAGGCAGATCTAGCCAATAAATTCCAGAATTAGCAGTAAACAAACCCATTTCCTAGGAAACTCTGGCATGAGGTCGGAGGGGAAATCCCTGCTCGTTTGGCCCCAGAAGATTCTCCGCCGCTGTGTTGGACCATGTTTGGAAGAGACCACGTTTAATGTTGGAAAAGATGGAGAGCAGGGGCCTCGTCTGCAGGAATGTGCAAGAGCCACATCGTTTGGGGTCGCTGAAAGAAAAGGAGGTGGCGAAGATCACCCAAAGGACCACTTTTCAAACTAAGTGGACGGGCAGTAAAACAGCAAATGCAATTCAGTGTAGACAAATGTAAAGTGATAGGGGGCGGGAACCTTAATTTTGCATATATGCAAATGGGTTCTGAGCTGGCGGTGATGGACCAGGAATGAGACCTTGGAGATCTCTTGATGAACATGTCAACCCACTGGGAGCAGCTCTGAACAAGGCAACTTCGGTGCTGTTGTTGTTGTTTAGTCGTTCAGTCGTGTCCGACTCTTCGTGACCCCATGGACCAGAGCACGCCAGGCACTCCTGTCTTCCACTGCCACCCGCAGTTTGGTCAGACTCATGCTGGTAGCTTCAAGAACACTGTCCAAACATCTCGGCCTCCGTCGTCCCCTTCTCCTTGTGCCCTCCATCTTTCCCAACATCAGGGTCTTTTCCAGGGAGTCTTCTCTTCTCCTGAGGTGGCCAAAGTATTGGAGCCTCAGCTTCAGGATCTGTCCTTCCAGTGAGCACTCAGGGCTGATTTCCTTCAGAATGGATGGGTTTGATCTTCTTGCAGTCCATGGGACTCTCAAGAGTCTCCTCCAGCACCATAATTCAAAAGCGTCAATTCTTCGGCGATCAGCCTTCTTTATGGTCCAGCTCTCACTTCCATACATCACTACTGGGAAAACCATAGCTTTTACTATACGGACCTTTGTTGGCAAGGTGATGTCTCTGCTTTTTAAGATGCTGTCTAGGTTTGCCATCGCCTTTCTTCCAAGGAGCAGGCGTCTCTTAATTTCGTGGCTGCTGTCACCATCTGCAGTGATCATGGAGCCCAAGAAAGTAGAATCTCTCACTGCCTCCATTTCTTCCCCTTCGGTGTTAGGGATCATTATAAAAGGAACTGTGAGTAATGGTGCCAGAATCCTAACACAGGGATACAAATCTGTAGTGCAACCACATTTGGAATACTGTCTGCAGTTCTGGTCGCCTCACCTGTGCTGGAAACCACAGGAGGTGAGAGGGCTCTTGTGAGAGAGATCCTGCTTGTGAGCTTCCAATAATGGGCATCTGGTTGTGTTTTTTTTAAAAAAGGTAAAGGACCCCCGGATGGATGGTTAAGTCCAGTCAAAGGCGACTATGGGGTTGTGGTGCTCATCTTGCTTTCAGGCCGAGGGAGCCGGCGTTTGTCCACAGACAGCTTTCTGGGACATGTGGCCAGCAGGACTAAACTGCTTCTGGCACAACGGAACACTGTGGCGGAAACCAGAGCGCCTGGAAATTCCGTTTACCTTTCCGCTGCAGTGGTACCTATTTATCTACTTGCACTGGTGTGCTTTCGAACTGCTAGGTTGGCAGGAGCTAGGACAGAGCAACGGGAGCTCACTCCGTCGCGGGGATTCAAACCGTCAACCTTCCGATCGGCAAGCCCAAGAGGCTCAGTGGACCACAGCGCCACCCGCCTCTGGTTAACCACTGGGCGAACAGGGTGCTGGATGAGATGGGCACCCTTGGGCCTGACCCGTAACACTTGCTGATGACCACATCATGAAAGATGGGTCTATCATTGGGCGATAATTCTTATGGACCAAGTAGAATCTCCATCATTAAAGTAGTGTATCTCTTTGTTGATGGTTGCGGAGAACAAACACATCGACCATCGCCTTCATGCCCACCTGGAAAATTTCCTAGGTGACCTAATGATGCTGCTGAACCCCAACTCCCATCAGTGGTCAGACCTCACCTGGAGTACTGTGTCCAGTTCTGGGCACCACAGTTCAAGAAGGACACTGACAAACTGGAACGTGTCCAGAGGAGGGCAACCAGAATGGTCAAAGGCCTGGAAACGATGCCTTATGAGGAACGGCTAAGGGAGCTGGGCATGTTTAGCCTGGAGAAGAGGAGGTTAAGGGGTGATATGATAGCCATGTTCAAATATATAAAAGGATGTCATATAGAGGAGGGAGAAAGGTTGTTTTCTGCTGCTCCAGAGAAGCGGACACGGAGCAATGGATCCAAACTACAAGAAAGAAGATTCCAACTAAACATTAGGAAGAACTTCCTGACAGTAAGAGCTGTTCAACAGTGGAATTTGCTGCCAAGGAGTGTGGTGGAGTCTCCTTCTTTGGAGGTCTTTAAGCAGAGGCTTGACAACCATATGTCAGGAGTGCTCTGATGGTGTTTCCTACTTGGCAGGGGGTTGGACTCGATGGCCCTTGTGGTCTCTTCCAACTCTATGATTCTATGATCAGTGCCCGCTGAGGTCCAGCGCTGAGGGCCTTCTGGCAGTTCCCTCATTGCAAGAAGCAAAGTTACAGGGAACCAGGCAGAGGGTCTTCTTGGTAGTGGCACCCACCCTGTGGAACGCCCTCCCATCAGATGTCAAAGAGATAAACTACATGACATTCAGAAGACATCTGAAGGCAGCCCTGTTCAGGGAAGGTTTTAATGTGTAACATTTTAGTGTATTTTTGTTCTTTGTTGGACGCTGCCCAGAGTGGCTGGGGAAACCCAGCCAGATGTGCGGGTTACAAATAATAAATTATTATTATTCTTGTTGTTGTTATTATTATTATTATCCCAAAAACTCTGGGCAATCATCCCCCAAAAAAGTTCAAAGCTCAACAACTCTGGGCCATCTCCCCCCTCCCCATTTTCTTAAATCTGAGTCCTGCAACATATAGGTAGTCTTGTATGGGGGCATGTTATACACGGAAAAATACTGTATAATCCTCCTTCTCCTCAGCCAGAGCTAATGGATTTGTGTGGCTTGCTTGTTCATTCATTCTCCCTGTACTTTGTCGCTCTCTTGATTGTGCAACCACGAGGAGCTATCCACGGCAGCACTTCTGCAGGGGAGAAAAAGAAAGGGTTGCTTGCTGGAGCAGCTGCCTTAACCTTAATTGCCTGCGTTCTGTCACTTACCTGAGGCTGCTAGCTAGCAAAGCAGTAGAAAAGGAACTTTGCTTTCCAAAGCAGCCGGTTTTGCTCTTGCTTTTTCTGGGCCTGACTCTGTCTTTGTCTGGTGAAGTGTCAGAGACTCTGGAGACAGGCAGGAATACAGTGGTACCTCGGGTTAAGTACATAATTCGTCCTGGAGGTCCGTTCTTAACCTGAAACTGTTCTTAACCTGAAGCACCACTTTAGCTAATGGGGCCTCCTGCTGCCGCCGCGCCGCTGGAGCACGATTTCTGTTCTCGTCCTGAAGCAAAGTTCTTAACCTGAAGCACTATTTCTGGGTTAGCGGAGTCTGTAACCTGAAGCGTATGTAACCTGAAGCATATGTAACCCAAGGTACCACTGTACCTGCCCCCTTGCCCTGTCTTTCTATACGGTGTAGAAAGAGAAATTCTCCGAAAAGTACAATAGATAGTCTGCTGCAATGTGGCATTGCCACGCATATGCATGAAAACAGATTCTGAGATTTTGCAGCAGTGAATTTGCTCCCGTGAGCCAGTGGTTGCAATCGCAAATGCACCCGAGTCAGACCAGAAACAAAATGAATTTGAAAGATTTGCTTAAGTTGCAGCACAGGAACGATGAAGATAGACACACCCAGTGATATCTGAAATACAAGGAGAGAAAATAATGCATGAATGAAACAGAGGAGAGCGATTTGTAAAGGGAAAGCATTGTTAGACTAGCATATAAAGTTTTTCTTTATTTTAAAAATGGCTATTATGCCCTGATTGAAAACCTCCAGAAAAATCCCTTCCATCAGTTCCGACTAGTTAAAGGTTTACTAAACTGCCTTATAGCAGTTTAACCTGAAGATTAAGGAGCGGGGTTGGATTATGGGCTGCGTGGACGAATGAGGAAAGTTGAGAAAGATGAAACGGTTGAACAGGAGCCCAAATGGCACAAATCGGAAATTAGTTCAGGAAAAAACAGAGAAGTGTTTAAAATTGAAAAAAGTGAAGCCTAAGACTTACAGAGGAATAAACAGAAAGTAAAATGAAAATGAGGGGAAGCAAAAACCCTATAAATCCTGCATCTGTTTCAGAACTGTTCATCCTGGCTCAGGAAAAATGCCCAAGATCAGCTTCTGGAGGTAAACGAGTTTCTTATATTCTGAGTCAGTTTTTTCTCTTGCCCCATTCCACCCACTAAAATTCACTTCTGTATTGGCAAATGATGCATCGAGAGCAGGCCCCTGCTAAAAGCAGGTGTTTTGCTTTAGATGATTTTAAATTATTTTGGGGGAGTGCATATTCCCAAGCTTAATCTGGGCGAAGGAGTCTCCCAAAGGCCACTCTAAGCTGCTAATGAACCTTCTACCCGGCCTCATGATCTCAGCTTGAATAAAGCCTCGCCAAGCTTTCTGCTCCCAGGCAGATGGAGAGACTTTTGTGCCTTTGAAGGAGACAGCTCTGCCTGCTTAAAACCGTGAAGCACAGCACTCTGGAGCAATGTTTGCTCCCACTTCGTTCCTGGAGATTCTCTTCTGTCCTGCGAGCAGACACACGTCTCCGGAAAAGAGCGGAATAACAGGATCATGGGATTGGAAACGGCAGTCTATCGGAGATGCCATCAGGTTCAGAGGGTGATCATCTCCTGTGCTTGCAGAAGGTCTTGGGTCCAATCCCAAGCATCTCCAGGTGGGCCTGGGAAAAGGCTTCCTGGCTGAAACCCTGGAGAGGGCTGCTGCCAGTCAGAGTAGACAGTATTGCCCAATGGTGTCGCTCTGTATAATGCAGTTTCTTATTCTGATTTCTGGGCCTGCCTTTCCGTCTTGCTTCTAGACTGGAGAGAGGCGAACAGCCTAATTTGAGCTCAACAGACACCAGCCCAGGGGAGAGCAGCCACATCAACCTCGAAGCACCCTACTTTCGCCCGCTTGCTCGTTTCATTTATTTGTAGGAAAACTGTACCGCTTAATATAATAAAGTCTCTCCAAGCAGTTTGTGTTAAAGGGCTTTTAAAATAAAAATAAAATGCAGCAAACGTTTCCTGAAAACTAGATCAAAACAAAGCAAAAAGTGCATGTCACCCGTAAAACTGAGCCCTGTACATACCGGAACAACTGCCTCACGTAATGTGCGCGAGAAATGTCAGCCTTTATGTCCCTGTCTAATTTAATTCTGTGGGATCAGTGTTGGGTTTCCTTCGCGTTGTTTACCCTGAGGCTTTGAGCTCTGTGTGAGCTGGCCGGCCATTCTCCTCTCCCAGGCTCCCAAGGCTTGTTGACATTTGTCTCATGCTCTTTTGCGATGAAAAGGTATATTTGGTGTGGCATGAGAAGAACCTGGCTACTGGGCCAGACCAAAAGCCTGTCTGGTCCAGCGTTGGATTCTCACAGGGGCAGACCAGAGGCTGATGGAGGAGCCTGCAAGGGGCACATGGACAGGGCAAGAACACTCTTCCCACTGTGGTTTCCCAGCAACTCGCATTCGGAGGCACGCAGTCTCTGATCCCGGAGACGGCATGCAGTTAACGTGATCAGTAGCCATTGTCTAGTCACTTTTTAAAGCCATCTGAGATGGTTGCCATCACTACCGTACTTCCTTTATTCTTTCCCAGAGTCTCCCATCATTCAGCTGTAAGGAACGACCCCGTTGGGTCTTAATAGCATGACAGAAGGAGGAAAACCTCTCCCAGGCATAGTTTTATGTATCAAGCCCACATCCTTCTGCCCAGGCTGCAGCCCTCAAGGCTCTTGGTCCTCGCTTCACACCTTTCTCCTGGCAGGAATGCATTCCTCAGCTGGAATGTGCCCTTCTGTCAGATAGAGGTCGTCTCCAAACCGTCCCGTTCTCACCATTTTATTATTCTGGGAATTGTGATAGTGTCTCTTGCTTGCTGGCAAGGAGATAAGTGCTTGTGTGCTGTTGGGGTAAAACCTTTGTGTGCAGGATGGAATGTAGCCTGCAGCCTTGGTTCCCAAGTTTTTCTCTCCCCGAGCCACTTGAAAATTGCTGACGGCGGAACACTTAATTATTATTTTATTTTTCCCTGTCTGTCGCAGCAAGTGCAATGCGCTGTGCTAGATGCTGCATGGTCTGAAATCCCATCTTAATGGCTTCTTTTGTTTCTTATGTATTGCACTTTATCCATAGGATTCAAGCGGCAATGTAATGTAAGATGCAAAATAAAAATGCAATTGCGTGTCAAGGACCCCCAAGACACCCTTGAATAACATTCACACATCATTTTTGTTTCGGTTTTTGGCATAATTTTTGGCCACAACTTTATTGAATTACAGTATGTGAATGGTTGCTTAGGCATTGGTTAGCAACTATCTGGTCCCACTTGAAAGTAGGAACAGAACTGACAACCACACCCGTGCGGAAGTCAGTAAGGGTAAGCAATTTTGGGGAGAGAATAAAGCTGGGTGCCAGGCTCTCACCTCTCCCCAAATGCTCTCTGGAGCTCTTGCGTGGCCCTAGCCCTTTGTCAGGGATACGGACAAAAGCATGGCGAGCCCCTGGATTCCTTTAACGGAATACCCTTGCAGCAGCAGCATTAGAGGGGCAGGCACAGCCAACCACATCCCCTCCACCATCCCAAAAATTAACCAATGCCTAACCGCAACCTTACAAGTTGTGATGATTTGCTACATAGTAGGCAAAACCCAAATGGTACCAGCCAATCAGCCATATGGTAAAATTCCTACCAGGCCCTTTTCCAAAGCAGACGACCCCATGACAGGCATAGCAAGGTCAACGCAAACAAACCCTAATTAAAGGAAGGGTGGGCGGGTGATCTGATGTGCGCAGCGAAAAGAGGAAGCTCAACACTGCACACAGGGACCTATATAACACCCCCATCAATCAAATAAAATTGCAACAATCAATTTCCCCCAGCAACATTGGAGGTGCCCAATCAAATCCGTGGCCATCCAAACTAACCCGCCTAGCAACAGGGGATGTCATGGTTGCTCCCACCGCAACACGTGCTCTCCATGTAGGAAAACCCGCTTTAGCAATCATTAGGGATATTTAATGCGATGGAGATATGTAGATGTTACATGGAGCGCCCGAATGAAGCTTGCAGACCACTTGGGGACCCCCTGTCTCGCGTACAAACCACATCCATTGAGCCTCCCACTTCCAGAGCCACACCAGCCCCCACCAAGCGACCCCCAGATTCCTGGGTCATGAGGCAGACTAGGGCTTCAAGCTTTAATTAACTGCTAGATTAATCACTGAGAATTGCTCCCTCTATGTGTGTTTTTAATTGCAGAGTGAGCCTTGCCTCGCAATTGATAGGCAGAGTTGGGGTTGTTCAGCAGTTATCCCTTTCAGTCTGCAGAAACTCATTTCATTTTCCTTATGCTAACATAGTTGGGGGCGGGGAGCAAATTAAAGATGTGCGGTTTTGGGCAGGCATCCTTGTTCCCTAAAACACCTGCCAGTTTTGCATTTCAGGGTGAGAGATGAGAATGACTTCCTTCGAGCAATCCAAAACCAGAGGCAACTGAATCTGACAATGATCAGACGAAAACTGGAGCCGACACAATCTCTTAAATCTGGCTCTCCTGCAATACTTGTTGGCTTTGCTGATGCTGCTTTGATGTGTTACTAATAATAGGAAATCATATTCTAGGTTCCTCAACATGACAAAGCACACTTATCAGGAAGTAAACCCTCCTGAACTTAGTGTGACCTCATTCCGGGTAGATGTGTTGAAGACGGGTTGCAGATTATCTCCCGGTTGAAAAGCAACAACTCCCTTCCTCCAGTCTCCTTACAAAGGCGTCTTCAAAAGATTAGGATACGAAATCAAATCACTTAACTAGTAAATGGCTGGCTAAAATCCGCAAGTGCTCAAGTTCAGTTTAGTTCCGCCTTTGTGTGGCTTTTGATGTTAGAATTTGATGTGTCTTTTTTTATTGCTCGTATCAGTTGCAATAACTTTGTTCTGTTGTGGAAAGAAAGAAAAATCTGGTCAAAGAAAGTGTTGGATCATCTAGGCCAGGCATCCCCAAACTCGGCCCTCCAGATGTTTTGGGACTACAATTCCCAACATCCCTGCCCACTGGTCCTGTTAGCTAGGGATGATGGGAGTTGTAGTCCTAAATCATCTGGAGGGCCGAGTTTGGGGGTGCCTGATCTAGGCCAGCCTTTCTCAACCCGTGGGCCCAGATGTTGTTGAAACTACAACTCCCATCACCCCTAGCTAGCAAGACCAGAGCTCAGGGATGATAGGAGTTGTAGTCCAACAACATCTGGGGACCCACAGGTTGAGAACTGCTGATAGGCCAAGGTTTCCCAAACTTGGGTCTCCATCTGTTTTTGAACTACAACTCCCATCATCCCTAGCTATCAGGACCAGTGGTCAGGGATGATGGGAATGGTAGTCTAAAAACAGCTGGGGACCCAAGTTCAGGAAACCCTGAATTCTAGTCCAACCCCCTTCAATGCAGGAATATGCACCTGTCCCTCATGGGAACCAAACCTGCAACCTTGGCATTATCAGCACCTCGCTCTAACCAGCTGAGCTATTCCTCACCACATCTGTCTTTCATGTATAAAGAAAGAAGACAAGCTAATGATAAAGGGAATTTTTTAATCGTTAAACCGTGGGATCCTCCCCAGAGCTGCAGCGATAGCCTTATCTTCCTCCTGGAATTTGCCTAATCTTTTAAAGCCATCCAAATTAGTGGCTGTCAGTGGAGATTGGTTAGGAAGCATGGATTCTGTGCTAGCTCACCATATTGGACGCAACATCCCTTTGAATGCCAATTGCTGCGCATTCCAGTACACCTTCTCTCGAGTCCTGCTTGCAGGCTCCCATCCCATAATCCACTGGTTGTCCGTGACGGGAAACGGGGGAGTGGGCTAGAACGAACCAGCTGCACCCTTTTAATATTTTTCCGTTAAACCTTCATGGCAAACAAAAAAGAACGACAGCAACCCAACACACCGCAAACTATCCATTATCCAGGTCATTCCCCGCCGGTATTTGAAACAAAATTTAGATGCTATAGCCAGAGCCTTGTTGCAGTTAATGAGTAGAAATTATATCTCTTGCTGATCTGACCCGTGTCCGGGAGGGCCCTTATCTAGCCAGTGAAGAAATGCACTCCTCTCTTCTGAGAAAACTTGGAGAACAAAAGGAAGGTTGTGTGGGGTGTAATCTTAAGTGGTTCTCAGCCCCTAGGTGAGGCAGAAGGTATTTTCCAGCGGAGCAACGTTTTGCAGGTGCAAGCACTTCCCAAGGCAGGGATGGGATGGGAAATTTTCAGGCATGGGATTTCCTCAGGGCTCTCGCAGAAGCGCTGCTCGGGGGGCCCTGTGTCGCAACGGCTAACCTCTGAGCTTGCCAAACCCGCTAGGGGAGAGACTGCAATCTGCATGTTAAGGGGTGTGTGTGTGGGACAGGGACTTCAGGCAGCTTGCTCCAGGCCCTCTGAGAAGAATGTGGCTGCTGGCACGTCACCAAGGATGCTCTCTGGCTATGTGAGCAGAAACAGGCCTCTGCACAAAGCCGGAAAGGGGCAGCGGTCTGTAAAAAATAATCCGATGCTTCCATGCACAAATAGTTTGCAAGGCAGGCGTGGGTGTTTTGTGGCCAGCTGTCCATGGAGGTACCAGAGTGGTGCATGCTCTGGTTATCTCCCGCTTGGACTACAGCAATGCGCTCTACGTGGGGCTACCTTTGAAGTTGACCTGGAAACTACAACTAAGCCAGACTGGTGACTGGGAGTGGCCGCCAAGACCACATAACATCGGTCTTGAAAGACCTACACTGGCTCACAGTATGTTTCCGAGCACAATTCAAAGTGTTGCTGCTGACCTTTAAAGCCCTAAACGGCCTTGGTCCAGTATATCTGAAGGAGCGTCTCCACCCCCATCATCCAGCCCAGACACTGAGGTCCAGCTCTGAGGGCCTTCTGGTAGTTCCCTCACTGCGAGAAGTCAAGTTACAGGGAACCAGAGGGCCTTCTCGGTAGTGGCGCCCGCCCTGTGGAACGCCCTCCCATCAGATGTCAAAGAGGAAAACAACTTTTAGAAGACATCTGAAGGCAGTCCTGTATAGGGAAGTTTTTAATGTTTGATGTATTACAGTATTTTAATATTTTTTGGGAAGCCGCCCAGAGTGGCTGGGGAAGCCCAGCCAGCTGGGCGGGGTATAGATAATAAATAATAATAATAATAATAATAATAATAATAATAGTAGCGATACAGCTGTCACATTTGGGGGTTGGCATTCGTCTCTCTTGGGAGACAACGGAGGAGTGCGCCTTTGGGGGTGAGGTCAAGCTGTTGGCAGACAGCAGCGCCTGCTGAGACCGATGCAGGAGAGACGTGTTTCGTTACAGCCGGGGCAAAGGAAGGCGTCCGGTTGTGCAGATGCACCAGGGCGTTTCTTCTCCCAGCGGTCATTCCTCCTGTGGTCCTAGAAATGGGCCGTATAAATGGCAAAACGAGAAGGGCCCTAGCTCAGGGGAGCACCTTGGGTTAGGAATGTCTTGGGTTAGGAATGTCTCCAGCCTCATACCCTGGAGAGCTGCCACTAGCCAGTCTAGCCCAGGGGTCTGCAACCTTTAAGACAAAAAGAGCCACTTGGACTCGTTTCCGAAGAAAAAAAACCTGGGAGCCGCAAAACCATTGCGACATTTAAAGCATGCGCGCCGCTGCCCTCCGATCTGACAGCGGGTGGGAAGGTGACGTCGGGACGGTGCGTGACTAACGTACGCACTGCCCCCATGCGACATCACAGCCAGTACAGCACCTGCCACAGTGGGGAGCGTCGGGGCGCACAATGCGCCTCCTCCCCTCGCTAGTATCTGCCCCGGAGCTGCGGCAAAGGTGTAAAAGAGCCCAGTGGCGTAGCGTGGGTTGTCAGCACCCGGGGCAAGGCAAGTAATTTGCACCCCCTAACCCGTGGATTTGTGCCCCCTAACCCCCAGATGTTGCAGCCGGCCCCCCTGCACCCCCCATGCTACACCACTGAAAGAGCCACATGCGGCTCCGGAGCCGCGGGTTGCAGACCCCTGGTCTAGCCAATACTGTGCTAGATGGAATAGGGGTCTGACTGGACAGTGTCCAGCGGCAGTGTCCTGTCTAAAGGATCACAGAGCAAAAAGCCTTCGATGTTTACGGGTCCTGGTGGCTGCTGGTCCTGGTGGTTGAGTTTCCTAGTACAGTGGTACCTCGGGTTAAGTACTTAATTCGTTCTGGAGATCCGTTCTTAACCTGAAACTGTTCTTAACCTGAGGCACCACTTTCGCTAATGGGGCCTCCTGCTGCTGCCGCGCCGCCGGAGCACGATTTCTGTTCTCACCCTGAAGCAAAGTTCTTAACCCGAAGTACTATTTCTGGGTTAGCAGAGTCTGTAACCTGAAGCGTCTGTAACCCAAGGTACCACTGTACTGCCTGCAGATGTTGAGGATTGAATTTGGGACCTTTTGATTTATGCCAGATTAGCTTTGTTGGTTACAGAACGGTGCTGATAGCGCCAAGGTCGTGGGTTCAATAGCCATACAGACCACCTGCATATTCTTGTATATTTGTGCATGATCCTCAGGGTTCCTTCCATCTTTAAAGGTAAAGGGACCCCTGACCGTTAGGTCCAGTCGTGGCCAACTCTGGGGTTGCAGCGCTCATCTCGCTTTATTGGCTGAGGGAGCCGGTGTACAGCTTCCGGGTCATGCGGCTAGCATGACTAAGCCGCTTCTGGCGAACCAGAGCAGCCCACGGAAGCGCTGTTTACCTTCCCGCCTTAGCGGTACTTATTTATCTACTTGCACTTTGACGTGCTTTCGAACTGCTAGGTTGGCAGGAGCTGGGACAGAGCAACGGGAGCTCACCTCGTTGCGGGGATTCGAACCACCGACCTTACGGTTTTACAAATGCAGGGAAACCTGCCTGTCGTTTTCCCACGGGCACCTGCTTGGCCATTGTGAGAACAGTATGCTGGACCTGTGATCCTGCAAGGGGCTTCTGATATTCTTTAGACAGCGCATCTCTTCTTTGCACAGTCCCACTATTTGTTTGTGTCTTGCATTTCTACTTGGCTCTGCCAATCGGTCAGTTTGTGCCACCTCTCAGATACTTCCCCCCCCCCTCCCACTGGTGGACCTGGTGCTGAGCTGCCTAACATACATGCCAACCTCCCCGTCCCCCCCCCCCATTGAAGAGCTGCTGCTGCACATGGGTCTACCCTGTGCACATCCCATAATGGGTGTCTGGTTGGCCACCATAAGAACAAGATGCTGGGCTAGATGGGCCGCCGGCCTGATCCTGCATGATTCTTAGAATCATCGAATTGTAGAGTCGGAAGGGACCACCAGAGTCATCTAGACCAACCTCCTGCAAAGGCAGGAATCTTTTGCCCAATGTGGGGCTCAAACCCGTAACCCTGAAATTACGAGTCTCATCATGCTCTGCTGACTGAGCTATCCAGGTAAGATTTCACATCCCTAATCCACAGAAGCTTCTACCGCAATATATTTGATAGTCCTTATAAAGTACCGCAAGACTCACTTGGGCTACGGTCGCTAGACTCGCCTGCAGCGATGGCTGCTGCCCGTTGGGACTGGAAGGCGGGGGGGCGGGGAGGACCACAGCAGGCGGAGCCAGTGTGAATGAGAGGCGGAGCCACAGCTCAATGAGAGGCGGAGCCAACTAATGCTAGTTAATACCCCATATCCCCCTGCTCTTTGGCAAGGGGGCACCACTCTCCCACTCACACAAGGCAGGTCCATATCTAGAGGGAAGTAAGGAACCCAAGAGTCCCACAGGCTGAATCAGTTCTTCAAAGGCAACACAGAGGAGGAGGTTGATTCCAGCCGGCAGCGCCACCCCCTGGACTGGTTGTAAGTAAGTACCAAAGCAAGGCAGGTACAGGCAGGTGGGCTGAGGTTTGTTGGGCAGCTGGTTGCCCTGATAAGTTTACAAGGACCCTACTGGTTGCAGTGGCGAACTCTGATCTCTGCAAACCGAATGTGCATTTTGGGAAGCTGTGTCACTTACTTGGGAAAGTCAAAAGCTGATAAAAAAAAATCACCCCAATTCCTTCCTTCCTTTTTCTTTTTCCTTCCTTCCTTCCTTTCTGTTGCAGAGTTTCTTTTAAGAGCAGTTGAGAGTCTGAACTGGAGAGGGTTTTGAAGGAGTTTCCAGGTCTGTTGTCTTCTTAGGACATAGCTTGGGATCTGCTGAGTGCTGGGTGGGTTGGATTTTGGTATCTATCATCTGTCTATCATCTATCTATCTATTTCATTTGCATCCCACCCTTGCTCCTAGTGGAGCCCAGGGTGGTAAACAGAGTAAGCTCATAAAACTCTTAACCTTGGGGTCATGAATTCAACCCCATAGATCCCTGCATTGCATGGGGTTAGACTAGATGACTCTCGTGTTCCCTTCCAACTCTACAAATCTATGAACCCCCAGCAGCCAGCAAGGCCCATCAGGAATAAGATGGTGAGAGCTGTAATCTGCAAGCATTTGGAGGGCCGCGGTCCTTTTCCCCTCTATAAGGCAGCTAAGATCCTGTTGGTGGAGCACAGTGGCTCCTCTCCCTCCCTCCTAATAATACTGAAATCCAAAGACAACCAAGAGAAGCTGAATGTTGTGCTTTTCCACTCATTGCATAGTTAAATTATGAAACTCACACCTGTTTTCTTGGTGTTTTTGTAAAAAAAAAAAGCTCAGCAACAACTTTGGGGTTTGTCAAAAAAGAAAAAAGAAAAAGCCCAACAATTTCGAGGTGTCCTGGCAACCCTAAAACCACTTTGAGGTTTCCACACTTAAGCGACATAAACAACAGGTAAATAATAAGGGAAAATAAGCGTGTTCCCCAGAGATCCGAATTCCAAAGGGAAGCTGAAACAACCGAGATACGCAGGGCTTCTCCCTCCTTATCCGTGCAAAACGAATTATTATTATTAAATTAATTTGTGTACCACCCGTCCACCGTAGGCATAGGAGCAAATTCCTAGGGGCCGAGGTCCTTTGGCCCCCCTAAAATATTTGAGGGAGTTGGTCCCCTCAAAATTGATAGGCATTGCAAATGGTGTTTGTGCGTGATCTTGTGATCGATTATGTTGGGTGGGGTTACACGGCCCCCTCTATGGGTGTAGGCAGCATTATGATGGTGGGGCAGGCTTTATGGTAGGGGGAGCAGAACCTCAGCTACATAAGTATTTTTATTGATTTCTGTTGATTTGGGGGGCATCTGCCTCCACTGCCCCCCCTTGGCTACGCCCCTGGCCCCCTCCCCAACATTTTATCCAAGTCGGCACTCTGCCCGTGGATCTCAGATCGGTTCCAGGCGACTCTGTATCCCCCTCGCCATCCCGGGGCGCAGCCTTCCTGCGCCAAGAGGCGCTGGGTCCTCCTTGACGGCTGCTGCGCGCAATTGCGCCTCCTTTTGGAAAGCGCCCCTAGGGGGCCCGAGCGCGCCCGGGGCGAGGCGGCCCAGGGTGCGGGCGCAGCGGGATGTCGCCGGGGCCTCTCCTCCCTCCGCCTCCCGCGCCTCCTTGGGGAGAGCCTCGCCGCGGGAAGCGCGCTAGGACCGGCGCGGGAGGGAGGGAGGTGTGTCCCTCGGCGCGGCTGCTGCTGCTGCCGCCGCTTCTGCTGCGCCTCCGCCGCCTCCTCCTGCTCCTCCTCGGCCGTCCCTTCCCCTTTCCACCCTCCGCAACCCGGGCCGATGCGCGGGCGCTTTCAGTTCGGGCTGCTCTGCTCCTTCCGACGGCGGCGGCGAGGCGGCAGGCGTGGCGCGCCCCGGCGATGGTGTGAAGCGCAGCCCCGGAGCGGCGGCGGCGGCGATGGCAACGGCGAGGCGCGTCTTCCACCTCCAGCCATGCGGTGAGCGCCTGCTTTTGCCGGGGCGGACGGAGGCGGAGGCAGGAAGGAGCTCGGGCAGCCGCAGCAGCCGGCGAAGGTGCCCCTCGCCCGGCGGGGTCACGGGCCAGCTGTTGCAGCTCGCTTGCAAAGTTGCAGCTCCTCCCCGGAGCGCCTTTTGCAACTGCGCGCTCCGTCCGGTTTCTGGGGGGCAAACACTCCCAGCCCTTCAATAAAAGAGGGCTGACGGTTCCCCCCGCTTCCGCAACTTCGGGAAGACTTCCTCACCCCCTGAAAAGCCCACAAAACCGTCCTCCTCCACTTTGGCTTTTGCACGGCTCGCTGTCGTGCTCTGCAAAGTTTTGCAAGCCAGCGAAAGAGGCGAGCTCGCTTTGCGCACGCAGAAGGGGAAGCAAAAGGGAAGCGGCCCTTTTTTTGACAGGAGGATGGAGGGGAATTTAAACAAAAGGGAGGGCAGGTCTCGCTGCGCGTAAACAACCCCGAGGAAGAAGGCAGATCCTGTACTGGCCCGTGTCGAAGTGTTTTTTTGCGGCTTGGGGAAGGGGCACATACAAAAATTAAAGGTTTTGGGGCGCTTCTTCTTGGCCAGCCGCAACTCCCCAAAGATCTGCGGAGCGAGCAGCGAGCTCTCCTTTTCGCTCCTAGCTTAAGGGAACAAGAGGTTTGAAGCCTTGGTCAAATACTGGGTTTTCAAGCTATTGTTAGTGAAGAGGGAGGGCTGTTTTGGCAACATCCAGCGGTATTTTCTGTACTTGACTTTTTAAAGACAAAACAAAACAAAAGCTTTAGTTGCTGCAATTGCTCTTGTTGAAATAAGGTAGTTGATGGTCTTCGAGTTATTTGCAAGCGAAACAGAGGCAGTGGATGTTGTGCAATTCAGTTTGTTTTTGGTTTTTAAAGCGGTTATCAGCACTTCCTTGAGTCTTTTGTTTTGTTTTTTTGAGGTTGCTGGGTTTTCCCCCCTTCTCTCCTCCCTCGCCTCCCTTTCCTTAGAAGCAAAGTGACTCCGGTATAATCTTGTGGGGGGAACTTCTCCAGCGTTAGACCATTGGAGTGAACGGGGCAATTCTTATCCCTACTTTTGCAGGCTGCGCAAATCCCATTCATTCGCTTTTCTGGCTTTCTGGTTGCTTTGCTCCTCAGCAAAAAGAGCTGTAGGTGGCAGAGCAGTTCAGCTCATTGGGGACTCACAAATCTTGACCGCTGCAAGCATTTCCTGCAAGGTGTCCAGTCCCGGGATGTGTGTGGCTGACCAATATGTGGGTTGCAAAAGGTGCCATTAATTCTGCGAGGCCCTTTCCAAAAAAGTGCACCTGTTCTCTTTTTATAGCTACAGTGGTACCTCAGGTTAAGTACTTAAATTGTTCCAGAGGTCCGTACTTAAGCTGAAACTGTTCTTAACCTGAAGCACCACTTTAGCTAATGGGGCCTCCCGCTGCTGTCGCGCCACCGGAGCATGATTTCTGTTCTCATCCTGAAGCAAAGTTCTTAACCTGAAGCACTATTTCTGGGTTAGCGGAGTCTGTAACCTGAAGCGTATGTAACCTGAAGCGTATGTAACCTGAGGTACCACTGTATATTCTTTGCCTCTTGTTACTAGAAGTACCTGTCCTGGGGTTGCCACAATATCGGAACCTAAGTGGACCTCTGGGGTTATCCATCTGAGCATAAAGACAAGTCTTTGTGTTGATGATGGTCAACGCTAATTATCTGATAGCCTTTGATGTTTGCAGCTTCTCGTACTTCATGTGAAACTGTCAGCTTTTCCAGGTTGTATTCTGCAGCTGCTAAACCAGATGAGGGTTTGAGCCGATGAGTCTCAAAACCTTGCTGTATTAGGGATTCCCCCTGCATGTGAAGACAGGCTCCGTTGTTGTAAGTGGATGAGAACGGTAGTGGGTCCAGTGGTCAAGAAGGCGGTTCACCTGGGAAGGAAGCCCTTCTAGGAGAAGGAAAGCTCTGATCCTAAATCTCCGCTGTCCTGTGGGATAGCTTCGGGAGAAGAAAAAGCTAAGGCAGAGCTTTCCAAACTTTTCATGTTGGTGACACACTTTTTAGACATGCATCATTTTGCGACACAGTGGGGAGCGTCCGTGCGACACACCTAGACACTGCCGCTGACGCACTAATGTGTCGTGAGACAGTTTGGAATGCTCTGGGCTAAGAAGCACAGAGGTGCCTTGGTTCTCGAACGGCTTAGCTGTCGAACAAATCGGCTCCCGAACGGCGCAAACCCAGAAGTAAGTGTTCCGGTTTGCGAATGTTTTTCGGAAGCCAAACATCTGAAGTGGCTTCCACTTAGCAAGCTCCTGCAGCCAATCGGAAGGTGTGCCTTGGTTTTCGAACGGTTTTGGGAGTCGAATAGACTCCCAGAACGTATTAAGTTCGAGAACCAAGGTAGCACTGTGAGCCCTACACAAATCCAGAGTGGGGTACCTAAGACAGTGGAATGGCGCCTTGTACTCCTCCTTCTGGCAACTCCTGCAGCTAAGTTGGTGCATCTTTCTCTGCTTTGCTTTGGACCACAGCAGAGAGGCCGAGGGGGGGGGGGGGTCTTATCACCTGGGCAGCCCAGGACCTCCATACACACTGCTCAGGCTTGCGTTCCCCCCCCCCCGGGGGTCACTTTGAAAGCTGCAAATGCAGTGGTTTGACTTCACCCCCAGAGGCACACTCCATTGTCACTCGAAACAGATTAGGATTTCAGTTCGAGACATTGAATCTCAAGGTCGTGGGTTCGAGCCCCATGTCGGGCAAAGGATCCCTACATTGCAGGGGGTTGGGCTGTTACTATTATTTATTAAATTTGTATACCGCCCTTCATCTGAAGGGCAAGCCAGTGTGGCAGAATGGTTATAGGACCTGGGAGACCAGGGTTCAAATCCCCACATGAAGCGCACTGGGGGATGTTGGGGTGGTTGCCATCTCTTAGCCTAACACCGCTGGTGTTGAGGGTTGAGGCTACAGTGATGATGAGTCACAGCGGAGGTTGAAAAGTGTTGCAATTAGGGAGATCCAAAATCACTAGTTGGGATGGCGGCGGCATCTGTGGTCGGGCAATTATATTGAGAGAGAAAAGGGGAGTTATCTCTTCAAAACCAATGAATAATATTTCATCAAACGGAGTGGCAGGTGGAAGCTGAGAAAGATCTAGAATGCTCTCTTCGATTTCTCCCTTGGTTTCTGATAAAAAGGTTTGGCTATGAAACGGGGTTTTAAACGAGGGCTTGGATTTGTGTTTGCACAATAAACTGTGGTTTCTTGTTGTTGTTTAGTCGTTTAGTCGTGTCCGACTCTTCGTGACCCCCTGGACCAGAGCACACCAGGCACTCCTGTCTTCCACTGCCTCCCGCAGTTTGGTCAGGTTCATGTTTGTAGCTTCGAGAACACTGTCTAACCATCTCATCCTCTGTCATCCCCTTCTCCTTGTGCCCTCCATCTTTCCCAACATCAGGGTCTTTTCCAGGGAGTCTTCTCTTCTCATGAGGTGGCCAAAGTGTTGGAGCCTCAGCTTCAGGATCTGTCCTTCCAGTGAGCACTCAGGGCTGATTTCCTTCAGAATGGAGAGGTTTGATCTTCTTGCAGTCCATGGGACTCTCAAGAGTCTCCTCCAGCACCAGAATTCAAAAGCATCCATTCTTCGGCGATCGGCGAGTAGCCCACTGGTGGTATATGCAGCTTAGTTGCTCCGGCTTAGCTCTTCTCCTAGAGAGAGCAAGATGAAAAAATCGGACCCGCAGCAAACCATGGTTTATGTTTAGGAGCAGCCAGCCACTACCAAGTATTTAACCATAACTGGAAGCCAAGGTTAGTTGTGGATTCTGAGTTTGTTCTTCCTGCTTGCATTAGAGGAGAAGGAATGCAAGACTGCTTGCGCAGAGTCAGTTCTCTGCTTTTTCACAGTAAACCATGACAAGCCAGAAACCATCGCTTTTCGTAATGCATGAGTGCAGCCTTTATTTTGCAACGCTTTTGAGAGATGGCTACCCTTGAAAAACCAAAGCTGGCAAACCTGGTGCAGTACTTCCAAGCTGCAGAGCACCTCTGAGCAGTTTGGTCGGCTGTCTGTACCTGCACTTGAGAGGAGTTTTAATTGTTGGGCACTGACAATCCCGTAGTCTCTCTGGGAGTGTTCTGGTCTCTTGAAGGCCAAGCAAATTGCCTAGATCCGTGGTACAAAATGAATAAATCTCCTACCTGTCCACGATTCAGGGAATATATTTTCTAAATGCACAGGACGTACTGTTCTGTGCTGATGGAGAGCTGTAAATATCCAGTTTTACATGAGCAGTCATCACTTCCTAAAGTGAAGCCTCTTGCTTGTAGGCGGCACTCCAAAATCACAGCACGTAGGATACATTAAGCAGCTCATATGGATGGCGTTTGGTTGGCAGTGGGGCTGTAAGGCCTTGACCTTTCTCTTCTCCTCCCTCCTCCCTTGTAGCACTTGCAATAATGTACAGGAATGATAATTTGGGGAAGGGCCATAGCTCAGTCATAGAATCGTAGAATTGTAAAGGACCCTGAGAGTCATCTTGGCCAACCCCCTGCAATGCAGGAATCTCAACACACAGTTGGTCTCCCATCCAATTTGAAAGCATACCGGACCCTGCTTAGCTTTGCAAACGTGCCAGCAGATTATCCTGAGCTTAGATATTCCAATTGTCAGACTCAGGCCTCATCTGTGTTGCACATTTAAAGCTGTATCATAACACTTTAAGTAGTACTGGCTTCCCCCAGAGAATGCTGGGAGGTGTAGTTTGTTAAGGGTGCGGAGAGTTGTTAGGAAACCCATTTCCCCTTTGCAGAGCCACACTTCCCAGAGTTCCCAGGGAAGAGGGATTGATTGTCAAACGAAGGTCGGCGGTTCGAATCCCTGCAACGGGGTGAGCTCCCGTTTCTCGATCCCTGCTCCTGCCAACCTAGCAGTTCGAAAGCACGTCAAAGTGCAAGTAGATAAATAGGTACCGCTCCGGCGGGAAGGTAAACGGCGTTTCCGTGTGCTGCTCTGGTTCGCCAGAAGCAGCTTAGTCATGCTGGCCACTTGACCTGGAAGCTGTACGCCGGCTCCCTCGGCCAATAAAGCGAGATGAGCGCCGCAACCCCAGAGTCGGTCACGACTGGACCTAATGGTCAGGGGTCCCTTTACCTTACCTAACATCGCTCAGCACCCTGAAAAAACTACAGTTCCCACGATTTGGGGGGGTGCCTCACCTGGTATGCCCCGCGGAGGATCTTAAAGTCCACAAATGACAACATTTTGGAGGTCCCAAGTCGCAAGGTGGTTAGATTGGTCTCAACTAAGGCCAGGGCCTTTTCAGTACTGGCCCCGGCTTGGTGGAACGCTCTGTCCCAAGAGACCAGGGCCCTGCGGGACTTGACATCTTTCCGCAGGGCCTGCAAGACAGAGCTGTTCCACCTGGCCTTTGGTTTGGACTCAGTCTGACCCTTATGTTTCCCTCCCCTTATGGTTTTGATCTGTGGGCTACTATTAAAATGAGGCTGCTTTTTAAATTGTATTTTAACCTGTATTTTAAATTGGGTTTTTTTCTCCCCCCTATTATGTTTTTATTGTTATTTTACTAGTGTTAGCCGCCCTGAGCCCAGCTCTGGCCGGGGAGGGCGGGGTATAAATAAAATTTATTGTTATTATTATTATGACTGTTAAAAGTTTGTGTGTGTGTGTGTGTGTGTGTGTGTGCTTTCAATGTATATTGCAGATGCAACCTCAGTGAAAGGCAGTTTCCTGTCTTCCTAAGTGAAGGTTATTCATCTTTTGCAAAACATGTCTTCTTTCTGAAGGTTCTGTTCTGCTTTTATCTGTGCCCTTTCCTTCAGCGCAAACCTGCCTGGAATATGATTCTTATTACAGATTGTCACGTACTTATAAGGAAGGGATGCATTTGTCCACACAAACATACACAAATCTACTTGTAGGGGCGTCTGGCAAATCTTTGCTTCCTTCATTTCTGCCCCTCATTCCTGACAAGATTGGGCATGCCACATTTCCTCTGGTTTTTTTTGGTGCTTTTGTTTGTGGCGATCATATTTGTGGATTGGTAGTTGTCAATAATTAAAAAATGCATTGCCTTGGACTTCCAGGGCGGCCAGATTTACTGGATATGTGGGCCTTTAAGATGCCATTAGAGCCTATCTCCTGTTCTGAAGCCATCTATGGCTTTACAAGGCATAGAAATGACAGAAATAAACCCCTAGAGCCCAGGCAAACTGCTTGATGTATGATCTTATGCAAGGTTCCCAACTGACACTTCGTTTGAGGACAGTTTGCATAATTAACTGTTGGGTAACATGCCTGACCCCCATCGCATGCCAGTGAACACATTATCCGACTTGTGTTTTGATTTTGTGTCTCTCACCGCCCAAGAAAAACCCAGCACAAGATCCTTGCATACTTTTGCATATTGCAGAACGTCTCATTCCTGTCACTTGCGGAAATGATGTGTTCCTTACATCCATATGGCTGGAGGGCAAGGGATCTGCGGCTTCAGATGTTTCTGTGCCACAGGGACAGATCTATACTTGCCTGGTTTCTTTTCCTGGTTTCCTTTCAAAATTGCAAAACAAAAGTTGCAAATGCTTGAAATCTCCCAGTTGGGCTGTCCATCCAATAAGTCCAATAAGTTCGAGCGGAGTTAGCGCTGGCTATAATATACGGCAAATGGCAATTTTCAAAACAAGCGTCTCTGGCACCCAAGGAACACCTTTTTTTTTTTTAAGAGGGCAATTTCCTTGTCAGGGATTTGGTTGCAGAGGGGGAAGCAACAACAGCCCGAGTTGTTGTCTTGCTATTGTCTTAAATAACACATCATTCCAGAGATGTTTTCCGCCCTTTAATTAGATGGATCACAAAGGCGTGGCCCAAACATAATTTGGCTGCTTATTACACAAGCGGGGGGGGGAGGGAATGAATGTCTGGTTAGCTAACTTGACCTTTTTCAGAGCTTCACTTTTCCATCTGTGAAATGGGAGCAATCAGCTCCCAAATACAAGTTGCAAGAGAGCAGTGGGCCTTCTGCTAGCTGGAGATTCTTGCATACAGTTCAAGAACAACTGTGATTCCTGTATTTTTTTTTGGGGGGGGGGGTCTTGACTGGATAACCCTTTGAGTCTCTTCCGTCTCTACAGTTCTGTCATTCTGCAAGTGCCTCGACTGACAATATGAGGAAGTGCCTTAGTTTCAGATCCTGATTACTTTCGTTTCTGCAGAAGAAACTGGTGTAGCTCTATCTTAGCCTTTTCTGACTTGGTACCGGCATTAGAAACCCAGATATATAAGCTAATTGCCAATTGGCACCTTAAACCTTGTCGTTGTTTACTCGTTTAGTTGTGTCCGACTCTTCGTGACCCCCTGGACCAGAGCACGCCAGGCACTCCTGTCTTCCACTGCCTCCTGCAGTTTGGTCAAACTCATGCTGGTAGCTTCGAGAACACTGTCCATCCATCTCGTCCTCTGTCGTCCCCTTCTCCTTGTGCCCTCCATCTTTCCCAACATCAGGGTCTTTTCCAGGGAGTCTTCTCTTCTCATGAGGTGGCCAAAGTCTTGGAGCCTCAGCTTCAGGATCTGTCCTTCCAGAGCACTCAGGGCTGATTTCCTTCAGAATGGATAGGTTTGATCTTCTTGCAGTCCATGGGACTCTCAAGAGTCTCCTCCAGCACCAACCTTAAACCTAGGCCGCCACAATGGAATGTTTAGGCGCCATTTCCCCACAATTGAATTTATTATTACAGTGGTGCCTCGCAAGACAAAAAGAATCCGTTCCGTGAGTCTCTTCGTCTAGCGGTTTTTTCATCTTGCGAAGCAACCCTATTAGCGGATTAGCGGAGTAGCGCTATTAGCGGTTTAGCGGCTATTAGCGGCTATTAAAGGTTTAAGGGATTAGCGGATTAGCTGCTAAAAGGCTATTAGCAGCTTAGTGCCTTAGAAAAAGGGGGTGGGGAGCGAAAAAAATCGCAAGAATCGCAAGACATTTTCGTCTTGCGAAGCAAGCCCATAGAGAAATTTGTCCTGCGAAGTGCATTGAAAAACAGAAAACCCTTTCATCTAGCGGGTTTTCCGTCTTGCGAGGCATTCGTCTTGCGGTGCACCACTGTATTATTATTATTATTACTCATTTCATTTCTATGCTGCTTTCTATTTTAAAGGAAAAAATCTCAAAGCAGTTTGCAAGACATTAAAACGTCAAATAAAACAATCCAAAATGAAATGAATTCACAAGGGAAAGACTGCAGGTCCTTCTCTAAGTGACATTTTGCTTTCCCCATATTTTATCTACCTACTTAATTTATATAACTGCCCCATAGCAGAAGTACTCTAGGAAGCCAGTGTGGTTTAGTGGTTAGAGAGTCGGACTAGGACCTGGGAGATCAGGGTTCAAATCCCCACTTGGCTCTGACCTTGGACCAGTCACAGCCTCATAACCTACCTCACAGGGTCATTGTAGGGATTAACTGAGGCATATACTCCGTGGAGAAAAAGGTGGGATGTACATTCAATAGGTAAGGGACGCGGGTGGTGCTGTGGGTTAAACCACAGAGCCTAGGGCTTGCCGATCAGAAGGTCGACAGTTCGAATCCCCGCAACGGGGTGAGCTCCCGTTGCTCAGTCCCTGCTCCTGCCCACCTAGCAGTTCGAAAGCACGTCAAAGTGCAAGTAGATAAATAGGTACCGCTCCAGTGGGAAGGTAAACGGCGTTTCCGTGCGCTGCTCTGGTTCGCCAGAAGCGGCTTAGTCATGCTGGTCACATGATCCGGAAGCTGTATGCCGGCTCCTTGGGTAAATAAAGCGAGAGGAGCGCCGCAACCCCAGAGTCGGTCACGACTGGACCTAATGGTCAGGGGTCCCTTTACCTTTACATTCAATAGGTAAGCTCTTTTGTTGACCTGCTTAAGAAAGCCGGAGGGGCCAGCCAGATGGAGATGTCATTCACCAGTCCGGCATTCAGAGATCTCCATATCGTCTCAGTTGGACCTGCGCCATTTGCAAAACGCGCCTGGGGAATTTCTAGCTTGGTGGCACCTTGCAGATTTTCATTTGTTTGTTTTGAAATCTTTTTATTTGATTTTCTAATACAAAGTTATAAAAAATTCAAATATGTATCCATATACATAGATTTCTCCGACTCTTTTTAAAAATTATTTTTTATTAATTTTCCATTATATAAAATTTAAACACATCATCACTATGCATTTTACTTCTTTAGCTCTTAAGAGCTTGTTGACTCCCCTCCTTTCTGCCTTCAGAGTTAACCTTTATCTCATAACATTTATATGTTTTCCAATTTACATTTCACTCCTTCAAAATGTCACAATTTTAAAAATATATAAAAAGGGAAGGGCAGCTGTCATTACGTCTTTTTACAACCCTGCTGGTGTCGTGAACTGCTTGCAATAGTTCTTCAGATATTGTATAAATTTACTCCAATCTTTTTGAAATGCTTGGTCACGCTGGTTTCAGATTTTTCCTGTCAGCTTCGCCAATTCTGCAAAGTCCATCATCTTCGTCGGCCGCTCTTCTTTTGTTGGGACTTCTTGTTGCTTCCATTTTTGGGCTAAAATAATTCTTGCTGCAGTTGTTGCATACATAAACAGTTTTCTTTATCTCCTTTTGGTATCTTTTCCCCTACTATACCCAGTAAAAATGCTTCTGGTTTTTTAACAAAAGTATTTTTTATAGGTTTTCTTTAACTCAGATTCCTCCAAAATCCCTGGTCCCATTTTAAACATTTAACATTTAAAACCGAATCTTCTTCCAGACTCTTAACTATTATATCATAGCCCATCAGCTTGGTTTGCCATTCCTCTCTGGTAGGAAGCACCTTGCAGATATATATATATTTTTAAAAAATAATTTTATTGAAAATTTAAACAAAACATATTATCCAAAAACATATCATCCTTAATTCCCCCCATTTTTCCTCCCTCCCCCCTCCCCCCACAATCCCCCCCCCTGACTTCCCTCAGTTCCAGTCTTTGGTTTCTCTGTAACTTCTGTTCTCTGCATGTTACAAAGTTCATAGAATCATAGAATAGAATCATAGAATCATAGAGTTGGAAGAGACCACAAGGGCCATCGAGTCCAACCCCCTGCCAAGCAGGAAACACCATCAGAGCACTCCTGACATATGGTTGTCAAGCCTCTGCTTAAAGACCTCCAAAGAAGGAGACTCCACCACACTCCTTGGCAGCAAATTCCACTGTCAAACAGCTCTTACTGTCAGGAAGTTCTTCCTAATGTTGAGGTGGAATCTTCTTTCTTGTAGTTTGGATCCATTGCTCCGTGTCCGCTTCTCTAGAGCAGCAGAAAACAACCTTTCTCCCTCCTCTATGTGACATCCTTTTATATATTTGAACATGGCTATCATATCCCCCCTTAACCTCCTCTTCTCCAGGCTAAACATGCCCAGCTCCCTTAGCCGTTCCTCATAAGGCATCGTTTCCAGGCCTTTGACCATTTTGGTTGCCCTCCTCTGGACACGTTCCAGTTTGTCAGTGTCCTTCTTGAACTGTGGTGCCCAGAACTGGACACAGTACTCCAGGTGAGGTCTGACCAGAGCAGAATACAGTGGCACTATAACTTCCCTTGATCTAGATGCTATACTCCTATTGATGCAGCCCAGAATTGCATTGGCTTTTTTAGCTGCTGCGTCACACTGTTGGCTCATGTCAAGTTTGTGGTCAACCAAGACTCCTAGATCCTTTTCACATGTACTGCTCTCAAGCCAGGTGTCACCCATCTTGTAATTGTGCCTCTCATTTTTTTTGCCCAAGTGCAATACTTTACATTTCTCCCTGTTAAAATTCATCTTGTTTGTTTTGGCCCAGTTCTCTAATCTGTCAAGGTCGTGTTGAAGTGTGATCCTGTCCCCTGGGGTGTTAGCCACCCCTCCCAGTTTGGTGTCATCTGCAAATTTGATCAGGATGCCCTTGAGTCCATCATCCAAGTCGTTGATAAAGATGTTGAATAAGACCGGGCCCAAGACAGAACCCTGTGGCACCCCACTAGTCACTCTTCTCCAGGATGAAGAGGAACCATTGATGAGCACCCTTTGGGTCCGGTCAGTCAGCCAGTTACAAATCCACTGAGTGGTAGCATAGTCAAGACCGCATTTTACCAGCTTCTTTACAAGAATATCATGGGGCACCTTGTCAAATGCCTTGCTGAAATCAAGGTAGGCTACATCCACTGCGTTCCCTTCATCCACCAGGCTTGTAATTCTGTCAAAAAATGAGATCAGGTTCGTCTGACATGACTTATTTTTCAGAAATCCATGCTGACTATTGGTGATCACAGCATTCCTTTCTAGGTGCTCACAGATTGTTTGCTTGATGATCTGCTCCAGAATCTTCCCTGGTATTGATGTCAGACTGACTGGGCAGTAATTATTTGGGTCCTCTCTTTTCCCCTTTTTGAAAATAGGGACAACATTTGCCCTCCTCCAGTCTGCTGGGACTTCGCCTGTTCTCCAGGAATTCTCAATAGAATATAGTTGTATAGATCCTTAAATATATTGTATAGATCCTTAAATTATATGACTTATTATTATCAATAAAAAGTTTGTGAATGTTTATTATATGACTTATTATTATCAATAAAAAGTTTGTGAATGTTTATTCAAAACCTGCCAAGGAGTCCAATTCACTTTGTTGCATCTTCAAATGTTTTGTAAAGGGTTCCCACTCATCTTTAAAATCACAGTTATCCTTGTCCCATAGCTTATGTGCCAATTTTGCCAGTTCTGCACAGTCCATCAATTTTTCTTGCCATGATTCTTTAGTTGGAGTTTCTTCAGTCTTCCATCCTTGTGCTATTAGGACTCTCGCGGCCGTTGTCGCATACATGAAGATGTTTTTCAGCTTTTTTGGCAGGTCTTACAATCCCTAACAAAAATGCTTCAGGTTTTTAAACAAATGTTAGATGGAACATTTTCTTCAATTCATTATATATCATTTCCCAGTTTTTTTAAATTACATTACAGTCCCACCACATATGATAAAAAGTCCCCTCCTTTTCCTTACACTTCCAACATATATTTGAACTAGTTTTATACATTTTCCCTAACTGCACTGGTGTCACATACCACCTGTACATCATCTTCATGTAATTCTCCTTCAACAGGGAACAGTCTGTGAATTTTAAATCCCTTTTCCATAATTTTCCTCAATCTTCCATCATAATGTTGTGACACCTTGCAGATGTTTTGGACTCCCGGCCAGCGTGGATGTTGCGCCTGAGGCAGGAGGAAAAGGCAATGCTCTCTGTCTTTTTTTTTTTTAAAAAAAATATTTATTAAAAATGTAATAGTAACAGAAAAGAAACAAAAGAAAAAAGGAAACAATACAAAATTTGACAAACAATACATCAAAAAATAAAGATAAAAAAACAGAATAAAAAACAATACATCAAAACCACTAGAAAAATAAAAACATTTAAAAAAAAACCAAACATCTCCCATATTTCCATATCTTTACCTTTCATTTACTTGTTTCATTGACCTCCTTACACCTCCCTTTTTTGTATTCTAGTTCAATTAACTATTTCAGCAAATCCTTTCCCTCTTTTCCAATTTTTTGTTCTATAATTTATCTTAACACAATTTGACTTCAAATTTTCCACTTCAACCCATTAACAATCAGTTTTTACTTAATTCTTTATAACTTTTCTGCTAAAACCATATAACTTCATTCCAGCATTCTTCTAACGTTCATTAATTTTGCAATATTTCTGTAAATATACTCTGAATTTTTTCCAGTCTTCTTCCACCGACTCTTCTCCCTGGTCTCGGATTCTGCCAGTCATTTCCGCCAAACAGTCTGTGAATTTTAAATCCCTTTTCCATAATTTTCCCCAATCTTCCATCATAATGTTGTGACACCTTGCAGATATTTTGGACTCCCGGCCAGCGTGGCTGTTGCGCCTGAGGCAGGAGGAAAAGGCAATGCTCTTTGTCAAGGTGGGCAATGCGCAGCATGTTGTGGCATTCCCTCGTCGGCTGTTCCTGCTGTGCTTGAAACAGGAAGGGCTGGATTTCTGCCTGCGGCTAAATGTCGTCCAGGATGGAACAATCTGCTTTTCTTTGGGAGGGTCCGGGAGCATCTGAGAAGTGGCATGTGCCAACTGCCTTAAGAGTTTGTTGCGGGCACCACGTAATAATAATAATAATAATTTATTTGTACCCCGCCCATCTGGCTGGGTTTCCCCAGCCACTCTGGGCGGCTTCCAACAAAGATGAAAAATACACTAAAATGTCACATATTAAAAACTTCCCTGAACAGGGCTGCCTTCAGATGCCTTGTGAATGTCAGGTAGTTGTTTATCGCTTTGACATCTGATGGGAGGGCGTTCCACAGGGTGGGCGCCACTACCGAGAAGGCCCTCTGCCTGGTTCCCTGTAACTTGGCTTCTCGCTGTGAGGGAACCGCCAGAAGGCCCTCGGAGCTGGACCTCAGTGTCCGGGCAGAACGATGGAGGTGGAGACGCTCTTTCAGATATACTGGACCGAGGCCGTTTAGGGCTTTAAAGGTCAGCACCAACACTTTGAATTGTGCTCGGAAACGTACTGGGAGCCAATGTAGGTCTTTCAAGACCGGTGTTATATGGTCTTGGTGGCCGCTCCCAGTCACCAGTCTAGCTGCCGCATTCTGGATTAGTTGTAGTTTCCGGGTCACCTTCAAAGGTAGCCCCACGTAGAGCGCATTGCAGTAGTCCAAGCGGGAGATAACCAGAGCATGCACCACTCTGGCGAGACAGTCTGCAGGCAGGGAGGGTCTCAGCCTACGTACCAGATGGAGCTGGTAAACAGCTGCCCTGGATACAGATATGACCTGTGCCTGCATGGACAGCTGTGAGTCCAAAATGACTCCCAGGCTGCGCACCTGGTCCTTCAGGGGCACAGTTACCCCATTCAGGACCAGGGAACAGACAGATGCTCCCTGTGAGCACTGAAGCCGTGGCGCTGCATTGCAGGGAGACTGAGTTGTCAGAACAAGGATGCTCAGGCACTTTCTGTTTCGCAACTGGGATATTGCGACGTAAGGAATGTTGTCTAACTGGGCACGGGCTGCCCCAAAGTGGACTGCGAGGCCCACGAGCGAATTGTGGGGGCCCCGTGTGCAAGTTGTCAAGCCGGATGTTGCCAGTCTAGGTGTCTTCAGCTCCTCACCTGTTGAGGGTGCTTTGAGAAGACGTCTGAAGGCAGCCCTGTTTAGGGAAGCTTTTAATGTTTGATGCATTACTGTCATACCTCGGGTTGAATGTGCTTCAGGTTGAGTGTTTTCAAGTTACGCTCCGCGGCAACCCGGAAGTAATGGAGCTCGTTAATTCCGGGTTTCGCCGCTCGCGCATGCGCAGACACTCAAAATGACGTCATACGCAGAAGCAGCAAAACGCGACATGTGCAGACATGCAGACACATCTTATGTTCTATTCAGGATGAGAACAGGGCTCCGGAACGGATCCCATTCGCATCCCGAGGTACCACTGTACTGTATTTTAATATTTTGTTGGAAGCTGCCCAGAGTGGCGGGGCGGGGTATAAATAAATAAATTATTATTATTATTATTGAGAAGACACATTGCGAGTGCCGGAGGAAAGGGGCTTTCTCTTCCAGATCATGGGTTTGAACCGCAAACCGACATGCTTATATCATGCCGCCGTGTTTAAAAATGGTCAGAAGTTTGTTGCTTCTGGGAGATGCTCCTCAGCATCTTCTTAAACTTGTTCACCCCCCCCCCGATGTTTCTGGGCTGGCAGCTTCCAGCATCCCTGAAACTTTGGCCTGTGGGAGTTGGTGTCTAACAACATCTGGAGAGCCCTGTGTTTTCTACCCCAGCTCTAGAACATCTGCAGGGCATTACAGTGGTACCTCAGTGGTACCTTAATTCGTTCCAGAGGTCTGTTCTTAAGCTGAAAGTGTTCTTAATCTGAGGTACCACTTTAGCTAATGGGGCCTCCTGCTGCTGCCGCACCGCCAGAGCATGATTTCTGTTCTCCTCCTGAAGCAAAGTTCTTACCCCGAGGTACTATTTCTGGGTTAGCGGAGTCTGTAACCTGAAGTGTATGTAACCTGAAGCGTATGCAACCTGAGGTACCTCTGTATTGCTTCAGCCGACTTTCAGTGGGCAGGATATTTGGTGCGAAAAGGGGGGGCGCAGGGTATGTGGGTTTAAAACATACATTACTGTGGTAGGGTTTTATGTGGGATGCTTTTGGAAAATTAGAGTGCAAAGCTTTTAATAAATGGATGCAAGGAGCCTACAAAAGAGAGGTGTCATCATGTAAGTAGAAGCTCCAGAACGCGTAGGGCACAAGGCTTGTGCTTTGAGAAGCTGATGTGTCTATAAAGGGAGAGATTGAAATTTGAAGGTGGTTTCAGCCGAATGTCTTCTTTCTGAGCCTTTTCTTCTCCTGAAGACATCCTGCAAGGCTCACGTGTTACTCAAAGTTGGCCCATTGAAATTAATGCACCTAGCCTAATTATGGTCATTGAATATGGTCTACTCTGAGTAAAAGCTAGTTGACTACCACCCGTGGTTCTCAAGTACCGTGGTTGGTCCTGCAGAAATTGCAGCTCGCATACAGAAAGTGGGGAAGTTATCGAAAGACCTAAGAGAATAAGTTTTAAAGATTGAAATCGTATTTGCTTATTTCC
The DNA here is from genome assembly GCF_965153285.1 of Podarcis tiliguerta. Taxonomy (NCBI): domain Eukaryota; kingdom Metazoa; phylum Chordata; class Lepidosauria; order Squamata; family Lacertidae; genus Podarcis; species Podarcis tiliguerta. The sequence goes on from NC_139542.1 coordinate 5,269,997, forward strand.
TGTAATACAGAAATTTCATATTCCTGTAATATTTCAATATGAAACTTTGAAATCCTGCATCACAGTTTGCAGCAAACCATGGTTTCCTGTTGTGTCCAAACCCAGTCAACCAAAGCTTGCCTCCAAACTGTGGACAGCATCTAGCTAGACAGTTCTGCTAGTGTGAGGACTTAGAGCTGTGTGGAATTTCCCTATCCTATCCTCCGCCTTCATGTTCCCTAGATTTGTTTTGGGTTTCCCCCAAACCCTTTGGAGGGGATTTAGAGGAGGGAGACATAGGGAAAGGAGAGGCCAGAATGTTCCATTGCCTGGCTGGAAGTCCTTGCACTCAGTGGCGTAGCGTGGGTTGTCAGCACCCGGGGCAAGGCAACTAATTTGCGCCCCCTAACCCGGGGCAAGGCAAGTAATTTGCGCCCCCCCCCCCGCTGCACTGTCCCTCCCCCAGATAGTCCCTCTCTCTCTCTCCGCACCGCACGCCTGGCACCCTCCCCTCCACAGTGGGCGGCGACCCGGATCGGATTCGCACAGCCAGCACTGCAGTGAGAGAAAGTGAGTGAGCCAGGTAGGGGCAGAGAGCTGCGAGTGCGAGCCCCCCCCCCAGATGTTGCGCCCGGTGCGGCCGGCCCCCCCTGCACCCCCCACGCTATGCCACTGCTTGCACTCATGGAATCAGCTTTGTTTTTCAATCCCGGATTGCCAGATTCGGGATGGAATGGCAAACTGGTTTGTCACATACTGAGGTTATGCCAAATCCCTGTGTCTAATTGGAAGAAGGCATGCAGCTTGTGTCTGCTTGTTCTCCCCCAAGTTATGTCTTAACAGCCTTTTCGTGTGTTGAGATGACACGGCGTCATGATGTTCCTACGCAATCGGATTTCTTGTCTAAAGCACTCTGTCTGCGACAAAAATGTGTAGCTTTGGGGATTCTCTCACAAAACAATTTCTTCTTTTTCAAGTCCATGCCTTGGTGCATTTTCCCGTTGCGTCCCCAGTGTGATCTGCCCAAGCCAGTCCCTTCATACTTTCTGCAGAAGAATTTCCCAAATCACCATTAGGCTTAAGATCACCTAAACTAGGGATGAAGGGACACGGGTGGCGCTGTGGGTTAAACCACAGAGCCTAGGACTTGCCAATGAGAAGGTTGCCGGTTCAAATCCCCGCGACGGGGTGAGCTCCGTTGCTCGGTCCCTGCTCCTGCCCACCTAGCAGTTCGAAAGCACAAAAAGTGCAAGTAGATAAATAGGTACCGCTCCAGCGGGAAGGTAAACGGCGTTTCTGTGCACTGCTCTGGTTTGCCAGAAGCGGCTTAGTCCTGCTGGCCACATGACCCGGAAGCTGTACGCCGGCTCCCTCGGCCAGTGAAGCGAGATGAGCGCCGCAACCCCAGAGTCGGCCACAACTGGACCTAACGGTCAGGGGTCCCTTTACCTTTTAAGCTAGGGATGGGGACACCTCCTCTTCCCAGTCATTTCCTTTTGACCACTCCTCATCCCACCACCACCCTGGGTTTCCCAGGCTGGTTCCTCCCACCATTCCTCTGCATCCAACCAGTCCATGAAGTGCTGTGGTTGGGAGCTCTGACCATTGAAGGCTTTGAACAGCAGCTGAAGCCAGAACCTGTGCAAAGCAGCAGAGATTTTTAAGTTGTGTCACTGCTGTGCCACGCTGCTCTGGTGGAGAGCGTGGGTTGTGTGTGTGTGTAGAGTCTTTTGCATGCAGGAGCGTTTTAGCTCTTACATCCAGAATCCTTTCAAAACTAGGTGGAGGGAAGAAGGTGAAAGTAAGCAGCCCCCCCCCACCAGCACCCCAACATTTCAGAAGCCATTCTCTGGAAATGCCGGAGATCTTACTTGCATTGCACACAGCAATGTGAGCGCACTGTCAGCAAACACATGGTCCAAGTTGTTCCTGGAAGAGGCTGGAGTGCTGCTGCTGCTGCTGCTACTTGAATATTGAAACCTGCCTTATTGATTCCTGGCACGGGCAGATGGGGTTTGGCCTTTTCCTGCTCGGCTTTTGTCGTTTTGCATATTCTCCTCGCTTTCCAACATGGCTTAGAGAAGCTGCTGGTGGCGAAGCACAGAGGAGCATCATTCAGGGACACGGGTGGCGCTGTGGGTTAAACCTCAGCGCCTAGGGCTTGCCGATCGTATGGTCGGCGGTTCGAACCCCTAAGTGCAAGTAGATAAATAGGTACCGCTTTATAGCGGGAAGGTAAACGGCGTTTCCGTGTGCTGCGCTGGTGCTGGCTCGCCAGAGCAGTTTCGTCACGCTGGCCACGTGACCCGGAAGTGTCTCCGGACAGCGCTGGCCCCCGGCCTCTTAAGTGAGATGGGCGCACAACCCTAGAGTCGGACACGACTGGCCCGTACGGGCAGGGGTACCTTTACCTTTATATTCTCCTCGCTTTCCAACATGGCTTAGAGAAGCTGCTGGTGGCGAAGCACAGAGGAGCATCATTCAGGCTGGCCGCTTGTTCCCGTTGCAACTCAGCGTTGCCATGGGAGGAAAACAGGGCAGTGCATGTCTTTGTGGCCCCCAGCTGCTTTCTGCAGAACGCATTTATTCACTTGGACTTCTGTCCAGCCCTGGCATGTATGTTCTAGAAGGTGCTTGCCAGCTAGGCTAGTTATCCTCTTGGCTTTGATTGCACCATCAAGTTTTCAGATCCTGGGCATGGCTGGGAAAATCACAGCTGCCTGCTGCTTGGCCAGGAGCCCATTGGATCCATCCAGCATCCCTGGACTGTGAGATGATTAGGAGCACTTTCCAGCAGGGAGGGGCAACGTTGGGCTCCAGCTGCCATCAGCTGCAGCTCCTGTGGCTAATAATAATAATAATGATAATAATTTATTTATATCCCGCCTTTCCCAGTTCAAAAACTGGGCTCAGGGCGGCTAATAACAAATTTTAAACACTTAATTGTAAAAGCAGCATAAAATACAGGAGAAAAAACATGAATACAGTGGTACCTCTGGTTACATACGCTTCAGGTTACATTCGCTTCAGGTTACACACTCCACTAACCCAGAAATAGTGCTTCAGGTTAAGAACTTTGCTTCAGGTTGAGAACAGAAATTGTGCAGCAGTGGCGCGGCAGCAGCGGGGGGCCCCATTAGCTAAAGTGGTGCTTCAAGTTAAGAACAGTTTCAGGTTAAGTATGGACCTCCAGAACGAATTAAGCACTTAGCCCGAGGTACCACTGTAACAATAAAATTCAAAGTTCAGAAATCAATTTAGGGGAAATCAATCTAATAAGCATTAGATAACCACCAGGGCTAGCTAGCTGAATTAGTCCTACTTGGGCCAGCGAGGAGGCCAGGGGAGAATTAGCTGTGGGGTCTCAGAGCAGGTGATCTTCATAAAAGGGGAGGGGAAGGGAAGGGAAGGGAAGGGAAATAAAAGATTAGGCTGAATTCAAATTGAAAGCCAGGCGGAATAGCTCTGTCTTACAGGCCCGACAGAAGGGGGTTAAATCTTGCAGGGCCCTTGTCTCCTGGGACAGAGCATTCCACCAGGTCGGAGCCATCACTGAAAAGGCCCTGGCCCTGGTGGAGGATAGTCTGACTTCCTTAGGGTCCGGGACCTCTAAACTATGGCTGTTCATGGGCCTTAAGGTCCTCTGCAGGGCAGACCAGGAGAGGCGGTCCCGTAATACAAGAGGCAGGGGTGATGGCAGCTGGGAGTCTGGAGGGCCCTGGGTCTCCCTTCCATGCTTTTAAAGCTAATGACATGCTGGTTGGATGCAAAGGAATGGTGTGAGGAACCAGTTGGAGAAAACCCCCAAAGGGAGAAGGCTCAGAGCCCAGAGATTGGTGGTGGGGTGATGTTGGGGGTCAGAGGGAAAAAAACTGGGAAGAGGAGGTGTCGGAACATGAGGAGGGAACAGGGCTTGGTGAGCGAGAGGAGTTGGTGGCAGAGAGAATTACAGAATCAGAAGCAGGAGAGGAGGGAGACCAAGAGGCAGAGATGACACAGGGGTGCCTCCCCCTCTTGCTGTGACCAGCTCCTCTCTCCACTGGTCTCTGTGAACCAGGAGAGGCATGAACAGGGCAGAGGAGAGGTTGGTTTCGTGTAGACGTAGTCTCCGATTGCTTGGGAAAAGCCCTGGGGAAGAGGGGGACCTAGGCAGCTGTGAGGAGGAGGAGGAGGAGGAGGAGGAGGAGGGGACCTTCCATCTCAGCAACTGCTTCATGGGGGCAAGACCAGACGGAGATGAGTTGCTGTGCTCATTAGGCCTGACACTCATGTCTGATCCTGTTTTTGCTAATAAGGCATTTGCACAGTGTGATTTACTGCTGGCTTGTTCCTGCCAGCTTAGAAAGGACATCTTGACTCTGCCTTTGCCAACCTGGTATCCGCCAGATGTTGTGGAGCACAACTCCCATCAGCCCCTGACAGCACATGCTCAGGAGTTAGGTATTATGGGAACTGTAGTCCAAAGGAGGGTATCAGGGATGGTGAAGGCTGGCTAGTAACAGAAGGCGTTTACTCCTACAAACTCCTGCTGTCCAAAAGCCAGTTGAAACGTGACTTTGCCGTTTGGACTCTTGATGACAAGCATTCAGACCTTGCAGATAATAATAATAATAATAATAATAATAATAATAATAATAATAATAATTTTTTATACCTCGCCCATCTGGCTGGGTTTCCCCAGCCACTCTGGGCGGCTTCCAACTGAGTATTAAAAACAATACAGCATCAGGCATTAAAAACTTCCCTAAACAGGGCCGCCTTCAGTTATCTTTTAAAAGTAAAATAGTTGCTTATTGCTTTGATATCTGCTGAGAGGGCATTCCACAGGTGCCACTACCGAGAAGGCCCTCTGCCTGGTTCCCTGTAACCTCACTTCTCGCAGCGAGGGAACCGCCAGAAAGCCTTTGGAGCTGGACCTCAGTGTCCAGGCTGGACGATGGGGGTGGAGATGCTCCTTCAGGTATACTGGGCCTAGGCCGTTTTGGGCTTTCAAGGTCAGCACCAACACTTTGAATTGTGCTCGGAAACGTACTGGGAGCCAATGGAGGTCTTTCAGGACCGGTGTCATGTGGTCTCGGCGGTGGAGATGCATCTGAGTGTAATTGGAAAGAGACTTAGAGGATCGGTCAGGATGAAAGCAAAGAATCATAGAATCATAGAGACCACAAGGGCCATCGAGTCCAACCCCCTGCCAAGCAGGAACCACCATCAGAGCACTCCTGACATATGGTTGTCAAGCCTCTGCTTAAAGACCTCCAAAGAAGGAGACTCCACCACACTCCTTGGCAGCAAATTCCACTGTCGAACAGCTCTTACTGTCAGGAAGTTCTTCCTAATGTTTAGGTGGAATCTTCTTTCTTGAAGAGAAAGAGAAAGAGGAAGAGCAAAGATAGCTGTGTAGGGAGCTACTCCTCTGAGTTCTCCAGAACTCTTCCTCACCCTAAGCAAATAAGATGTCTTGGTATACATCTGTGTTGCTACCAGTCTGAAGATGGAGGGTGGGAGGGAAGACCCCTGAGGGTCATTCAGTCCAACCCCCTGCAATGCATTTCAGGGGGTAAGACTATATGTGCCTCGTAGGCCCTTCCAACTCTATAATTCTATGATTCTTTGATTCAAAGCAATTCCCATGTGGGCATCGACAGCAGGGAGAAATTAGGGAATCCTCTCCTTCCAGATGAACCATAACCCCCCCAAATTCCCAGTTTCCTTCCGTCCCATTTCCAGCAAATGTGCAGGCACCATTATTCTCTTTTGTTGTGTGTGTGTGAAATGAATCTGCTCCCCTCTTTACAGTGTTGCGTGTTGCTCCTGCCTCCGGAGAAGTTCCTCCCGTAGCTTCCTAATAAGCTCCACATTTGCTTGGCTTCGGAAATGCTTCCGTTTCCGGTGCCTCCATCTCTTGAACGTGAGAACTCTGCTGGATCTGGGCAAGGAAAGTCCATCAGGACGGACTCTCAGCTCACATCAGTCCCAGCCTGCATCTTCAATAGTTGCTTCCAAGGGACTACAGAAGCCCCCTCTCAGGTCTAGTCGAACACCCTGCCTCCCACAGCACCCACCCAAATGTTCCCAGGTGTTCCTTCAAGCAGGCCATGCAGACATCTGTCCTCCCCTGGTTCCCTATTCCCCAGCAAGTGACACCTACAGATACAATGCCATTGAATCTGGAGTCTCCGTTTAGCTATCCTCGTGGCTAATAATAGCTGCTGATAAAACTTCCTTGTCTAGTTCAACAGGGTCTGAAAGTGAAGGGTTGAGGACTAACGCTGTCAAATTTGGGCACCCCATACTCCCACGTTGAGGGACGCGGGTGGCGCTATGGGTAAAAGCCTCAGCGCCTAGGGCTTGCCGATCGAAAGGTCGGCGGTTCGAATCCCCGTGGCGGGGTGCGCTCCCGTTGCTCGGTCCCAGCGCCTGCCAACCTAGCAGTTCGAAAGCACCCTTGGGTGCAAGTAGATAAATAGGGACCGCTTACCAGCAGGAAGGTAAACGGCGTTCCGTGTGTGGCTCTGGCTCGCCAGAGCAGCGATGTCACGCTGGCCACGTGACCCGGAAGTGTCTTCGGACAGCGCTGGCCCCCGGCCTCTTGAGTGAGATGGGCGCACAACCCTAGAGTCTGTCAAGACTGGCCCGTATGGGCAGGGGTACCTTTACCTTTACTTTACTCCCACGTTGTAGAGAAGCGGTTCCCAAAATTGGCCGCTACTGCCCCCTGGGGGGGATTACTGGGGTGTGTGTGTGTGTGTGTGCTAAGAGGTGGCAGGGGGCCGCTGAAGTGTAAAGTGACTCTCAGACTTTGAAAAGCTGGTGTCCCTGGACCAATTTTGTTGAATTAATTAAACTGGCTTTAATTGGGTTTTGAACAAATGTGCAATTCATGTTTGGAATTTCATGGCGTTCTTACGGGGCACAGGGGATGGGCTTATCGGTGTCTCCACGGACGTTGATTTAAGCAGCGTTGCTTACCTTCTGCTTGTACCCAAAAGGATAAAAAGATCTGCCTCTCTCAACCCAGTTTGTCTACACATCCCTGTGCTGGGCTGAGTGATGGAGAGAGTCCGATGGTTTTTGCCTAAGGCCGGGGCATAATTAAGCTCCCGACTTCAGATTTCTTGTAAATTTCTTGCGGAAGGAGCGATGGAATGCGGCGGGTTACTTTTTCAACCTGAAGTTCCAGTTTCGGAAGTGTTTGCGCGGTTATGCGTCCAGTTTGGGAAAACAGAAAAACCCGTATATAAACCAATCAGGGTTAGAGATGACTTGTTAATCCTCCAGCGCCTTACAGCCAGCCTTGGGAAAAGTGCTCAGAACCGCCTAGTAATTATAGTGTTGCCTTTACACCCCCCCCCCCAAAGAAAACATTGAATAGCTCTCCATCTATATGGGAAAGGAGTATAGAGTTTAAGTAAACACAGAATCCTCTGGTAGTCTCGTAAGGAATGCTACGCCATGGGGAAGTAAGCTGAAATTCCTCTCTGGTTTATGCTTGTAATGCAGATATGTGAGATACTATTTAATCTGGTATTGGGGGTTTCATGTCTCCTCCACCCCCATTCTGCTCTGCTTTACTTTTTCTGGAATAACATTAAAGCAAACACTGACTCCTTCCGATCAGTGATTTTCTTTGGGGCTTAATGCCCTATTAAGTGATCCGGTCACCTCCAGGCTTGACTACTGTAATTCGTTCTATGTGGGGCTGCCCTTGAAGCTGACCCAGAAACTCCAGCGGGTGCAGAATGCCGCAGTCAGGCTCCTCACGGGGTCCCTGCCATGGGAGCATATTCACCCAGTGCTTTTCCAGCTGCACTGGCTTCTGGTGGAGTACAGGGTCAGATTTAAGGTGCTGCTTTTGACCTTTAAAGCCCTTCACGGCCTAGCACCCTCGTACCTACGGGACCGCCTCTCCCAGTATGCCCCACGGAGAGCCTCAAGGTCCATAAATAGCAACACCCTAGTGGTCCCGGGCCCTAAGAAAGTTAGATTGGCTTCAACCAGAGCCAGGGCCTTTTCAACACTGGCCCCGGCCTGGTGGAACGCTCTGCCTCATGAGACCAGGGCCCTGTGGGATCTGATTTCTTTCCACAGGGCCTGTAAGACAGAGTTGTTCCACCTGGCCTTTGGCTTGGAGCCAATTTGATTCCCTCCCTCTCTTTCTTTTTTCCTTTCCTTCTCCTCCTGCGATGAGGCTACTTTTTAATATTTTCATGTTTCAATATTTTAATGTTGTATTTTAATTTTGTTTTTAAGTTGTAATCATTCAACTTGTTTTTATTATTGCTTGTAAGCCGCTCTGAGCCCGGCCTTGGCTGGGGAGGGCGGGGTATAAATAAAAATTATTATTATTATTATTATTATTATTATTATTATTATTCAGCTTTTGGGTCCCAAGACTCCACACTCCAGTATAGAGTTCCTTGAGCATGTGCAGAGTGCCTTGCCACCTCTGTAAACTAGGCACAGTCATACCTTGGTTTTGGAACATCTTAGTTCCCGAATGTTTCGGCTCCCGAATGGAGCAAACCCGGAAGTGACTGTTCTGCTTTGCAAACTATTTTGGGAAGCCAAACGTCCGATGGGGCTTCCGCGGCTTCTGATTGGCTGCAGGATCTTTCTGCAGCCAATCAGAAGCCGCGCTTTGGTTTTTGAATGTTTTGGAAGTCAAATGGACTTTTGGAACGGATTCTGTTCGACTTCCAAGGTACGACTGTGCAGCCCTGCTGCGTAAATCGGCAATAAATGGGAAAGGGGTTGTTGGGCATAGGAACTAAAGGAGCTGCCTTTAACCAAGCCATAGAATTGTTGAGCTGGAAGGGACCCTGAGGATCATCTAGTCTAACCCCCTGCAATGCAGGAATATGCAGCTGTCCTATACGGGGATCGAACCTGCAACCTTGCCATTCTCAGCACCATGCTCTATCCTGAGCTATCCTGTGAGTCACACTCTTGGTTCAGTGAGCTCAGGATTATGAGCAACAGCTGGCAGCTGTTTGGGGTTTTAGACAGTAGCCTTTCGCAGTCCTGTCTGGAGATGCTGGGAGTTTTTAGTTTTATCTTTAATTAAATTTGTATACTGCCCTTCATCCGTAGATCTCAGGGCCTCTCACAACGTAAGTTTCCAGTTGAAGCTGGAATAGGCAAAGCAGATCCTCTGCTACCGAGACACATTATTATTATTAAATAAAACCGCAGAATTGTAGAGTTGAAATAGACCACAGGGGTCATCTAGTCCAACCCCCTGCCATGCAGGAATCTTTTGCCCAACGTGGGACTCAAACCCACAACCCTGAGATTAATAATCTAATGATTTACCGATTTATTACAATTGCTGTTATATTTGTGGCCTCTCCTTCCTTGGAGGTTTTTTAAGCAGAGGCTGGATGGCCATCTGTCATGGATGCTCTGGTTTAGGTTTCTGCATTGCAGGGGGTTGGACTAGATGACCTGGAGGGGTCCCTTCCAACTCTAACAATTCTACGACCCTATGATTCACTTATATTCTACAATCCCGCAGACCGGGAGTCCAAGCGCTTTACACAAATTAAAACAACGCGGGTAAAAGGCAGAAGGCTGAAAACGTATTTTAAATAGGACTTAAACTGTAAAAGGATTAAAGCAATAGAAAAACAGATCTATTAAAAGGCTGATAGGAAAAGCAGTGCAGCACTATTTAAAATCCTGTTCCTTAAAAAAAGGGGGGGGGGGGGCAGACCCCCAAATCTGGCTGGAATAAAACAGTCTCTACCTGCCAGCAAAAGGAGAGCAAGGATGGAGCCAATCTAGCTTCCCTAGGAAGGAAGTTCCAAAGTCTGGGAGCCACCACTGAGAAGGCCCTGTAAAAAAAATTGCTTTATACCAGGGCATCTCATTGTCCTGTCTAGCCCATTATTGACTGCAGAGACTGGCAGCCACAATCCTGGGTTCCAGGTACGGCCCATTCTCAGCCAGACCTGGAGAATCTGGTAGCAGGCCTGAACCTGTGACCTTTCCTACAAAAAACAGGTGCTGTCGCATCTGCACCAGACATTCAAAGCACTTTTATACCCCTTTAACAGTTGTGGGGGATTCTGGAGGCTGTAGTTTGTTCGGGATCCTGAGAACAGCATCTCTGTGAGAGGTCAGCACCCTAAGCAAACTACAGCTCCCAAGATCCTTTGCAAGGTGGGGAAAGAAAACCCGTGGCTGTTAAAGGGACGCAGGAGTGCTTTAAATGCACAGAGTGGGCGTGACCCGAGCTGTGTGGTTGTGTGAATCGAGCCCCAGCTCTTTGCCCCTCTGGTGCTGAGCCCCAGAGGCAGGCAGGCAGGGGCTGCCATTTTTTGCAACCTTCCCCTTTGCTTTACTGCCTCCCAGTGGCTCATAGCTTCCCCTCGGATCTGAGAGATGCTTCCAGGTGTGGAAGCATCGGCGGACCCTTACACAAGGAGGTTTCTCGCTGTCCTCTTCTGCGCCATCCCCTCTTGCCCAGATGGTGGGTTATAAATGTGGGCGAGCAGAACTGGCAGGGAGCTCCTTCTTTTTGCCCTTCAGCCTTGCCCACCCCTCCTCTCTTTACCCCCTTCCTCATGCTCCTGCCCTCCTCTGGGTACCATGCCTCTCTCAGCTCCAGCATTTTGCAAGGCATTTTAAAGGAGAAAACAGCCAGCTTTGCCAGGTATCCAACCTAAAAGCACCGGCTGAAATGTGCAGGGTCGCTTTAATTGTTCCATTCTCTACCCCCACCCCCTTTCTTCCTATAGACCAGCAGAGGCAGGGGAAAAAATGTTGAGATCCAGCAAAGTGCAGAGGCAGGCAGTGCCGTCTAGGGAAGGAGGGAGAGTCCAGGTTCCCGGACTAATCCGCTGTGCCGCGGAATGCAGATTTGCAAGGAATTAGCTTCGCGAACCCTCCTGGCACCTTTTGGCTTGGGAAGCCGTTTTCTAAAGACCTCTGTGGACGAGGCATCATCTCTCTGCCTCTCTCTAAACTGGATTTGAGGCTTGCCTTTCTGCAATCTGACGGGTCCGTTCTCTTTTTCCCACCCATCTGCTGCTCTCCAATTGGAATCGAGTTGGGTGGGGGGGGGGGAGGAGGAGAAGAGATGCCCGAGCTTGATTGATATTAATATTGAAGCCACGGCTGGGACCACGAGCTGCTCCCTTGCCTGGCCACCTGGGTGCAAACTGTCACCGGAGGAACAAGTGTTGCTGGCTTGGAGCCTTTAAGGGGAAGGAGATCTGCAAAAGGGGAGAGAGAGACCAGTCTTGCCTTTTGGCTCTACAGCATCTCCCTTTAAAGTTGCAGCCTAGGTAAGTTCTTTCTCTCTCTCTCTCTGAGAATAAACACACAATCTCCTTCCTTCGATTTGGGCGCTGCTGTTGCCGGGCGATGCGTCCCCTTCAACAGGTGATTCCGCGGACTCTTAATCCGCCAGCTTTTTAAATATTTAATTGCAGAGAGTAAGGCGATACTTTGTTGTTTTTCCTTACGAGCCCTTCTGCCTTAATAATGAAACATCTGGGTCGATTCCTATCCGGACGCTGAACGAAAAGGAAATGTATCGGGGTTATTAAAACAAGGTTGCTTGTGTTTGCTGCGTAGGGAAATAAACCAAGGTGTGTGTGTGTGTCTGTGTGTTCTCAACTAATACATCCTAACGGCACAGATTTTTGCACACTGTTGATCCTGCCCAGGGTGACGTGTAGAATAAAGGGGGGGGGGGACCCATCACCATCGATCATGGGATTAATTGATCGACCAACTGTACGTAAAGTGCCAGTCCAATGCTGAAATATCTGCTCCCGGTGGCTTTGCAGCTGTGCAGCTTGGCTAATTAATCTGCACAGGGTTATGTATGAGATGAATGAAAATTCAGAAGTGCCTAGCCGTTTGGTGTCCCCACCTCCCCAAAAAGGTACGACTTGTGTTTTGATGGGCAAGAATCTGAAGATTCTGCCTTACCTGGATTTCCAGCATAGAAATTCAGAGTTCTTTCTCGAGATCCGTGGTGTGGGAGTTTATCTGTTTGTTCATAGGTGTGTGTGTGTGCGTGTTCATGTTTATCTGCCCAGATGGATGGATTGATGGATAGATTTTGGGTTTCGCCCTGGCTGCCACTCCCCACTTCCCTGGTGGCGTTAAAGTTCCTGTAGTCCCGAAATCTTCCTCCTCACGCTTCTGTCTGTACACAGCTTGCCAATATTAGGACACAGCTTCTCTGGAAATAATGTCCACCCCCTCCCAGTTCTATGAAGTACAGTGGGAATACTCAGATTGTCTAGTCTCTGATGCTTTCTGCTTATTTAGCACTCCCACAGCATTGCGGCCAGATTGATTCTTTCCCAAATCCCTGCTAATACATCTTCGTTTTGTGGCTTAATAGTTTCCGCTGAGTTGAAATGGCCACAAGTTTGGATCAAGGTGTCTTCTTCTGGTCGTTGTTATTTATCTCCCTTTCTGTATTATTACTTTCTTCTGCCTCACACACATCTAGGGACATGAATTTCTTATCTCAAATGGTTTTGCAGCACCATCCTCTCTCTTTTTTTTGGTCCAAAATTCAGTATGTTTTGGATTTGTTGGTGTGCCTTTGGCTATTACAGATGAAGATCAACATCTGCCTTGAATTCTGCCGTTAATTTAGTTTTAAGTGGGGCTCTTCAGACAACCTGTTGCTGCAGGCACACCTGTGCCCTATCTTAGAATCAGTGTGAAGGTGGGTTTTTTTTTAATGTTGTGGCAGGTTCTTGTGCCTTTATTCATTTATTGGGGGGTGGGAATTATACGCATTTCTTCATCAGGGAAATGAAAAATGCTCGTTCAACAGGATGGCTTGTAGGACGGCTATACTGTGAATAATCTATATCATCTCGTTACCCCTATGTGATCCTGAGGGGTTTGGATAACTCCATTTCTGCTGTTGCTCACCGTTTAAATGTAGCGTGTTAAATTAGTTACCCCCCTTAGGACCTGAATGATCTCGTATCTTACTTTTCAGTAGCTTATGTTCAGATTGTGGCCCATGCAAAATTTACGTAGCAATTAAAAATCTGCAAGCTGCTGCATCCTCCTTATTTATTCCTAGTCGGCTCATGTTATTATACCCATTTCATGGACAGGATACTGTGAGGCTAAGACGACCCAACTGAGGAGCCTCTCCTACCCAGATCCTTCCTCCTGAGGATTTTATCCCCTGGGCTTCCACAGCCTAGCCTTTGAGGCAACAGAAGACATGGGATTAGCGCTCTGATTTTATGACGATTGCATAGGATGCTTGTCTAGGATCATAGTGTGAACGCCGCGGTGGGAAAAAGTGTTCAGAGGTTGTGTGGCACAGATGAGCACATTTCTTTTTTTTTAAAAAAAAACCCTGTTTGGAAGCATGAAGGCTTGAGCCTTTTTAAAAACAAAACAGCAGAACACACAAAGCTGAGATACCTAAGAATCTCAGGTGTTTCTCCAAGGTCAACGCAACTTGCCAGGTACTTTTCAAAGCGTGGCTTTTGAGTTTTATGTAGCAGAGCCTGTGGCTCTGGGGATGTCGCTGGACACTATTATTGAATAGGACTTTATTCGATATACGTCGTTCCATTTTAAAGTTTTTGTATTGGATCTGATTATTATAAGGCGTGGGTTCTTGTATATTTTGTAGCTGTACATCGCCTTGGGCATAGTAATCAAGGCGGTATACACATGAAAAGTGAAATGAAACGAACTCCACCTAGCCTAGTCCACTGGCCAGGGATGATGGCAGCTGCACATTCAGGGCGGCAGAGATAACCTTTCTGATAGGAATAATTATACTTCAGATCAGAATGCATTTCAGGGATTCATCCAGTCTTGCATTCTGTCCTCCACAAAGGCCAATCAGGTGGTTTGCTGCCTTGTTCCCCATCAGAAACCATGGACCTACTTTTCTGAATTTCAAATAGTAGACTTGACACCTGGTAAAATTCCCTTTAGTCTTGTCCCTGTCCCTTCCCGATCAAACTCGCAATTGTGAAAACTCACTATTGTTTGCTGCCAAAAAGAGGAGCGGTTGGCATGGTGGGTTTACTCTGTGTCCATGTAGTTCCTTCCTCCAGAGTTGTTGTTTTTGGGGGGCGGAAAACTAGCCGGCCTTTGCTTCTTGGTGACACCTGTAAGGGAATGCCAGCCAAGATAGGGAGGATGGGAGAGGAGAGAGCGAAATAAAAAATTTAAAAACAAGCGTAGCTGCTTCCTGGTTGCTTTTGACAGCTGCCCAGTCCGCTCGGTGGTGGGGAGACGTTTCCCCCCCTTTGGACTTTTCTCAGGGAGGCAGGCTTGCTCCGAAAAAGAGCCCTGGATCGCGGACACCTTTGCCTGGGCTCGCTTGGTTGTTATTGTTGTTGTTGTGGTGCTTGTCCCTAGCGTTGGCTGGAGCCCAGCAGCGACTCCTATGCAGCCGGTTTCAGCAGCAACCTGCTTCCACTCCAGACACACGGTGTGTGTGGGTGGATGTTTTTGCCTGCGAAGCGCTCAGCGGCTGGAGAATCCCCTCCCCATCTCTGCCGGTGGGGGATGAGATTAATTTTCCACTTTGCATCATTATACCCGTTTCTGCGCTCTCTGCCTTTAAAAATTCGTTCTGCAGGCGCTGTGTTCTGTGCACAGCCTCCCGGTGTATATATGTGTGTGTGTGCTTGTGTGTGTGTGAGAGAGATCCTTCCTAGGCTCCTGTTACAGAGGGGAAACTGAGGCTGAGATGGGGTGGCGGTTCATTGCTCTAGGTGTGTGCCAGGAAGACTTGAACTTGAGTCGAACTCTATAGGGAGCGGGTGAAGGCTGCCGTCCTAGGAACGCGAAATTGGCAGGTCAGGCCAATTGTGTGCCGTTTTTTTGAGCGGTTTGATAGTTTTGCAGCTTTGTGAGGAATATCTGTCATCCGGCTTAGTGCTGTCTGCACTGACTGACAGCTGCTCTTCAGAATTTCAAATGGGGGATTTCTCCCAGCCTTGCCTGGGGATCAAACCGGAGACCTTTTCTACCAGATGCTCTGCCCGTGAACTATGGCCTTCATTCAGAGCCAAATGCTCTCCTACCTAAACTGAGCCTAGAAGCGCTGGTTTCCTCTTCTTGGCTCACCCCTGGAAGTGTAACAAAACCGATTTTGCCTCACGTCATGTGCAGAGTGTTTTCCCGTCTTTACTGAACAACTCCAGCTTTGATCAGGTTGGTGTTCCCTGTCGCAGAATGTGATTTTTTTTTTTTCAGTCAATGGAAAGGAAAGGGGGGGACAATAAGGCTGCTTTTCGCTTATCCCCTCAAACCTTCTTGCAAGGAATTGATCTCTGATTTTACTTTCTTGGGTTCCATGATCACTGCAGATGGTGACAACAGTCATGAAATTAAAAGGCGCCTGCGATGACAAACCTAGGCAGCATCTTAAAAAGCAGAGACATCACCTTGCCAACAAAAGTCCGTACAGTGGTACCTCGGGTTCCGTTCTTAACCTGAAACACCACTTTAGCTAATGGGGCCTCCTGCTGCCGCCACGCCGCCAGACCACGATTTCTGTTCTCATCCTGAAGCAAAGTTCTTAACCCGAGGTACTATTTCTGGGTTAGCGGAGTCTGTAACCTAAAGCGTATGTAACCTGAAGTGTATGTAACCTGAGGTACCACTGGATAGTTAAAGCTATGGTTTTCCCAGTAGTGATGTATGGAAGTGAGAGCTGGACCATAAAGAAGGCTGATTGCCAAAGAATTGATGCTTTTGAATTCTGGTGCTGGAGGAGACTCTGGAGAGTCCCATGGACTGCAAGAAGATCAAACCGATCCATTCTGAAGGAAATCAGCCCTGAGTGCTCACTGGAAGGGCAGATCCTGAAGCTGAGGCTCCAAGAATTTGGCCACCTCATGAGAAGTGAAGACTCTCTGGAAAATACCCTGATGTTGAGAAAGATGGAGGGCACAAGGAGAAGGGGATGACGTTCTCGAAGAGACCAACGTGAGTTTGACCAAACTGCGGGAGGCAGTGGAAGACAGGAGTGCCTGGCGTGCTCTGGTCCATGGGGTCACGAAGAGTTGGACACGACTAAACAACAACAAAAATATATTTTCCTTCTCCAGAAGTCGCCTTATTAATTAATTAAAAGGATCTATAACCCACCCATTACCCGAAGGCACCAGGGCAAGAATGGGTACAACCTGAGCCAAAACCCAGCAATCATATTATATATTCCACATTTGAATTCTATTCCACACACGATGCTACATTTGAACATATGTCTTAGAATCAACAATCTTGTTTGGACATATGGGCCGCCTCCGCAAATATGTGTGTTTAAATCAGGATTCGTAGACCGTTCTTATTGTAAATGGGAGAGCGCATTTCTTTCTGTTGCATTTGCAATAAAAATAAGGGTTACAGATAATGTTAAAAGCGCGTAAAAAACAAAAGACAGACTTCCAGTTAAAATCAGGGAAAGATGGAATTTGTAGAGTTGGAAGGGATCAAAAGGGACATCTAGTCCTAGCCCCTGAAATGCAGGAATCTCAACCAGATCATCCATGACAGACGGCTATCCAACCTCTGCTTAGAAACCTCCAAGGAAGGTGAATCTGAACCACACCAAAATGTTCTACATCAGCGTCAGCAATGACAAGACAGAAGTTCAGTTTTTGGGGGACAGGAGGTGGGCGGGTGTGGAGGACTCCCTGGTCCTGAACTGTGCCCCTGAAGGACCAGGTGCTCATCCTGGGGGTCATTTTGGACTCACAGCTGCCCATGGAGGCGCAGGTCAATTCTGTGTCCAGGGCAGCTGTCTACCAGCTGCACCTGGTACGCAGACTGAGACCCTCCCTGCCCACAGACGTGGTGCATGCTCTGGTTATCTCTCGCTTGGACTACTGCAATTCACTCTATATGGGGCTACCTTTGAAGGTGCCCCAGAAACTACAACTAAAGCAGAATGTGGCAGCTAGACTGGTGACTAGGGGCAGCCACCATGACCATATAACAGCGGTCCTGAAAGACCTATATTGGCTTCCAGTACGTTTCCGAGCACAATTCAAAGTGTTGGTGCTGACCTTTAAAGCCCTAAAGGGCCGCGGTCCAGTATATCTGAAGGAGCGTCTCCACCCCCGTTGTTCGGCCCAGACACTGAGGTCCCACTCCAAGGGGCTTCTGCAAGAAGCAAAGCTACAGGGAACCAGGCATAGGGCCTTCTTGATGGTGGCGCCCGCCCTGTGGAACGCCCTCCCACCAGATGTCAAGGAAATAAACAACTACCAGACTTTTAGAAGATGATCTGAAGGTAGCCCTGTTTAGGGAAGTTTTTAATGTTTGATGTTTTATCGTGTTTTTAATATTCTGCCCAGAGTGGGCAGGAATAAATAAGTTGTTGTTGTTGTTGTTGTTATTTATTTACATCTGCTGTTGTCTGTCCTGTGTGATGGCTGTTGTGAGTCTGAAGTTGATCTCTTGCTGGTGGCTCCAGCAGGGAAACCATGGGATTCAGTGGTTTGTAGAAGTTCGTTCTTGGGGCTTCAGTTTCCTGCAATATGCAGTTTTCTTGCTTCCTCTAGAGTCACTTTTGCCAGCCTAGAGTTTCCTATTTATTTCATTTATCTATTTTGACAACGTATATACTACTCAACTGCAGCAATCTTTACAAGCAACACAGTCCAGTGAAAACAAAAGCAGTTAAGTTCATAAAATGCTTGCTGGAATGAAAAGTGTTCGGTGTGATGGACGTTTAACGTATTGCAAAATTTGTTAGGATGCTTTAACCTGTCTCTTCTGCATATCTGGGCCCATTGCAAAGCACAGCTAATACATAAACACACACATCAGAAATGGAGTGTAAACTTAATTGCTAAATGTTAGGAAATGAACTTGCATTCATTTAGCGCCTGTTTTTTTTAGTCCAGTACTGTAGTGTCCTGCCCCTACATCTTCCCTCTCCTTTTATTTTTCTGTCCTCCTCTTACCCTGTTCAAAATTCGTTTCCTACCCCCGTTCAGTTCAGAGATCCATCCAGTCCAGGGGTCCGCAGACATTTTCAGCAGGGGGCCGGTCCACTGTCCCTCAGACCTTGTGGGGGGCCAGACTATATTTTGGGAAGGAAAAAAATGAACGAATTCCTATGCCCTACAAATAACCCAGAGATGCATTTTTAATAAAAGGGCACATTCTACTCGTGTTAAAAACACGCTGATTCCTGGACCGTCCGTGGGCCGGATTTAGAAGGCGATTGGGCCGGATCCGGCCCCCGGGCCTTCGTTTGCCTACCCATGCTCCAGTTCGTCTCTCTTTGGGCAGGATTGCTGAAGCATTTCTTCCAAATCCTTTTCATTTCCTCTGTGCCCGCAGAGCTTCGAGCTGTAGCAGTATTCAAATCTTTCCTTCCTCTTTGCATATTAGATTGTTCTCTCTCTCTCTCTCTCTCTCTCTTTCTCTCTCTCTCTCTCTCCAGCTTTCTCTCTTCATAAAATGCCTCTTCTTTTCTCCCTAGAGGGAATTTGAGCTCTCTGCTTGTGGGGCACATACTTTATTGCAAGGCCCTGGCCTCCACGTGCCCCCCCCCCTGCCCTTTCCACCTGAACTCCTCTGTGACCCTTCCTAACTTAGCTACAGCCCTCCGTTCTTTGAGTTTTTCCTCATCCTTTGAAGCTGTGTACACCTGGGTACCAAATGCTGATTGAGTCCTCACTGTTACTGTGACACAGCAAGGGACGGGCATGAGGTCACTTGCCTGGTTAAACTGGAACGGTGCTCTGCAGAAGCATCGTAAAGAACTGGAAAGTACCTAGGAGGGCATTTGTTGTTGTTTAGTCATTTAGTCATGTCCGACTCTTTGTGACCCCATGGACCAGAGCACGCCAGGCACTCCTGTCTTCCACTGCCTCCCGCAGTTTGGTCAAACTCATGCTGGTAGCTTCGAGAACACTGTCCAACCATCTCGTCCTCTGTCGTCCCCTTCTCCTTGTGCCCTCCATCTTTCCCAACATCAGGGTCTTTTCCAGGGAGTCTTCTCTTCTCCTGAGGTGGCCAAAGTCTTGGAGCTCAGCTTCAGGATCTGTCCTTCCAGTGAGCACTCAGGGCTGATTTCCTTCCGAATGGAGAGGTTTGATCTTCTTGCAGTCCATGGGACTCTCCAGAGTCTCCTCCAACACCAGAATTCAAAAGCATCAATTCTTTGGCGATCAGCCTTCTTGATGGTCCAGCTCTAACTTCCATACATCACTACTGGGAAAACCATAGCTTTAACTATACGGACCTTTGTTGGCAAGGTGATGTCTCTGCTTTTTAAGAGTTTTGACCAAACGTGATCCACCTGGAGCAGGAACCGGCAAGCCACTCCAGTATCCCTGCCAAGAAAACATCATGGACAAAGACAACAGGAGGTCATAGAACCCATAGAATTGTAGAGTTGATCAGCTCGGCCGCTCTCCTCTGTACACATTCCAGCTTGTCAACATCCTTCTTAAATTGTGGTGCCCAGAACAGGACCCAGATGTGGTATTACTATCTCAACCCCAGCTCATTGTAGGAGCTGCAATATGAGATGCCTGGCCTTTGCTTCCATTGCCTGGGATGCTGTCATGGTTGTTTTCAGTGTCTGCAGCTGAAAAGTTGTGTAGAAGCCATGGTGGGGTAGGGGGGAGGGCAGGTTCTGATGTTGTGCATTGAACTAAGGGAGTTGATGTTGTGCATTGAACTAAGGGAGCTGGGCATGTTTAGCCTGGAGAAGAGGAGGTTAAGGGGTGATATGATAGCCATGTTCAAATATATAAAAGGATGTCACATAGAGGAGGAAGAAAGGTTGTTTTCGGCTGCTCCAGAGAAGCGGACACGGAGCAATGGATCCAAACTACAAGAAAGAAGATTCCACCTAAACATTAGGAAGAACTTCCTGACAGTAAGAGCTGTTTGATAGTGGAATTTGCTGCCAAGGAGTGTGGTGGAGTCTCCTTCTTTGGAGGTCTTTAAGCAGAGGCTTGACAACCATATGTCAGGAGTGCTCTGATGGTGTTTCCTGCTTGGCAGGGGGTTGGACTCGATGGCCCTTGTGGTCTCTTCCAACTCTATGATTCTATGATTCTATGAACAGTTACGATGCCTGGTTTGCACTGGAAAACTTTACGGTCCCAAAAATCTACAGACAACTCCCGTCACCGATTTATTGCAAACTTAGAAAACAGGCACAGAACAAATGGAGGAATGAGAAGCACACATGCAGAGAGGGGCAGGCACACGACTGGAAGCAATCTGATACTGGGCTTGGGCTTTTGCTCTTGCTAGAAGCTCAGCCTTGCTCTCACCGGTTCTGGAAGGCTCCTATAGAAGAGTCTTATACACACAGAGACTTTGTGCCTGCCCATTAGGGGAAATAGGAAGCCCCAAACATATATTTTATAGATGTCCTTTTTATGTTGAGATTCGTAGAGACACCACTGATCTTTGCTGAAGAGGCTCGCCGATCTTTCAGACGAGTCTAAATTTAATTCTCTCCTCTTAGGCAAAGATCAGAAGACGACCTGGCTGGTAGCCAGATTCTGTGCCCAGATTTGTAGGCACAGATCATCCTCTAGAATAAAATAGCTTACTAGGGAAATGCTGAAGTTGCCCTTTGGGGTGCCTCAGGGTCAATTTTTTATGGTAGCCCAAATCTAAGTTGTGCGGGTGTATGGATATATCTCAATTTTAACTCATGAGCTATTGCTGCAATCTGCTCCGATAGTATATTTTATCTTTATGAACGGCGTTTTTATTGTGTCATTTATGTGAACTGGTATTTGACCGTAATAAATTATCTAATTTGATGCTGGCATACTCTTTAAAAAAACAAAAACACCAGCACATCTGTATCCAAAAACAGCAAGCAGGAGCTGGGTTTCTTTGAGATTGGTTCAGGTCCCGTTACCCAGGTGCCTGGCATGTTTTGTAGCTGATGTGGGTCCAGTTATGATCACATGAAGATCTGTGGATCTCAGGTTGGCGACTGACCTCTCCACCTGGCTGGCCCTTCTAGCTTTCTTAAGCAGGTGAGCAGAAGAGCTTTTTATATCCCACTTTTTTCTCCAGGGAGTACGTGGCCGTCTCCTTCCCACTCAGTTAATCCCCACAACAACTCCGTGAGGTAGGTTAAGACTGACTCCAAGGTCACCCTTCATGGCTGAGTGGGGTTTTGAACCCTGATCTCCCTGATCTGATGCCCTAACCCCACTGGCTTCCTAGAGTACTGCCTGAGGCAGCTTCCCCAGTGTGCTTAAGGATAGGGCCGGCCGCCTGCCTTAATGTCCTTGCAAGAACGACAAGCTGGAAGTGTGATGAATAATAACAAGAAAGAGGGAAATTAAAACCCTTGTTGCTCCTTCGGGATGGAGAGAGGGGTCCCCTCTGCTGGTTCCCGTGCTATTTTTAAAAAACGGAGGCGGCTTCTTTCTGCAAAGCAATCCCTTTCGTGCCTGCAGAGAGCGATCCTGGCAGGGGGTCTACTGTAGCCGGCGCCTGGCTGGGTTGGGAAATGAGAGGGGCTCAGAGGCTGAGCTGCGAAACCTCCCCTTTACTCTTCTCCCTTGCCTGTGAAATCAGAGCAACCAGAAAATCATGTTGAAACATAATACAACCTTTGAGCTGTCTGCCCTCTGAAATGGCAACGATGCATTCCGTCTTGGCGACTCTAACCCTGGTTTAAGGAGCCGTTTTGAGCCTAGCTTATACAGTCATACCTCAGATTACAGACACTTCAGGTTGCGTTTTTTTGGGTTACCGACTGCTGAAATCCGGAAGTACCGGAATGGATTACTTCCGGGTTTCGGCGGTCGCACATGCACTAAATCTCGCTTTGCGCATGCGCAGAAGCGCTGAATCACAACATGCGCAGACGTGGGTTGTGAATGCTGCGGGTTGCAAACGTGCATCCCGCACGGATCACGTTCGCAACCCGAGTGTCCACTGTATAGTAAGTTGAGTTTCTAACCCTGCCTGTAGGGTGGTCCTACTAAAGGAGCAAAACCGATTGGGTGCGTTTTCGGCTTAGGGAGCGAGCAGCCCAGATTCGGCCTAGATGCAACCCCCCCACGACTGCCTCCGAACCGAAATCTCATTTTGAGACGCAGAGCTTGGCAAGATCAATAAACGAACCACATTGGGGGCTTAAGCAACCAATTGCAGAATTTTGGAACTATCCAAAACACGAGCCTGTTTCTTGTCCCCTGGGGTTGCTGTCAGAGGCAGGCACCAAGCTGGACCCCTTCTCAGAGATGGCTCCGTTGTGGATGCTTTTGCCCTCTGCCCATAATAATAATAATAATAATAATAATAATAATAATAAAATAAAAGTTTATTTATATCCCGCCCTCCCCAGCCAAAGCCGGGCTCAGAGCGGCTAACAACAATACAAGTAACACAACATTCTAAAATCAATTCATTTTAAAATCATTTCAAAATCAAATCAAGTTCAAAATCAAATTAATGGCAACCAAGGTATGAGGTGAGGGAGGGAGGTAGGAGGGAGGGAGATTGACAGGCAGGCGCCCCCGGGTCCTCCTGACTGGGTGCTTCTGTTTCCTCTTCGTTTTCATGGGCGGTGTTTTTCCTCCTTAGCCGTGGCTCTGAGTGATGCCGCACAATATGAGGGAGGCCTGACCTACTTAGCGAGCTTGTACAGCATTTCTTATTTCTCATTAGCGAGGCTTCTCCTTCCCTGTTTCTGTCAATCTCTTCAGCCGCAAAGGAAGCAAAACTGGGTTAGGGCTTGAGGTTTGACAAAGGTGTGTTGGCAGCGGAGATGTGTTTGGCACCGGGAAGGAGGGGAAGGCTTCCTGGTGCATTTTTTCAGCAGAGACCAGAACAGAATTAATGATCATTCACATGAGCTTAGCTTCTCTGCTGGGGAAATACAGCGGTGTCTTGACCCAAGCGAAGTTGTTGGCATTTTCCCATTCTTAAGATCTGTGACAAAGTTAAGGTAAAGGTAAAGTGACCCCTGACCATTAGGTCCAGTCATGGCTGACTCTGGGGTTGCGGCGCTCATCTTGCTTTACTGGCCGAGGGAGCCGGCGTACAGCTTCTGGGTCATGTGGCCAGCATGACTAAGCCGCTTCTGGCCAACCAGAGCAGCGCATGGAAATGCCATTAACCTTCCCACCGGAGCGATACCTATTTATCTACTTGCACTTTGATGTGCTTTCAAACTGCTAGGTGGAGCAGGGCAGGAGCAGGGACCGAGCAACCGGAGCTCACCCCATCGCAGGGATTCAAACCACTGACCTTCTGATCGGCAAGTCCTAGGCTCTGTGGTTTAACCCATAGCGCCACCCACGTCCCGTGACAAAGTTAGTGAGTAGTTAATAAAGTGAGTAGTTCAAAATGTTGGTGCTGACCTTTAAAGCCCTAAATCCGGGGTAGGCAACCTAAGGCCCATACAAACAAAGACACACAACTTATAAAACCGCTAAACTCCACCTTCCCACCCTCCTGGTGGTACGAAATAACCGGCCAAATGTAGGCACAAACCCTCTTAACTGTCCACCTATTGAATCCTGGGCCAGCAGCCAAAAAAAGGCCAAAATATGGATGAATAAAGACTGTCCAGCATCTTGCATCCGGAAGAGGCTGCTGTCTGTGAGCCTGTTCACTGTTCCTTGAGGAAGTGGACCTCACCCTTTCCGAAACAGACCTTGTCTCATAAGTTCTGCAAGCAGCGGCTGCACGGACACCCTAATAGGATGTTGCAAAAGCAAATTGGCAGTGTCGGTTCAGGGTTGGACTTGAAGGTGCACCTCCCAGCTCCAACTCTTTGGAAAGGGGTGCGCAGGAAAGAGACTGTAAAGACAGAAGCTTAGCGAAATATTGTGGGCAAATCATTTTATGCATTAATCAGATACAGTGGTACCTTGGTTCTCGAACGCTGCAAACCCAGAAGTAAGTGTTCCGGTTTGCGACCGTTTTTCTGCAGCCAGACGGAAGCCGCGCCTTGGTTTTCAAATGGTTTCGCGAGCCAAACAGACTCCCGGAATGGATTAAATTCAAGAACCATGGTACCACTGTATTGTGAAGGCCCACTAAGGCATTGGCAGCAAATTCCCCTGTCTCTCCCCTGCCCTCGTTGTAATTTAGAGCTGTTTGCACCCAGCAATCTGTTGCAAAATGTAGGGTTTGGGTGGGTTTTGAACCTGGAGGACCTGGGTTCGGATCTCACCTTGGCCCCAGGCTCAGCTGCTTCCAGTATCCTTGGCAGTAGGGAAGGACCTCCTCAGATCTTGCATGGCTTTGTTGTGATACGTACTGCAACAACTGTTTGGGGTTGTGTCTTGTGCTGGCCTTGGTCCTACCGTTGTGGTCCAGGATAGCTGCATTTCTAAATCAGTGAGTGGATAATATATTCACCTTTTGCACTGGAGAGAATTGGTTCTCCTTTGGGCAGCGGCAGAGCATTTGCTTGGCATGCAGAAGGTCCCAGCCAGGTGGAATCCTGAGCATCTCAAGGAAGGACCGGGAGAGACCAGAGAATCCCAGAGAGCTGTTGCCAGTCAGAGTTGACGGTATGTTGCTAGATGAACCAATGGCCAATTGTGCTCATCCATTGCCCCTATCACGGTGAGATTCCTAGCAGCCTGTTTGCCTGGAAATGAAGACGAAAGTTCAGGACGGATCCGGATAGGATGGCTTCAACTTGGGACGTTTAAGAGTTGCCATTTCGGTAAAAACACGTCGACTTTAGTCTACTTCTTCATGAAGCGCATTGTCAAAGGAAT
Organism: Podarcis tiliguerta; assembly: GCF_965153285.1. NCBI lineage: Eukaryota > Metazoa > Chordata > Lepidosauria > Squamata > Lacertidae > Podarcis > Podarcis tiliguerta. The sequence goes on from NC_139542.1 coordinate 5,294,683, forward strand.
GCTCACCTGGCGCCCTTATAGCATGTATTTAGGCACCAGGCAAAAACTTTATTCTATAACCAGGCTTTTGACTGTCTGTGGCCTTTTAGAAGTGGGTGAGATGTTTTCAATCCATTTCTTTTCCCTCTTGGGTTTAATGAATCTCTGTGGGTGGTTTTGCCTGTCTGGTTGGTTGGTTGTAAGTTGTTTTTGTGAGATAAAGTGAATACTAATAATAATGAATACTAATAAATAAAGGCTTATGGAAACCCCTATAAAATGGGGAGTTTTGCAGGGCCGTGGAACAGTGGCTTAACTGTAAATGATTTTGGGCATCTGAATAAAAGGACGTGATGGCTGGAAACAGCAGCATGGAACTGGGGAGGTATTCCCTTCCGGTTGCCCCCAAGTTAGAAATGCTTCTGTGAAGTATTCGGGGAATGCAAGGTTGTCTTTTTATGTTGGGGCTATAGCAGAGCTCAGGAGACTGGAATTTGCAGGTTTTGTTATGTTTTTAATATCAAGGAAGCTGGCTGGCAAGACAGTGAGCCGCATCTTCTGAGGAATTTAATAACAGAATGTTGTTGGGTGCAAATGTGAAAGGGGGGAAAATCTATGAAATGAAAAGAGAAAAAGAAAGAGGGGCAATATCCCTTCTTGTCTCTCAGCTGCAGTTGACCCCTTCACCTTGATGGGGCCGGAGTTTCAAGACGTTCCTTTGCAGCATCCCTTATTAAGGAATATTTTCAATTCTGGGGTAATATTCCTCGTGTCAGAATGGCTCAACGCAGAAGCACTGCAGAATGCACACGAGCTAATAATATTCTGACTATTATTTTTTGAAAAAACATTGATCTGACAAGCCTGCTCCTGTGTCTTGTTCTGTTTTCTTGTGCTTTCCCGAGATTCCGGTATTTGCACAGCAACATGTCTTGAGTGTGTTCTGTCTTGGGGACATTTCTGAAAACACTGCCGTATAAAGGCACAGGGTTAGCCCTACAAATTGCTCTGTTCTTCTAGATCTCTATCTCTTTATCAAACGTTTTGTGCATGGGATATTGAATGCTTCATGCATGGGGTCCATTGCGGCCTCATTCTGTGACAAGAAGTATAAGGGCTGCATCTAGACACAGGAGGAGCAGAATCAACACCTGCATGCTCAGGTCCACAAAGCAGATACCTGTTTGAATTCCTAGCCCTGGGACCTAATGGCTTCCAGTTTGGCTGCACTCACGTGCAATGTTAAACCAGACCTCTCCAAAGTGGTGCTGTCCAGGTAATTTTTGTCGTTTAGTCGTTTAGTTGTGTCCGACTCTTCGTGACCCCATGGACCAGAGCACGCCAGGCCCTCCTGTCTTCCACTGCCTCTCACAGTTTGGTCAAACTCATGCTGGTAGCTTTGAGAACACTGTCCAACCATCTCGTCCTCTGTCGTCCCCTTCTCCTTGTGCCCTCCATCTCTCTCAACATCCGGGTCTTTTCCAGGGAGTCTTCTCTTCTCATGAGGTGGCCAAAGTCTTGGAGCCTCAGCTTCAGGATCTGTCCTTCCAGTGAGCACTCAGGGCTGATTTCCTTCAGAATGGAGAGGTTTGATCTTCTTGCAGTCCATGGGACTCTCAAGAGTCTCCTCCAGCACCAGAATTCAAAAGCATCAATTCTTTGGCAATCAACCTTCTTTATGGTCCAGCTCTCACTTCCATACATCACTAGTCCAGGTAATAATATAATAGTATTATTTGTCCCCTGCCATCTGACTGGGTTGCCCCAGTCACTCTGGGTGGCTTCCATCAGCTACAAAAACATAATCATGGCTGTCTTCTAAAACATGGGACACGGGTGGCGCTGTTGTCTAAACCACTGAGCCTCTTGGGCTTGCTGATCAGAAGGTCGGTGGTTCGAATCTCCGTGACAGGGTGAGCTCCCGTTGTTCGGTCCCAGCTCCTGCCAACGTAGCAGTATGAAAGCACACCAGTGCAAGTGGATAAATAGGTACCACTGCAGCAGGAAGGTAAACGGCATTTCCATGCGCTCTGGTTTCCGTCGCGGTGTCCTGTTGCGCCAGAAGCGGTTTAGTCATGCCGGCCACATGACCCGGAAAACTGTCTGTGGACAAACACTGGCTCCCTCGGCCTGAAAGCGAGATGAGCGCCGCAACCCCGTAGTCACCTTTGACTGGACGTAACCGTCCAGGGGTCCTTTACCTTTAAAAAAACTTGTATGTAGAACTTTTGACTCCTTTTCATCTGGCAGGAGGGCTTTGCACAGGGCGGGCGCCACTACCAAGAAGGCTCTGCCTGGTTTGCTAGACTACAACTCTCACCATCCCAGAGTCTCAACTTCTGGAGATTCCCCATCTTTGCCTTAAGAGGCAAGGGCTCATTTTTTTGATATACGAGCACCTGGAGGAAAGTGAGGGATGTGCCTGTAAACAAAGGCAGAGATGGGCCTCCGGGTGACCCTGGGATTATGTAACGGTGAAAGAGAGTAGCCTTTTTGCTGCCTCCTGGCAAACCTTGTGTGCCGTTTCACATTGCATTAGCCTCTTGTGTGAGTCGCCCCAAAGCTTTGTGCCCTTCCTTTCCCCAGTGCCTGCTCTCTTTCTGAATCTCATTGTGCTCATCCATCGCCCCTATCACGGTGAGATTCCTAGCAGCCTGTTTGCCTGGAAATGAAGACGAAAGTTCAGGACGGATCCGGATAGGATGGCTTCAACTTGCACATGGGACGTTTAAGAGTTGCCGTTTCGGTAAAAACACGTCGACTTTAGTCTACTTCTTCACGAAGCGTGTAGTCAAAGGAAGGCTCACCCGGCGCCCTTATAGCATGTATTTAGGCACCAGGCAAAAACTTTATTCTATAACCAGGCTTTGGACTGTCTGTGGCCTTTTAGAAGTGGGTGAGATGTTTTTAATCCGTTTCTTTTCCCTCTTGGGTTTAATGAATCTCTGTGGGAGGTTTTGCCTGTCTGTTTGGTTGGTTGTAAGTCGTTTTTGTGAGATAAAGCGAATACTAATAATAATGAATACTAATAAATAAAGGCTAATGGAAACCAGCTATTGCAAATATACCTACATTTTCATATGATAAATCCATGTAACAGAGACATTCCGGAAGAAAAGTGAAGCATGCCAAAGAATAAATGTCCATTCGTTTAAAAAGAAACCCCTGAATTGTCTGAGCTGCCCTCTTAATTTGTTTTTCTCTTATTTCTCCTCTTAGAAAGCCCACCGGCAGCGATGTCCAGGAACGGCTACTTCTTCGAAGAAACAGGCAAGTAGAATCCTACCTTACGAGTAGCAAATTGAACTTCTGCTAATGTAGCCCCAAATGGCAACACTCTGCGCTGCAACACCTTGTTGCAGAGCCCACATGTTTGTTTGTTTTATCTCCCGCTGGCTGACTTCTTTGCATTTGATCTCTTTGCTGTCTGTTCCTCCTTCAAAGCAGCAGTTCCCAAATGTTTCCTGGAGGGAGGAGACTCGCTCCCTTCATCCAGAACTTAGCAATCAGAAATCTTATCATTTCTTGCGGCGTCCTACGGGGAGTTAATCTTGTTCTCCGTTGCTATTCACCAGTTATATGAAAGCACCGGGGGACTTTGTCAGGGTGTGATGCACAACTCCATCTCTCCATGCCATCTGAATCGGGAGAAGGCAGCTCAGGTGTTTGACCGTTGCCCGGAGGTGGCGATGAGATGGATTGGGGCCAATAAATAGAAACTGGCATGATGGAGGTGCTCTGTGTTACGAGCTCTTGGGTCCAGGAAGCAAGTAGATTTCCTTTTCTGGGGAATGTGGCCCTCGCCTGGAGGGATCGTAGAGTTGGGAGGGGCCAGGGGCCAGCAAACTTTTTCAGCAGGAGGCCGGTCCACTGTCCTTCAGACCTTGTGGGGGGCTGGACTATATTTTGGGGAACAAACATGATGCAAAGGCACCATGAGCCCCGGTGGCTGCTTACCAGTGTCTTCCGAGCGGCAGGGTCTGGTGGCGGCGGGACGAGGAGCGGCATGAGAAAGGGCTCTGGAGAGGGGCTGCTTAAAATGGCAGCCGCTCAAGTGCTGCTGCTGGCACCAACAAGGCCCAGCCCCCTTCCTCCTCTAGGCAGGGTGGGGAGAAGCCAGGAGAAGCCTCTCCCACCGTATGAGGGAGAGGGAAAGAACGTGCACGCTGGCGATCCATGCGGCAATTCCCGGACCGTCTGCGGGCCGGATCCAGAAGGCAATTGGGCCTGATCCGGCCTGCAGGCCTTAGTTTGCCGACCCACGATCTAGTCCAACCCCCTGCAATATACAGTGGTCTGTTAAACATTAAAAGCTTCCCTGAACACGGCTGCCTTCAGATGTCTTCTAATAGTCTGGTAGTTGTTCTTCTCTTTGACATCTGGTGGGAGGGTGTTCCACAGGGCGGGTGCCACTACCAAGAAGTCCCTCTGCCTGGTTCCCTGTAACTTGGCTTCTTGCAGTGAGGGAACCACCAGAAGGCCCTCGGCACTGGACCTCAGTGTCTGGGCAGAACGATGGGGGTGGAGATGCTCCTTCAGGTATACTGGATCAAGGCCGTTTAGGGCTTTCAGGGTCAGCACCAGCACTTTGAATTGTGCTCAGAAACGTACTGGGAGCCAGTGTAGATCTTTCAAGACCGGTGTTATGTGGTCTCGGCAGCCGCTCCCAGTCACCAGTCCAGCTGCCGCATTCTGGATTAATTGTAGTTTCCGGGCCACCCAACCTCTGCTTAGAAACCTCCAACGAGTCCTCCACCTCCTGAGGTCATCCATTCCACTGCCAAACAGCTCAAGAAAGTCACTTGGAATCTATTTTCTTGTCATTTGACTCCATTGGTTTGGGTCTTCCCCTGTGGAGCAGGAGAAAACGTGGTTGCTCCATCTTTGATGTGACAGCCCTTCCAACATGAAAATAGCTGTTATCTCCATCTCCTGTGGATAGCTCAGTTGGTAGACCACAAGGCTCTTAATCTCGGGGCCGGGAGTTCGAGCCCCACACTGTACGATAGATAACCCTTGCGGTCCTTTCTGACTCTACAATTCTGCAATTCCTCTTTCCCAGCTCTCAACTGTCCTTCGCAAGGCTTGGTTTCCGAGACCCCTTCATCATCGCCCTCCTCTGCAAGTAACATGGCTTAATGGTCCTGAGCGATTTGCAGCCCTCCCTGGTCACATGGGTAGCAGCGGAGTTGCCTTGCTTAGTGCCTCTCCATCTTGGCGAACTCCAGGGATCGACTAATTGGTTTTGCTGGCAATGCAGAGCTGCAGTTTTGCTCCAGGGCACTGAGGTCCCCAGACAGCTCCGGTTGTTGTCTCTGGTTCCTCTGCCTCTCCCCCCCCCCGCCCAGCCTTTCTGAATTGCACCCCCCCCCCCAATTACTTTTGTCATTGCGTTTGGTATGTCTGCCTTGTTTATAACTCTCCAAATTCTTTGCCTGACTGTGGAATTAACCCAAATGCTTTACTGAAACAAATCCATTCAAGATGGTCCTGGGATATTTCCTTGCTGTCTGCCTTGTTATACCAAATGAACACACAGACAGAAACACACAGTGAATTGTCAAGGGGTCTAGGAATGGCAGACTCTCCTTTCTAGGGCAGATCCATACTGCTGGCTGCATGCATGGTTCTTTAACCAGAGGGGATGCGGAGCAGGACTGTTGCATTGCAAGCATTGTTGTTGTTGTTTAGTCGTTCAGTCGTGTCTGATTCTTCGTGACCCCATGGACCAGAGCACGCCAGGCACTCCTGTCTTCCACTGCCACCCGCAGTTTGGTCAGATTCATGTTTGTAGCTTCGAGAACACTGTCCAACCATCTCGTCCTCTGTCGTCCCCTTCTCCTTGTGCCCTCCATCTTTCCCAACATCAGGGTCTTTTCCAGAGAGTCTTCTCTTCTCATGAGGTGGCCAAAGTATTGGAGCCTCAGCTTCAGGATCTGTCCTTCCAGTGAGCACTCAGGGCTGATTTCCTTAAGAATGGATAGGCTTGATCTTCTTGCAGTCCATGGGACTCTCAAGAGTCTCCTCCAGCACCATAATTCAAAAGCGTCAATTCTTCGGCGATCAGCCTTCTTTATGGTCCAGCTCTCACTTCCATACATCACTACTCGGAAAACCATAGCTTTTACTATACGGACCTTTGTTGGCAAGGTGATGTCTCTACTTTTTAAAATGCTGTCTAGGTTTGTCATTGCTTTTCTCCCAAGAAGCAGGCGTCTCTTAATTTCGTGGCTGCTGTCACCATCTGCAGTGATCATTGCAAGCATTGCTGTAAGGTAAAGGGTAAAGGGACCCCTGACCATTAGGTCCAGTAGTGACCGACTCTGGGGTTGCGGTGCTCATCTCGCTTTATAGGCCGAGGGAGCCGGCGTACAGCTTCCGGGTCATGTGGCCAGTATGACTAAGCCGCTTCTGGCGAACCAGAGCAGTGCACAGAAATGCCATTTACCTTCCCGCTGGAGTGGTACCTATTTATCTACTTGCACTTTGACGTGCTTTCGAACTGCTAGGTTGGCAGGAGCTGGGACCGAGCAACGGGAGCTCACCCAATCACAGGGATTCGAACCGCCGACCTTCTGATTGGCAAGTCCTAGGCTCTGTGGTTTAGACCACAGCACCACCCGCGTCCCAGCTCTGGGGATGTTGTCAGGCATTAAAAAAAGTATCTGGTACAAATAGGACAAAGTAAAGGAATAGAACTCAATGGGAACTCGCAAAGCAGACTTCTGGAATGTCCCCCCTCCTCTCCTGTTCCCTTCAGCCCTCCTTGCACCCTCAAAATCATCTCTGGAGGGTTGAGGGACCCTCCAGAGCAGATTTTGTGGGTATATGCAGAGGGGTAAAGGTAAAAGGACCCCTGACCATTAGGTCCAGTTGTGACCGGCTCTGGGGTTGTGGCGCTCATCTCATTTTATTGGCCAAGGGAGCCGGTGTACAGCTTCCGGGTCATATTCAAATATATAAAAGGATGTCACATAGAGGAGGGAGAAAGGTTGTTTTCTGCTGCTCCAGAGAGGCGGACACGGAGCAATGGATCCAAACTACAAGAAAGAAGATTCCATCTAAACATTAGGAAGAACTTCCTGACAGTAAGAGCTGTCCGACAGTGGAATTTGCTGCCAAGGAGTGTGGTGGAGTCTCCTTCTTTGGAGGTCTTTAAGCAGAGGCTTGACAACCATATGTCAGGAGTGCTCTGATGGTGTTTCCTGCTTGGCAGGGGGTGGGACTCGATGGCCCTTGTGGTCTCTTCCAATTCTATGATTCTATGATTCTATGACTAAGCCACTTCTGGCGAACCAGAGCAGCGCACAGAAATGCTATTTACCTTCCCGCCGGGGCGGTACCTATTTATCTACTGTATTTTTTGCTCCATAAGACGCACCTGACGATAAGGCACACCTAGTTTTTAGAGGGGGAATAAAAGAAAAAAAATATTCTTTAAAGGGAGCGCTGAGTAGAGCCTGTATGCGTCCCAGGCTCTGCTCAGCGCTCCCTTTCACGAGCCGCGTGGAGCGTGTGTGCGGCACTTGCAGGCTTTTCCCCGAGGAGGGAGAAGGGCAGCCCATCACTGATGGCACATTAAAGGGAGTGCGGCTCTTGGGGGTTTTCCGGGAGGTGGGGGAAGGGATAGAGGGGCTAAGCCAGGAGCTAGAACAGCAAGAGGGAGCGCGGCACAGCGATCTCTCTCGCTGTTCTGGCTTCTGGGATGGCTGTGCAGCCTGCATTCGCTCCATAAGACGCACACACATTTCCCCTTACTTTTTAGGAGGGGAAAAGTGTGTCTTAGACAGCGAAAAATACAGTACTTGCGCTTTGACGTGCTTTCGAACTGCTAGGTTGGCAGGAGCAGGGGCCGAGCAACGGGCGCTCACCCCGTCGCGGGGATTTGAACCGCCGACCTTCTGATCGGCAAGCCCTAGGCTCTGTAGTTTAACCCACAGCGCCACCCGCGTCCCAGCATTGCTGTAGGATGGTGCAAAGGACAAGGATCCGAGGAAACCGAAAAGAGCCGAAAGCAACATGTGCCCACAGTTTTTCCATTTTGCCTGTTCCGCCTCCTGCCGTTTGCCATCTCACCTGTAGTTATGCCATCCAGGCATCTCAAAACTCGCGGAATGGTTTACATTCCTTCCCACTTGCAGCCAAAGACTTAAGGAAACCAGATGGAGAAGGGTACAGTTTATAGTGTATTCTGGGGTCTCCGTTACGACCTGCAGAAAAAGTCTTGAGACTCTCCGGCTTGTTTATATTGGGGGTGGGAAAGGGGGGGCGGGAGGGTAATGGAATGTTGATACTGGGAATACTTCGCGAAAAGTCTTGCCAATTCTGTCTGATTTGTATTTAAAGCATCTGCCCCCCCCTCCCCACCCGCCGCCAAACTGACAAGTTTAGAAAAGGAAAAGGGTGAATGGGGGGGGGGGTTGGGGGAGCCGGAGCTGGCTGGAAAAGGCCTTCTGATTTTGCGTGCAAATTCTCTCTTTCGTATGAGAGCTAGATTATAGATTAAATGCAGCGCTCCAGCGCTGTCGGGAATAGTGCCGCAGGGCTCACTTTGAGACAAATCTCGAGCGATCTGTGCGACTTAAAGGTTTGTGCGGTTCTTCAAGCTGTGTTGACACACAAACAATTATTTTCAGGATTAAAAAAAAGGAAGAACCAGTTCAGGCATTTCAAGCGTCTTTTTCAGAACATAAGTAAATCCTGCCCGCTGGATGGGGCCAAAGCGGGTTGGACTAGATGACCACTGGGTGCCTTCCAACTCTAGGATTCTGCTCCTGCACTCCATTCTCACAGGGACCAACCAGATGCCCATGGGAAATCCGGAAGCTGCTTCTCAGTGCGCCCTCCCCGCTTGTGATTTACACCAGTTGGCAGGCCTCCTGGGGGATGCCAGGACTTGGACCCGGGACCTTCTGCTTGCACGGCTAGTGCTCTGCCACTGAGCTACGGTCTTTGCCAACTCAAGAGGCAGCCATATAACCATATACACTGTGCACTTCTTCTTCTTCTTCTTCTGGATGTTTATTATTTATTTTTCTTTTAAAAAAAAATCCTTAAAATATCAAGGACTTCCCTTCTCCTTCAATGCTTCATTTTGCTTATCATAAATCCCTGCATACTTTACATAAGGCCCCCATTAGCTAAAGTGGTGCTTCAGGTTAAGAACAGTTTCAGAATGAATTAAGTTCTTAACCAGAGGTACCACTGTATTCCGTTGGCATGAGTATCACAACGACTGGTAGATTCTTATCTGCTGCAGCCTTCACAGCCGTTGTAACATACCGCTTGCTATCACCCACCTGTTCTGCCATTGAGAACTTCTTGGATCATTCTTTGTCTAGCTCCTTACCTTTGACCTTTCCGCCTTGGGTGACTCTGCTGGGAGTACGAGATTCCTGACGGCATTGCTCACAAGGGTCATAGGAATGTGCAAGCCCACTCCCCACGACAAGGTGATGATGCCTTGCAATGCATGCCCCTCTCCCAAGGTGTTCTGCAGGATTCTAAAATGAAAGAACCTCCCCAAATTCCAAGAGATTTCGATGCATTCTTCTGCGTCTTGTAGATTCTTGCAGAAAGGTAGGAAATATCATTCACCGGCCTTTGGGTGGTTGCCAGTGTTGATAAGCGCAGAATTCCTTTTTTGCAGCTGAAGCAAGCACAATCTGATTGATGGTAAAACCTTATAGAAATGGGTACAGCAGAGATCCAAGACTCTGAGCACCCTTGAAGTCGAAGGTGGTACTTTTTAAAAAAGGGAGACAGTAAGACTCTGTGCCGCTTAGCAGTTTTAGCAGATGGTGGTCGTTGCACGAAAGGAAATTTGCACAGAATGTTGTGCAATTATTGGTTTTTTTGTTTTACGAACAGCTCAGAAGCAATTTTGGTTATCAAGTGGCAGTGTTTAATAATAGGTGAAATCTGGCTCAGACGTCCGCCCACAATTGACTTTCTGATATCTCTTGCCAATAATTCCACAAATCTTGTTGAATGCACTCACAGCACCGATGCAGATCTGCTCTCTTGCCTTTTCAGCTCAAAGCAAAATTTATTTATGATTTCTTATTTGTTTGTTTTTCTTTGTCATCTGCTTTGAGACACATGTGAAAAGCAGGGTGTGATTTTTTAAAAATAAATAAAAGCGTGAGTGTCTGCAAAATCCATTTATGACACATAACCCTGCGCTGCTTGTCGGTTAATTGAAAAATAACTCCTCGGTCTATGTTCAACTGTTATTAGATTGGAATTCCATACGAGATACAGATTCAAATAAGTGATTGACTGGTTTCTGTCTGTTCCCCCAAACTCTTTAAAAGACGTGGGCAACCTCATGTCTTTTGCCTAATGCTTTGCAAGCCCCCCCCCCCCAAAAAAAACAACCCTTAATTTCAAAAGCTCACTGCAAACAATTCAGTTCAGATCTCTGGCAAGAATGATGTGATACCTGCCTGTTACACACAGAGAGAAAGGCAGTGGGGTGGCTGGAAGAGAAAAGAGGTGGCCCCATCCATTTCCTTCTCTGGTACCCCACCCACAATCCACATGCAGCCCCCTAATGGATTGCTTATGGCAGGGGTCGGCAACCTTTTTGGGCCGGTCCACCATCCCTCAGACCATGTGGTGGACCAGACTATATTTTTTTGGGGGAAAATGAACGGATTCCTATGCCCCCCAAATAACCCAGAGATGCATTTTAAATAAAAGCACACATTCTACTCATATAAAAACACCAGGCAGGCCCCACAAATAACCCAGAGATGCATTTTAAATAAAAGGACACATTCTACTCATGTAAAAACACGCTGATTCCCGGACTGTCCGCGGGCCGGATTTAGAAGGCGATTGGGCCGCATCTGGCCCCCGGGCCTTAGTTTGCCTACCCCTGACTTATGGAATCAACAGGCAGCCCTGTTTAGGGAAGCTTTTAATGTTTAATAGGTTATTGTATTTTAATATTCTGTTGGGAGCCGCCCAGAGTGGCTGGGGAAATCCAGCCAGGTGGGCGGGGTATAAATAATAAATTATTATTATTATTATTATTATTATTATTATTATTATTATTGAATGGTTGAGTTGGAAGAGACCCTGAGGATCATCTAGTCCAACCCGCTGCAAGGCAGGAAAATGCTGCTGGCCCATACGGGGACCGAACCTGCAACCTTGGCGTTATCAGCACCACTCTCTAACCAAAGTGAGCCAGACGTTTTCAACCTTTTTGGGTCCACGGCTCCCTTGACCAACTGCATTCTTTCTGTGGCTCCCCTGTGGGGCTCAGGAGCCCAGTTAGGTCACCCCTTTGCCTGTGGAGCTGGCAGTCTATCCTGTTTTTTGAAACCCTCCCTTGTGGGGCGTTCCCTCCTGCTACCCCTGCTCTCCAAGCTGCCCCCTTTGCCCCAAAGAGAGATGCCTCTTCACACTGCCCCACAGGGGCCTGGGAAGCACCCCCTGGCCAGCACCAGAGACGCCATCCACCTGGAGAGGTTGTGGCCAGGGCTGCTGCAACAAACAGCTGTGCAAGGCTTGGGGAGGCAGAGATGCAAGAGGTTCATCAGAGGAGGCAGGGATGGAAAGACTGACAGAGGCCAGTGCTGCCTGTGGCACGACTGGCCATCATTCAAGGCACCCCAGGGTGCCACGACACACTGGTTGAAAACACTGAACTGGGCTGTCCAGGAATACAGCTCTTAATAGCAAAAAGGTTGCCTTCCCTAACTTTGAAAAAAGGTGTTACCTTTTGACGCTGGGCATCGCCTCTCCTGGTATGTCCCACGGAGGACCTTACGGTCTTCAAATAAAATCATCTTGGAGATCCCAGGCCACAGGGAGGTTAGGCTGGCCTCAACCAGAGACAGGGCTTTTTCGGCCATGGCCCCGTTCTGGTGGAACGCTCTGTCACAAGAGACTAGGGCCTTGCAGGACTTGATATCTTTCTGCAGGGCTTGCAAGACAAAGCTGTTCCACCAGGCCTTTGGCCAAGGCACAGTCTGACCCCCCTCCTTCGGTAATCCTCACAGAATTCTAGCCCAATGGTTGCCATGAATTTGATTCTGAATTGGTTTTAGAATGAATTGATTTTAGAATGCATGTCAATTAATTGATTGTGATTTTATGTAAACTGTGTTACTTTTATTGTTGTTAGCCGCTCTGAGCCCGGCTTCGGCTGGGGAGGGTGGGATATAAATAAATTATTATTATTTCATGCTACGGCGGTATAGAAATATTTCTCTAAATAAATCAATTTTTTTTTTGTTATTGCCTTTTGCACCCCTTCTTTCCTCAGCTACACGGTGGTAGTTCTTGTGCTCCACCCACGTTTTGCCCTGTCATAACCAAAGAACAAACAGATCCCCACATTCTTTAAAAACCAGGTGACGCCTAAAACATTAGCTCGCTTTCCCCAGGAGCGATTGTTTATGAAAAAGCCCGCGAACCTCCTATTATTAAACCAATTGCATGTTGCAAGACTACTTGGGCTGCTTAATCCTTTAGAGCCAGTTCACTGCGGCATGTCTACATCAAGCCAATAATTTGTGCTTGCAAGAGGTTAAAGAAAGCAAGCGAAGCACTTTTAATTAATTTAATCCGGCTGGCAATCTAGGTGTGATGCTTCACCCCCCCAGTATTGTTTCTGCAATCAAAACCCTGTGTGTCCGTATCATCATCATCATCATAAATTTTATTTATATCCCGCCCTCCCCAGCCGAAGCTGGGCTCAGGGCGGCTAACAACAATCAAAATAATCCAGCATTCTAAAAACATTCGTTATAAAATTAATTAAAATCAAATTGATGGCAACCATTAAGCAAAATTCTGTGCAGATTGCCAGAGGAGGGGGTCAGACTGCGCCCTGACCAAAGGCCTGGTGGAACAGCTCTGTCTTGCACGCCCTGCGGAAAGACGTCAGGTCCCGCAGGGCCCTAGTCTCTTGGGACAGAGCGTTCCACCAGATTGGAGCCGCGGCCGAGAAAGCCCTGGCTCTAGTTGAGGCCAGCCTAACCTCTCTGTGGCCTGGGATCTTCAGGATGTTTTTATTTGCAGACCGTAAATTTCTCTGTGGGACATTCCAGGAGAGACGGTCCCATAGGTACGAGGGTCCTAGGCCGTATAGGGCTTTAAAGGTTAAAACCAGCACCTTAAACCTGATCCTGTACTCCACCGGGAGCCAGTGCAGCTGGTATAGTACCGGATGAATATGATCTTGCAGCGAAAATTCCTGGTAGTTCTCATTCCGGGTGGTTTGGGACGCTGTGGCACAGTGCATGCTCTTACGAAGAGCTGCCTGTTTTGCATTAGACCAATACCCATCTCCTCCAATCACCAGTGAGATGAACATATACGAGTGAAGTTTGTTTCCTCACCTGCCTTTCAAAGCCACCTCACCTGGAGGCTGTCTCTGACTCCTCTTTGCAGCAGCAATCTCTGTATGCTGAGCATGCGTTGCATGATATAATAGGAGCGAGTGGGAAATGTTGAAACGAAACCTTTCTGGCGACCGGCGCGGAGCAGCCTAGTTGTCCAAGGACGTGTTCAGAGTCCAGCCTGAAGATGGCAGCCTTCAAAGGATGCTTGCTGTCTTTGTGTGGCATGGATCGGTTCCCGTCGGAACGCACAGAAACCAGATTTCCTCGAGGGCTCCTTCTTAAATGTAGTAGCTATACTTCGGGGAGGAAGCCAGGCCTGAGTCTGAGCAGTGGGAGGCTGCAAGGGAACCGTAAGCTGCTGCCCCGGGTTCCAAGATGGAAGAAAAGCGATGTGCATATGGAAATACAGCGGTACCTTGGTTCTCTAAAGGCTTAGTTAACAGACAAATTGGCTCCCGAAAGCCAAAAACCCGGAAGTAAGTTGAAATATACTCGGAGTCGAGAGTGGATTTCATGCTCTTTATTCTGCTTATAGTGGTGAGGAGGAATGGAAGTTCCCCCAGAATGTCTGCTTTATATACATTATTTACACAATGGGCCCCACGTGATTGGCTAATTCCGGGATTCACCTGTAGGCCAATCAGGTTCCGGATTCACTTCCACCTGGAGCTGGATTGGGTGGCTCCTGTGGACCAATCAGACTGCTGCATTCTGGGTCCTATTATTCTAGGACCAATCAGACTGCTGCATTCTGAATCCAATTGTTCTGGGACCAATCAGACTGCTGCATTCTGAATCCAATTGTTCTAGGACCAATCAGACTGCTGCGTTTTGAATCCTATTTAACTCAGTACATAACATAAGTGTTCCGGTTTGCAGATGTTTTTCGGAAGCCGAACGTCTGCCGCGGTTTCCTCTTGAGTGCAGGAAGCTCCTGCAGCCAATCAGAAACCGTGTCTTGGTTTCTGAACGGTTTCGGGAGTCGAACGGACTTCCGGAACGGATGAAGTTCAAGAACCAAGATTCCACTGTAAATAAATGATTTGTGTGCAGGAAGCTCCAGGTTCAGTTCATCTCAGAAGGATGAAGGTAGCAGGTGATGTGGAAGACGCCAGAAGACTTGGAGAGGCACTGGCAGAGTGCTCTCAAGGTTGGGATGGACACCCAAATAGCCTGACCTAGAATCATAGAGTTGGCAGGGACCCTGAGAAACATCAAGTCCACCCCCTTGCCATGCAGGAATAGGCAGCTGTCTCTTACAGGGATCGAACCTGCAACCTTGACACTGCTTTAACCAACTGAGCTTGCTATAACTGTCCTGTATTCCGTTGATCTCTTGTGCAAGGGCAAGGGCTATAGTAAAATGGTAGGGCATCTGTTCTGCATGCAGAAGGTTCCTGGTTCAGATTCCTGCCATTTCCAGGAATGGCTGGGGGAAAGACCTGAAACCGCAGAGAGCTGCTGCCAGCCAGTGTGGGCAGTTCTGAGCTAGAAGGCCCCGTGGCCTGATTCTGTAAAAGGCACCTTCCAATCCTCCAACTCCCTTTATAGTGTGCATTTTATTGCACCTTCCTCTTGGACTTCCCCCCAAAATCCTGGAACAAGATTTCATTAAAATGTGGAGGCTCTCTGCTTTCTCTCTTCTTCTTTCTCTCTCCTTTTCTTTTAAGTTTTTAACCCTCTTGACTTCAAGGAGCAATTATAAAAGGCAAGCTTTGGTCAGCCTTTAAGTTGCACGAAGCCAATTTATTGCAAAATAAAGGCAGATGCGAACGAGCCAGGACAGAATTCTCACTCAAGTCCTGAACGCACCTCTCCTCCCAGCTCTGGTACCTTTTTCAACAACAACAACAATCTTTATTACGGTCCAGGGGCCCAACAAAACATTACAAATCAATACAGAGTTCATACAGCCCACCTCCAGGTTAATCAAGCACTTTGTTTAGAATATAGGGCTCGTTTGTTCTTGCAACCACCGATAAAAACTTTGCCACTGCCAACGTTCTAGCTTTTGTCCGGTCTTCCAGTAGGAACCTGACATAATGAGCCTCTGATTTTCCCGGGAAAGGCACCAGCAAGGGTAGTATCAGTTCAGCCCTGGCCTGCTCATACTTCGCACAATGCCACAAAATATGATTTATGGAATCGATGTCTTTAGCACACGAGCAAAGTCTGTCCTGGTAGGGAACTCCTCTCAACCTACCTTTTTCTTATTTCTCCCTCCTAAGTCTGAAATTCCTTTGACCCGCTCAGAGAATACGCTTGTAACGTGCCTGGTGGGAAGAACAGGATCCTGCCAAGAGCAAAAATGGCTGCTTTGTTCTGCCTTTGCAAAAAACACCTTGATAAGACTTTGCTTTGATTCCCTGAGATGTGTGGCGAAGAGTGAGCAATAAAACAGTCTCTCTCTTGTTGCAGGCTACCTTAAGTGCGATACGGACGATGGCTGTGAGAACAAAGAAGAAGTCGGGGGTGAAGAACTTTTTGACACCGTCAATTCCTCAATTGTCTCCGGGGACAGCATCAGGTTCTTTGTGAATGTCAACTTGGATGTACAACAGAACGTTACAGGTAAGGATGCTGCCTGCTTCGTACCTGAAACCATCTTGGCTTGTCTCTCATAAATTCCCGTCTTGTAATATTGTTTTCCATGGCCTGGTTTGCACATCACTTTTTAGATCGCAGCTAAGCTGAACGATGGGACCCGGGTGGCGCTGTGGGTTAAACCACAGAGACTAGGACTTGCCGATCAGAAGATCGGCAGTTCGAATCCCGTGACGGGGTGAGCTCCCGTTGCTCGGTCCCTCCTCCTGCCAACCTAGCAGTTCAAAAGCACATCAAGTGCAAATAGATAAATAGGTACCACTCTGGCAGGAAGGTAAACGGCGTTTCCGTGCGCTGCTCTGGTTTGCCAGAAGCTGCTTAGTCATGCTGGCCACATGACCCGGAAGCTGTACGCCGGCTCCCTCGGCCAATAAAGCGAGATGAGCGCCACAACCCCAGAGTCGGCCACAACTGGACCTAATGGTCAGGGGTCCCTTTACCTTTTAAGCTTAACGATGGCTTAAAGGTGGATACCATTGTTTTGGTGATGGGGAGAAAATCATCCCTCCTTCGCTTCTTCTCTGGTCCTGCTGCCGCCACACTACTGGCAACTAAACCATGGTTTGATTGAACCTTGCATCCAAGCCCAGGCTCATGGTTTGTCTCTCCCCCAGCAAGCCTGTGTTTGGCTGTTAACACTAAACCAAAATACATCTCAGCTCCAAGTAGTGGCTGTGATCTTCTCCCCGTGCAACACCAGGCTGTGCGTTCACCTTTAAACCATAGTTAAGCTTAACCATAGTTTACAGTGTTGTGCGAACGAGAATGGGGCTGTTTCTTGTTTTGCACAAGGCAGTCGTCTTGGCACGTGTTGGAGGACTTGGTTGTGTGACGGCGCATGAGTGTTCAAAATGGGAAGTCTCTTTGGGGTGTGTTTATTGAATTCAAACAGGAATTGGCCTCACTTCTGTAGGTGTGACCGTGCGACTAATACAAGTTGAGCCAAGACTGGGTGGGCTGGCCTAAGCAGAGAAAGTGACAGGGGTAATGCTTGGAAAATACTTCCATCTTCCAAAAGTTGGGAAACACTGAATTAGCCCCTAAAGTGTTAAGACTTAACAGAACGATCTCCCCCCACAAAAAACACGCACACCTAAGGCTACAGATGGATGTCTGTGCCATCCTGTTGAAGTCAGTTTTGAAGACACAGGCTGCTTTCTATTTGCAGAGAATTGGACTTTTTTTTATTTGAAACTCTGTTTGCATGCGCGTTTGTGTCATGTTTCTATATGCAACGAGGTGTATAATGGTACAGTTGATCGCGTCAGGAGGAGAACAAAGCACGGGCATAACAGAGGCACAAAGAGTCGTCTGCATCATTTTTACAATACATAATTTCCCCTATAACGTCCCGCGTGTCTTCACTTCCATCTGCGATGTTTGCTGACTGTGTTAGCACAACAGCAGGTGCCTGAGCTTCTGGGAAATATCGTTCCGTGCCAGGGGTTGTCAAACATTTTGGGCCTATGGATACATTTCCAGATGGGGGAAACTGTTGTGAGAATTGCACACACACACACACACACACACACACTGCAACCAAGCACACACCACAAATCTCTTCAGTTGCCTGAAGCAGAATGCTGCCTCCATGCTTAATTTCAGCAAGAGGAAAGGCGGGGGAAGGGGACACTGTGGGCACCAGGGAAGGCCTCTGCAGATGTGGCCTTGGGCATCACACTGGTAACCCCCTGTAAAGCCCATCTGAACCCCTGCTGCCAGTCAGCTCGATGGCCCAATGGCCTGGTTCAGTATAAAGCACTTCCTTCGTTCTTAAAATTGAAAGAAAAGGCTGTAGCTGTCAGGAGCAGGTCAGCAAGAAATCACACAGCATCAGCGAAGTTAACTGTTTACTCACAGAAACAAGGTTGACACAGGAGGTCAGGCCTAGTGAGCTCAGCAACTCGAATTGATAGATCTCGACCCTGTTGTGGAGACTGAAGACCCCACAGTTCCCTAAGTCTCCTCCCTTCCCGGGTCCTTCCCAAGCAATCTGAGACTATGCCGCCATGCCTGAATTTGCTCCTCCCGCTTCATACCTCTTCTGGTTCTGGGAGAGCACTGGGGAGGGGAGCTGGTTGCAGCAGGAGGGAGAGACTCCCTGGATTCTTCAGCCTCATCTCTGCCTCTTGGCCCCTCCCCTACTCTCCAACCTTTGCTTTTGCCTCTGATTGTGGACTGCTCTCTGCCACAGACTCTCCCAGCTCACGAAACCCTGGTGCCTCTTCCTCCCAGTCTGCTCCCTCTTCTCCCTCCGACCACGCGTTGTCGACCCACCACTAATCCCCTGACTCTGAGCTTTCTTCCCCTGGCAATTCCCAGCGGTTGCCTCCCTCCCACTCCTCTGCATCCAGCTAGTCCATGACAGTAGCTCAGCTGGAAAACTGCTTCCAGTCAGTGTAGACCACACTGAGTTAAATGGACCAGTGCTCTGATTTGGCACAAAGCAATTTCTTATGTTTCTGTGACCCTGTGTAGCGCATCTCTCTCTCTCTCTCTGGCTAGGCTGCCCTTCTCCGCCTAGGGAGAAACCACCTCTTTGACTCATCTGCATTAGCTCCTGCTATGTTTCTCTCCCACGAACTGCGATGTATATCCTTCCACCCTTCTCCTTGCACCATGAGGCGCTTTCTTCTCTCTGCACCTTGAGATACGCCGGCGCTGACAATGCAATAAGCCCGGCGGCCCCCGGAGGGTTGGGTGGGGAGGTGGACGCAGGGCGAGGCGAGGCGAAATGAGGGACAGCTAAATTTAGCACCTTCCCGTGGGGGTGTGCATGGAGGAATGCCAGAATGCCGGCCTGCTCATTGTGCCCCCGCTGCGTCCGTGTCTTGCTATTCTGTTTACGCAATCGATTGTGCCATTATTTGCCTCTCTGCTATTCGAAAAATCCTGCCCTTGTGAATTAGCATTGTTCGACTGCAGAGGGAAAAACCCACGCCGGAATGAATAGAGGAGGCTGGCCCCTGGCTCTTAGCTGTCCCCGGCTGGTCTAAGGCCGTTTCCCCTGCTGCTCTCGGAAGCTGCCAGTTACGTGACTCCCATCGCCTGCTGAACCCAAACATGTGCCGTATAACGCTTGGCCCACAGCTGTGAGGCGTCTGTCTTGCAGTGAAGAGAGAAGTCCGGCTCATAGCTGCCAACTTTTCCCTTTTCTTGCGAGGAATCCTATTCAGAATAAGGGAATTTCCCTTTAAAAAAGGGGGAAGTTGACAGCTAAGGTCCGGCTGCCGGATCAGGCCAAAGGCTCATCCACTCCAGCGGCCCAGCCAGATGCGGCGATGGCAAACCTCTGAGCTGGACCTGAGTTCTGCCTGGAACTGCCTGCCTGTTAACAATGGGCAGGCACCTTTGCTATGCTCTTTTACGACGTCTTCTAAAAACGTCACTCCATGCGGCTAAGGCTACCCAGACACATCGTTTAGTTATATATACACTAGTTGTTTTTTTAAAAAAATTCTGCTGATTTCTATCTGTGCATCATGGATGATCGCTTTATATACCCTGCCTAGAGATGTATAGTGGAACCTTGCTTCTCAAACTTAATCCGTTCGACTCCCAAAACCGTTCGAAAACCAAGGGACGGCTTCCGATTGGCTGCAGGAGGTTCCTGCAGTTAAACAGAAGCCACGTCGGACGTTCAGCTTCCGAAAAACATTCGAAAGCCGAAACACTTACTTCCGGGTTTTCGGCGTTTGGGAGCCAATTTACAGTGGTGCCTCGCAAGACGAAAAGAATCCGTTCCGCGAGTCTCTTCGTCTTGCGGTTTTTTTCGTCTTGCGAAGCAAGCCCATTAGCGGATTAGTGCTATTAGCGGTTTAGCGGCTATTAGCGGCTATTAAAGGCTTAAGGGATTAGCGGATTAGCTGCTAAAAGGCTATTAGCGCCTTAGATCAGCTGATAAGCGGCTTAGATCAGCTGTTCAGCGGCTTAGCGAACAGCTGTTCAGCGGCTTAGGGGCTTGGGAAAAAGGGGGGGAGGGGAAAAAAAAACCCCAGGAATCGCAAGACATTTTCGTCTTGCAAAGCAAGCCCATAGAGAAATTTGTCCTGCGAAGCACCTCCAATACGGAAAACCCTTTCGTCTAGCGGGTTTTCCGTCTTGCGAGGCATTCGTCTTGCGGGGCACCACTGTATTCGTCAACTAAGCCGTTTGAGAAACACAACTGTGTTTCTTTTTGATTAAGCAGTTTACAAGTTTTCCCAAGTAAATAATAACAGCGCATGAGAGAGGTTGGCGCATTTTGGAGAAGGTAGTGCACCTCTTTATGTAGAAACAATCCGTTCTCTAAAACGGGGGGGGGGGGCAACTTGAATAACATATTGCGGGGTGCAGATAAGCCCCCCCCCCCGCATCATTGATCATACACCATTTGAATGGCAATGCCCATCAACTTTGGGGAGGCTTGGCCCCCACAAATATTTTACTGGCTGCATTGACAGGGTCAAAGGAAGTACTGCTCTATTGTGCCTTGGTCAGACCACACCACTATTGTGTCCAGTTCTGGGTACCACAATTGAAGAAGGATGTGGACAAGCTGGGACATTTACAGAGGAGGCCAACCAGATGATCAAGGGTCTGGAAACCAAGCCTGATGAGGAACGGTTGAGGGAATTGGGTATATTTAACCAGGAAAAGTGCAAGTAGATAAATAGGTATCGCTCCGGCGGGAAGGTAAACGGCGTTTCCGTGCGCTGCTCTGGTTTGCCAGAAGCAGCTTAGTCCTGCTGGCCACATGACCCGGAACCTGTACGCCGGCTCCCTCGGCCAGTAAAGCGAGATGAGCGCCGCAACCCCAGAGTCGGTCACGACTGGACCTAATGGTCAGGGGTCCCTTTACCTTTACCTTTAACCAGGAAAAGAGGAGACAGAGAGGAGACGTGATAGGCATCTCAAGCGTTGTCCCTTGAGAGAGGGAACAAGCTTGTTTTCTCCCGCTCTGGAGGGTAGAACTCGAACCCAAGGCTTCAAGTTACAAGAAAGGAGATTTTTCACTAAACAGCTGGATGAACTTTCTGGTGGTAAGAGCTGTTTGAGAGTGGAACAGACTCTCTCGCTCACTGGACCAAAGACTTGGTTTGGGGTTCATTGGCTAAGTGCTCACATCCATCACTATTTGATGGAAGGAAGAAATTCCTACTTGAACGTTTGGTACTGTATTGCTTTGATAGCAGTTTCTTGGGGACAGATTGCACAGAGGCCACTGCACGTCTCAAAGAATCGCTTCGAACAACAAAGTGTTAAATAAAATGTGAAGCCGTCCGCTCTCTATGCATGGGCTCCTAGGTATGACTCATGCAACCTCAGTCTTCAGAAGGCTGTTAGAATATAAATTTCTCTGGGCATTAGTGCTTCCTAGAAATTGCGCGACACGCTTAGTTTCTAAAGTATCTCTTCCAAATCATTATGCACTGTAGAAGAGCAATTTAAAAATGCAGTGCATTCGAATTTAATCTAAGCACACAGGCTGTTCAAATATTATTGTTATTGCCCATTAGACTGCTGTTGCCACATTCTGAAATTAATGATTAATTCAACTCCACAGCTGCACGCAAATGTGTCCCAGTTTCCTGCAAAAACTGGCAATTTTGGTTGAGGTAGGAAGGCTAAGGCCTGTTAAGGGTTGTCCAGTTTGGTGGTGGCTGATTTCTCCCTTGGCTGTATTGGTCCATGGATGTCCCAGCCAATCAGGGAACATGTCAAAATACTACATAGCCAATCAGATTTGATCTGCAAGATGATGCAAGTGAGAGCAATTGCAGTAATTAAACGTTTTCACATGGAGTGCTGAAACATTGCCAGAGACAGACATCCTTTTTTGGCGTGATTGACACCATTTGTCAAAACGAAACGAAACACCTTACTCTGCTAATCTTTAAATGTTAAGTTTTAATCTGTGCTCAGGAGGCGTGCCTAGTCTTTTCTCAGTGCTTCGTTCTCATACCTGAGAAGCGGTTTTGGTATACAGTCATGCCTCATGTTACGTTTGCTTCATATTACGTTTTTTCAGGTTGCGTCCCGCGGCGACCCGGAAGTGCCAGAAAGGGTTATTTCCGGGTTTCACTGCTCGCGCATGCGCAGTAGCGCTAAATCGCGCTTCACGCATGCGCACAGGCACCAAATCATGCCATAGCTGTCAACGTTTCCCTTTTCTTGTGAAGAATCCTATTCGGAATAAGAGAATTTCCCTTAAAAAGGGGGAAATGTTGACATTCAGGTTGCGGGCTTGTCATGTTGCGAACGGGCCTCCGGAACGGATCCCGGTCGCAACCAGAGGTACCGCTGTACTGCAGCAAGCTGGCATCTAGCCACCCTCAGGCTGAATATTTTAAAATAACAAAACAAATGAAAACATAAGAAGGGTCCCCTGTTCTCACAGTGGCCAACCAGATGCGTCATCTGGGAATGCCAACAGCAGAATTCAAACACAAGACCCTCTTCCATCTTGTGGTTTCCAGCAACTGATATTCTTAAGCATCACTGCCTCCGACTGTGGGGCAGAGGAGAGCCTTCAGGGCTAGTAGCCATCAATAGGCCTCTTCCTCCTCCTCCTCCCAAAAAATCTGGGAGGGGAACTCCTTTTCTTTCTGCCACTGCCTCTTCTTCAGTTGACAGAGACCATGCTTGTATATTCTTTTTTCTTTTTTTTACTATTTATATTTTATTGAGACTATAATATTTTTTTTAAAAAGTATTTTTTATTAATTTTCCATTTAAACATATATATTCACATCATTATTATCCACATTACTTCATCAGCTCTTTAGAGCCTATCAACTTCCTTCCCTCCCACCTGGTGGCTTTCGAAAGTAATCTTTGTATCACAGCATTTTATATATTTCCCAATTCTAATATAACTCATGGCAAGATGCCTCAAAATTTAAATAAATATAGAAAGGTGAGAAATTTCTCATTACAAGTCTTTGGGTAGCCCTGCTTGTGTTGTTAATTGCTTACAATGATCTTTCAAATATTGTATAAATTTGCTCCAGTCCTTTTGGAATACCATATTTTTTGCTCTATAAGACTCACTTTTTCCTTCGTTAAAAGTAAGGGGAGATGTGTGTGCGTCTTATGGAGCGAATGCAGGCTGCGCAGCTATCCCAGAAACCAGAACAGCAAGAGGGATTGCTGCTTTCACTGCGCAGCGATCCCTCTTGCTATTCTGGCTTCTGAGATTCAGAATATTTTTTTTTCTTGTTTTCCTCCTCCCAAAACTGGGTGTGCCTTGTGGTCTGGTGCGTCTTATAGAGCAAAAAATACGGTACTTGATCGTGCTGGTTTTGGGTTTTTCCCGTCAGTTCCGCCAGTTCCGCAAAGTCCATCATCTTCACCTGCCACTCTTCTTTTATTGAGATTATAATAGTGAGTTAAAGGAAATAAAAGGGAGGGGGAAAGAATAGAAAAGAGAAAAATAAAGAGGATACAGTAAAAACATTATAAAAAGCAAAGGAAAACAGCAGTAAGAAAATAACCATAAAGTATAATTAATGTTACAAAACTTTGTAGTATATATGTAGAGGTATAAACTTATCCTCTATAAGTGCCACTATAGTTTCGATGCGGGTGGCGCTGTGGGTAAAAACCTCAGCGCCTAGGGCTTGCCGATCACATGGTCGGCTGTTCGAATCCCCGCGGCGGGGTGCGCTCCCGTTGCTCGGTCCCAGCGCCTGCCAACCTAGCAGTTCGAAAGCACCCTTAAGTGCAAGTAGATAAATAGGGACCGCTTACTAGCGGGAAGGTAAACGGCGTTTCCGTGTGCTGCGCTGGCTCATCAGATGTGGCTTTGTCACGCTGGCCACGTGACCCGGAAGTGTCTCCGGACAGCGCTGGCTTCCGGCCTCTAGAGTGAGATGAGCGCATAACCCTAGAGTCTGTCAAGACTGACCCGTATGGGCAGGGGTACCTTTACCTTTTATAGTTTCGATAAATACGTTTCAGATATCATTAAATTTCTCCATGCTATGTAATGGTAAACTACCTTAAAAGCCTTTTCAGGATAGATATTTTTTTTGGGGGGGGGAATGAACACCTCTGCCTGATGGAACAGAATCCAGGAGGAGGAGGAGGAAGAGGAGGAAGAGAGTCTACTGTGATGATCATTACATTTTTATCCCACCTTTCCTCTGAAGAGTTAAAGGTGCTGCACGGGATTCTTTGCCTCCTCACTTTATCCCCACAATGACCCTGCGGGGTAGGTTAGAGTGAAATAAGAGTGCCCCAATGAGCTTTGTAGTTGGCCCGGGATCTGAACCCGGGTCTCCCAGATCATAGAATCATAGAATAGAATCATAGAATCATAGAGTTGGAAGAGACCACAAGGGCCATCGAGTCCAACCCCCTGCCAAGCAGGAAACACCATCAGAGCACTCCTGACATATGGTTGTCAAGCCTCTGCTTAAAGACCTCCAAAGAAGGAGACTCCACCACACTCCTTGGCAGCAAATTCCACTGTCG
This sequence comes from Podarcis tiliguerta, assembly GCF_965153285.1. NCBI lineage: Eukaryota > Metazoa > Chordata > Lepidosauria > Squamata > Lacertidae > Podarcis > Podarcis tiliguerta. Next base: position 5,319,084 of record NC_139542.1, read on the forward strand.
AACAGCTCTTACTGTCAGGAAGTTCTTCCTAATGTTTAGGTGGAATCTTCTTTCTTGTAGTTTGGATCCATTGCTCCGTGTCCTTCTTGAACTGTGGTGCCCAGAACTGGACACAGTACTCCAGGTGAGGTCTGACCAGAGCAGAATACAGTGGCACTATTACTTCCCTTGATCTAGATGCTATACTCCTATTGATGCAGCCCAGAATTGCATTGGCTTTTTTAGCTGCTGCGTCACACTGTTGGCTCATGTGATTCTGGTCAAACACTCATAACCAAGATTAGCATTTGGAATTCAGCTTCTGCGCATGCGCGACCGCCGAAACCCGGAAGTAACCCGTTCCGGTACTTCCGGGTTTCGGTGGGTGCGTAACCCCAAAAAACGCAACCTGAAGTGGCTGTAACCCAAGGTATGACTGTAGGTGTACAGCGGGACATTGCGGGATCAAATCGGAAACCAGGACGGCTTCTGTAAATCCGAGACTGTCCCTGGAAACAGGGACACTTGGAGGATCTGCAACGCTCCCTTTTGCCTGTGACCTTTCTGGCTTCGCTACTGGTCTTGAACATGACGGCAATTATTGCAAAGGCAGAATTTCTGGTGGTTTAAGGGGAAACCCTTGCTGTGGCTGCTCTCATCTTCTCTTCCACCCCCCTAAGCCACCGACTAGATGGACAGCTGACCTGGTCGTCCCCCTGCCCCATTGATAGGTCAGACCACTCTTGTAATAGCATTCAACTCCTGTTTTAATAGACCATTGGGAACAGACGTTTTATACCCTTTAAAACTAACTATGTTCTGAGCTCTCTGGGAGCACTTAACTCCTAACAGGCTCATCTGAGCCATGCGATTGAAAGCAACAACCCCTTACTGTTCATGTTGTTATTTATTAGGTTTCGAAAACATGCCCAGAACCTCGAGGCATTGGGATGCATGTGCATAATGCAAGTATAATAAATCTCATACTTGTGCTGTCATAGGCTTGCTTTTAAAACTGTCAGTGTGCTAAACTTTAGCATAATTTTGCCTGGGGGAGTGAAGGAGGGGAAGGGAAAAAAGAACAGGGCCTGCACAATTTATTGAAGCTAGTCAAATTGGAAGTCTGTCTTGTGGAATTCAGGGCTGCACTATGTTTTTAAATGGTGTCCCCCCCCCCATCCCACCTTAGAATCATAGAATAACGGAATTGGAAGGAATCCTGAAGATTGTTTAGTCCAATCCCCTGCAATGCAGTTGTCCCGGACGGGGATCGAACCTGCAACCTTGGCGTGATCAGCGCCACGCCACTCTCCCAACAACTGAGCTATCCAGACTGACATTGGGACATTTTGTATACAGTGGTACTTAATCCGTTCTGGAAGTCCGTTCCAAAACCAAGGCGTGCTTTGGTCATGCAAAACGGATCAATCCGTTCCAGACTTTTAAAAACAACCTCTAAAACAACAATTTAAGATGAATTTTACTATCTAACGAGACCATTGAGCAATAAAATGAAAGCAATAAACAATGTACTGCAGTCACACAATCAATCAATCAATCAGTAGCTGAACTGGGTTCCACACAGTCACAGAAACAAAAAGGAAAGAGCCAGAAAAACGCAAAATAAATAGCAAAAACAGATAGACCTCAGCGTAACACTCTAAACCAGTGTTTCTCAACCTGTGGATCCCCAGATGTTGTTGGACTACATCTCCCATCATTCCTAGCCAGCATGACCAGTGGTCAGGGATGATGGGAGTTGTAATCCAACAACATCTGGGGACCCACAGGTTGAGAGCCTTTGCAACGGAAGCGGAACACTCAAAACGGAGCTTGTTTGGCTTCCGTAAAAAGTTTGCAAACCAGAACACTTACCTCTGGGTTTGCAGTGTTTGCGTTCCAAGTTATTTGAGTACCAAGGCGTTTGAGAACCGAGGTACCACTGTATTGGAAAAGAACTGTGCTGTACCCTACACATGACAGGTCTTTTTTGGGGGGAGGGGGTAAGGATAAGAGCATTCAGAAATATGACCTGAGTCTGCCTCTCAGGTTTCTGAGGCCACTTCCATGTCTTAAGAGCAAAGGTGGATTCGTAGAACCATGTTAAATTATGTGCCTAAGAAGTTACTAGTCCTTAGGAAGGTATCTGGTGGTGACGCCATTTCTCGTTCCACAGCACAATTTGATTGATTGATTGATTGATTGATTGATTGTATTTCTACCCCACTGTTGAAAGGAATCCCAAAGCAGCTTCCAACAAAAGATTTAAAATACATTAAAACATCAGTATTACAGTATTTTCAAATTTTTTTGGATGCCCAGAGTGGCTGGGGAAGCCCAGCCAGATGGGCGGGGTATAAATAATAAATTATTATTATTATTAGTCATAAAAAACTTCCCTAAACAGGGCTGCCTTCAGATGTCTTCTAAACACTATCAACAAAGCAGCAACTAAATAAGCTAAACATCGCAGTTACAGCAAAATCCCTATTATACGATTATCAAATCAATATGGGCATTTCTAACCTGTAAAAGAACATCAGCATTAACCACATATCAGCTAGAAATATTTGTGTGTGTACCCAGACGCAGGGACACCTGAAATGTCCTTGCCTCGGCCATCTTCAGCTCATTGTACATCTCCTTTAGCAAAATGACAAACTTGAGTCTGAGAGGCTTTCTGTGGGGAAACTGAAAGGTGAGCCCATTTCTGCTCCCAGATTCAAGATTGTGAATATTGGACGGTGCCAACTGGGGAGGAGTTTAGCTCCATTCAGGAACACCTGCTTTGCATGCAGAAGGTCCCGGGTTCCAATCCTGGCATCTCCAGGAAAGGCTGGAGAGAGCCCTATCTGAAGTAATAGTGCCACTGTATTCTGCTCTGGTCAGACCTCACCTGGGGTACTGTGTCCAGTTCTGGGCACCACAGTTCAAGAAGGACACTGACAAACTGGAACGTGTCCAGAGGAGGGCAACCAAAATGGTCAAAGGCCTGGAAACGATGCCTTATGAGGAACGGCTAAGGGAGCTGGGCATGTTTAGCCTGGAGAAGAGGAGGTTAAGGGGTGATATGATAGCCATGTTCAAATATATAAAAGGATGTCACATAGAGGAGGGAGAAAGGTTGTTTTCTGCTGCTCCAGAGAAGCGGACACGGAGCAATGGATCCAAACTACAAGAAAGAAGATTCCACCTAAACATTAGGAAGAACTTCCTGACAGTAAGAGCTGTTTGACCGTGGAATTTGCTGCCAAGGAGTGTGGTGGAGTCTCCTTCTTTGGAGGTCTTTAAGCAGAGGCTTGACAACCATATGTCAGGAGTGCTCTGATGGTGTTTCCTGCTTGGCAGGGGGTTGGACTCGATGGCCCTTGTGGTCTCTTCCAACTCTATGATTCTAAGATTCTAAATCTTGGAGAGCTTCTGCCAGTCAGTGTAGACAGTACTGAGCAATATGGGACCAAGGACAAGTCATTTTTTAATTCCCCCCGTCTGTGCTCTTTTACTAGCTGGCTTGTTTCCTAATGGCCAACGCTTCTCCGTGCATCTGTGCCTGAGGTCGAAAACAAGAAAGGAAAAAGTTTCTGGCAGTGGTTGTGTCCAACCCCCCCCCCCTTTTCCTAAATCATTATTATTATTTTCTCGGTGGTAGCAATTTGGTGGAGAGCCAGTTTGAAGGCAGGATGTGGCTTTGTTCAGCTGTAATAATGGGGCAGCCTTTACACTTTCTTCCACACAAACACCCACTTTTAATAAGGCTTGTCCCACCCTCCACACAATAGACCCTGCCGAGATACTGAATCGACAGTTTCCTGAAAAGCGCTCCAGACGCAACGCAGGCACACCCGGGGCAAACCACCGGGAAACGCAACCGGCAAGCGAGAGCTTCCAAAACATGGGGGGGGGGGCGAGGGCAGGAGGTGGGTCCCGCTGCTGAGATAATCCCCCCCCCCGAAAGGAGGGGTTGCGTGGATATAAGAAGGAGCCCATTCTGTCGGCGCCAAGGAATTCCAGAGAGAGAGCTGTCGAGAGACAAGTGGTCTGGGACGGCATGGGTATCATTCTGCACACAATAGTTGCGTTTCCTCACATTAATAGCAAAGCCCTTTTCATGTCGCCAAGGCACAATGCCGGCCCCGCGAGCTCCATCTGATAAATCCTATTTTAGAAACCCTGATGTCAGGGTGGCATGCCGGCCACTTCAGCGCTTCCTCCTCCGAGAATGGAAAATGGATGGGCCAATTGTGTTCCCTGATAGGTTAGGCCTCTGTCCGTGCTTCCTGGTTGACAAGGGCAGTTCAAGAAAGGGGGAAAGAATTTAAATGTTTCTTAGGAACTTCGCTCGCCCGGCTTAAAGCCTTTGCAATGCTTGTGCGCAGTTCTCGCGTGCGGTTTTGAGGTCGGAGGCCGGAGGGTTTTGTTTCAGATGGGCCAGGATAAACCCCGAATGAGCAAGGGGGAAGTCAAAATGGTCTGCCCACCGTAGAGTTTGCAGAAGAGGCTGCTGTGTATATGTGAGGTCAGCAATGTCTAGGCAACACGATGACCATGTACATACGCAATAGACAATCTTTATAGAATTCCTTGGGACACAGGTGGCGCTGTGGGTCAAACCACAGAGCCTAGGAGTTGCTGATCAGAAGGTTGGTGGTTCGAATCGCCGCAACGGGGTGAGCGCCCGTTGTTCGGTCCCTGCTCCTGCCAACCTAGCAGTTCGAAAGCACAAAAAGCACAAATAGATAAATAGGCACTGCTCTGGCGGGAAGGTAAACGGCGTTTCCGTGCGCTGCTCTGGTTCACCAGAAGCGGCTTAGTCCTGCTGGCCACATGACCCGGAAGCTGTACGCCGGCTCCCTCAGCCAATAAAGCGAGATGAGCGCCGCAACCCCAGAGTCGGTCACGACTGCACCTAATGGTCAGGGGTCCCTTTACCTTTACGTATAGAATTCTTTCAAACCATAACAAGTACAAAATGAAATCTTTCGACTCAAAGTCTCTGAAAATCTTTAAATGAAGCGAGGTACCAGACTTTGTACGATGAAAAACAAGCCGTGAAGCTTTGTGTATTCAGTAAATATGATGTCCAACACTGAACAGTGATTCTGGATTTAGACTATTTCGTCAGCATGGTGTAAGGATATAGAATGGCTTCATAAACTGAAAATAAATTTTTTACAGATGGTGGCCTGCATGCACATACCACTTTACAAAAATTGTAAACTATAATACAAACAGTAATGAAAAAGAGTACATACCCCATCTTATTTCGAATGAATATATGTAAATGAAAATATCAAATGCTGTATCTGTGGGGATGCCAGGTGCTGCCCGGGTCTAGAGATTCCTTCCAGTGCTCAAATAAGGCAAGATCTGATCTCAGGGTGCCCATGTGTCCTACTTTGCAGAAGACGGTCCTCTATTTGAATGGCTGCCAGGGTATCTGAAGAAATGTGCATGCACACGAAAGCTCATAGCAATAACTAACTTAGTTGGTCTCTAAGGTGCTATTGGAAATTATTATTATTATTATTATTTTGTTTCGGCTGCCAAGGGGACAGTCTTCTGCCGGTAGCCATCCCGTTCTGCAATAGCTTGCCCAGGACAAGTCTGGCTTTAAGGGACCATGGTGGAAATTGCATGTCAATCGCAAGCACCTTGATACCAGACCTAGCAGGGATGCATGCAACCTGGGTACCATATTCCTTTTCTATGGTGAGATTGCTTGCATCTCTTTTTAAATTGCAATCACAGTGGTACCTTGGTTCTCAAATGCCTTGGTACTCAAACAACTTGGAAGTAAATGTTCTGGTTTGTGAACTTTTTTCGGAAGCTGGACGTGCTCTGTTTTGCTTCCGATTTGAGTGCCACGCTTCCATGTTGAGTGTTACGCTGAGGTCTGTCTGTTTTTGCTGTTTATTTTGCGTTTTTGAGCATCAGCTGCTGGAAACCACAGGATCTGGGAGTGCTCTTGCGCTTGCAAGTTTTCCACAGGCATCTGATCTGGCAGGCCCTCCTTGCATCCTCTTGCATCGCCTGGCAGGTCTGCCCCAAACGGTCCCACTTTAATTGCCTCTGAGCCTCGTATACACTTCAGAATGCAGTGTATTCTCGGTGCACGCTGGAGCATGGGGTTTTTTTCCTTCCCCGTCTGACAGAATGAGCAAGTTATTGTGGGGTGCGATGAAACCTGCGGCTTCCAGGGGGTTGGAAATCTCAGCCCCGCTTGCTCTGTCGCTGGGTGAGAAGTGAAATCGCCACAGCTCAGGGGATGCAACAGGTTCCTTCGACGAGAAAGGGAAAGGGGCTGCTATATTTGAGGTGATGGCGATGGCAACACAGCCGTCTCTTTGGCATGCAGAGCTCAGCCAGGCTCAGCGAGGGACCCAAAAGGGCGATGGAAACCTTATTGGATGTTTCACACCTCCTTCAACATAACATGGGCTTCCAGACACCTGCTTATAAGCTCTCCGGGGTTTGGCAGAGGTTGTAATATCTTGGGATCCCTTTTGTTTTTCTCTCTAGCCACATGAAGCCGGCATCTGCAGCACCACCCCAGGTCTCAGTCGCATCCCTGAAATATATATATATATATATATATATATATATATATATATATATATATATAGGAATAATAATGAGGTGGTCTTAAAAGCTCAGAAAAGACAAAAGAGAAAAACTCAACACAGGCCGGCTTTTGTTTTTCTTCAGATTTAGGTGCGAGCTATTTTCCTATTTTTAAGTATGATTCCAATTAGGTGTTTGTGTTTTCTTTCTGCAAATAGGAACGGATGACTAATTCTGACCTAGGAGAGAGAGATCCTGGGTAGAAATCTCTGAACAGCTCGCTCGGCTCCAGTAATGAGAGCTGCTTTTGAAGTATTAAAACAGGCGAAGGAAAAAAGTTACGACGTCAGTTGTATAATGTCAGCAGAGCTAAGCAGCTCTTTACTGCATCTCAAGTGTTTTCGAGTGTATCTTCCATCCCTTAAATCACCTGGTGCCCTCCAGGTATTTTGGACCAGAGCTCCCTCCCATCATCCTGGCTATTGGCTGTGTATGTTGACTGATGGGAATTGGAGTCTAGAAGAGGGCACCATGTTGGGGAAGCTGGCTTTAGCAATCTTCAGCACAGCCCTGTAAGGCGAGGCAGGCTGCATTAGGAACACACGTGTGTGTGCAGTTTTGGTTCCCCAGGACTCTCAGTGTTTCGCCTTGGTGGAGAAGAACGTGTTTGTGATGCAGAGGCTGTGATAAGAGGACAGCTCAAACAGCCTTGGTCTATTCTCGTTCATTATGAATGAGTCAGACCTCACCTGGAGTACTGTGTCCAGTTCTGGGCACCACAGTTCAAGAAGGACACTGACAAACTGGAACGTGTCCAGAGGAGGGCAACCAAAATGGTCAGAGGCCTGGAAACGATGCCTTATGAGGAACGGCTAAGGGAGCTGGGCATGTTTAGCCTGGAGAAGAGGAGGTTAAGGGGGGATATGATAGCCATGTTCAAATATATAAAAGGATGTCACATAGAGGAGGGAGAAAGGTTGTTTTCTGCTGCTCCAGACAAGCGGACACGGAGCAATGGATCCAAACTACAAGAAAGAAGATTCCACCTAAACATTAGGAAGAACTTCCTGACAGTAAGAGCTGTTCGACAGTGGAATTTGCTGCCAAGGAGTGTGGTGGAGTCTCCTTCTTTGGAGGTCTTTAAGCAGAGGCTTGACAACCATATGTCAGGAGTGCTCTGATGGTGTTTCCTGCTTGGCAGGGGGTTGGAATCAATGGCCCTTGTGGTCTCTTCCAACTCTATGATTCTATGACAGCTCAAACAGCCTTGGTCTATTCATGATGACCTATGACAGCTCAAACAGCCTTGGTCTATTCATGATGACCTATGCAGTTGTCCTGAGTGTGATGATCGTCCCCAGCTCTGGCATTGAAACCTCCCAGCTAGGAAGAGGTCTTCGCAATCTGGGACCCTCCTGGCAGCCCGGACCAGTTCCTCATAGAACTGGTTCTTGGTTTGTACATCAAAGCATATAGTGGGTGCATAGATGTTCAGGATGTTGACCGGACCGGAACTGGTTGTGAGGCAGAGGGAACTGTTCTGAGCCCTTGGTTGGTGGTTCTTTCGCAGGCACTGTGAAGCTGTGCTTCTGCAGTTGGAGACATCAATGTTCCTGAATGCCAGTTGCTATAAGCCACAGGAGGGGAGAGGCCTCTTTGTGCACAGATTCTGCTTTTGTGGTTCCCTGATGAGGCATCTGGTTCGCCACTGTGAACCAGATTCCTCATCTGGACTAGATGGGCCATTGGCCAGATGATGATGATGATAATGATGATAATAATAATAGTAGTAGTACTACAGTAGATGCTTGGGTTGCGAATGTGATCCGTGCAGGATGCACGTTCGCAACCCGCAGCATTTGCAACCTGTGTCTGTGCACACGCGGGTTGCGATTCAGCGCTTCTGCACATGCACGACTGCCGAAACCTGGTCCGTAACGTGAAAAAACACAACTTGAAGCATCTGTAATCCGAGGTATGACTGTAATCATTCATTCATTCATTCCCCGCCCAGCTGGCTGGGTTTCCCCAGCCACTCTGGGTGGCTCCCAACAGAATACTAAAAACACAATAAAACATCAGACATTAAAAACTTCCCTAAACAGGGCTGCCTTCAGATGTCTTCTAAAAGTCAGGTAGTTATTTATCTCCTTGACATCTGATGGGAGGGCATTCCATAGGGCAGGCACCACCACCAAGAAGGCCCTCTGCCTGGTTCCCTGTAACCTCACTTCTCGCAGGGAGGGAACTGCCAGAAGGCCCTCGGCACTGGACCTCAGTGTTTGGGCTGAACGATGGGAGTGGAGACGCTCCTTCAGGTCTACTGGGCCAAGGCCATTTAAGGCTTTCAAGGTCAGCACCAACACTTTGAATTGTGCTCGGAAACGTACTGGGAGCCAATGTAGGTCTTTCAAGACCGGTGTTATATGGTCTTAGCGGCCACAGCAGGACTCTTCTTCCATTCTTATGGCATAGGAAAGAAGACAGACCACCTGCCTCTGCATAAGGCATCTTTCCAATGTTCCCCATTCATATCTCCCTAATTTTAAAACTGCCTCTCCTGATTTGCCGATTGATGAATTAAAGAAGCAAGTTGGTCTTTTTAACCCTCTGAAACCTGGGCCGCAAAGGCGTTTCTGCCCCCCCCCCAAATCCTTCATAAATTTCATGCCCAAGTCAGCATATAATTACACTAATGGCGTGGGCATTCTGCCACTCAGGTTTTGGGAAAGCAGATTTTGATTCGTCAGCAAAGCCATGCTAGATTCCTCTTACATTGCTTCTAATTATTTGCATATTTTTATTGGATTCCTCCACATCAGTTTGTGTTTTTTTAAAAGACAATAGGAGGGGGGGGGGGAATGTATGTTCTTCTCTGAAGGAAGACAAGACAAGACTGTGGTTAGCAGTTCTGCTCCTGTCAGCATATTTGCTTCAATATTTCTTCGGTAAGTGGCAGGCATTTTTGCTGCAGGGCTGATGAATAGCCGGTTGCAATCCCTAGGAATTTAATGCACGTCACGAAAGGCTGGTGGGGGTTTTAAAGAAACTGTATTTATGAAACAATAAGAAGTGCATAAGGTCAGGAGCATCTGTATTGGGCCAGAATGGCTGGCATGCGATCGTTCCGAAAACGGGGCCAAAACGTATATTACCGCTTCACATGGGAAAGCTGTGAAGGCCGGCCTGTCTTCATAGATCATAGAAATGTAGAGTTGGAATGGGGCCCCACGGGTCATCCAGTCCAGCCCCCTGCAATCTGCTATGCTTCCTCAGAGTTTCTGCATCTTGAAGAGCCTATAGTGCAAAAGATAAAATAAAATAAAAAATAGCCAGGAATGGGTGGGGATTAAAAGCCTGCAACAGGCGCTATAAGGAGTTGAAGGATTTCAGCAGCGAGTGAGAGGCGTGTCCTGACTGGAAGCAAATCATTGTGTCTGCCCCAAAACCTTTGTAGGTGCAGTATTATTATTTTATTTTATTTTAATTATTTATTGAATTTAAATACCGCCCTATACCCAGAGGTCTCAGGGCGGTTCACAGAAACGATCACAATATATAAAATCAAAATGAATACAATAACCCAATAACGCACACAGGCTCCCCAAACGAGCCACATTTTAAAAGGGTATAGGATGTCAATCATGACAACCAAAGGCCTGGTTAAAAGCAGCGTCGCTTCTAGCTGCCTTGAAAGCACTGTGAGCGTGAATCATCATCAATGCAATAAAAAGGGACGTATCCTTGGAGCTCCGTGTTTGGACCTCTCAAAGTCATTTTCGTTTTATAAGAAGAATGGAATCATGGAATTATAGAAGAGTTGGAAGGGATCCTGAGGGCCAGCGACTTAGGAAGTCCCGCCGGTGCCTGGGGGATGCATGCGAACTCTATGTCATGGGGGCGAGGCAGGGCCAGATTTAGGTTTGATGAGGCCCTCAGCTACTGAAGGTAATAGGGCCCTTTATTATATGTCCACCTGTCCTTTGTCGACAACAAATTGCCGCTGTTTTTTGTGTTGAATATATGCTATATGGTAATTTATGGACCTAATAGGTATCTAAAGCCATTTGCACATAACAAATAGGAGCCCACACAACACAAAACACTGTTGCTGTATGTAGGCTTTATTTCGTTTCTTTTTTATCTTCTATTTCGGAAATGTACATCTAGGTTGAACGATGCCTTATGAGGAACGGCTAAGGGAGCTGGGCATGTTTAGCCTGGAGAAGAGGAGGTTAAGGGGTGACATGATAGCCATGTTCAAATATATAAAAGGATGTCACATAGAGGAGGGAGAAAGGTTGTTTTCTGCTGCTCCAGAGAAGCGGACACGGAGCAATGGATCCAAACTACAAGAAAGAAGATTCCACCTAAACATTAGGAAGAACTTCCTGACAGTAAGAGCTGTTCGACAGTGGAATTTGCTGCCAAGGAGTGTGGTGGAGTCTCCTTCTTTGGAGGTCTTTAAGCAGAGGCTTGACAACCATATGTCAGGAGTGCTCTGATGGTGTTTCCTGCTTGGCAGGGGGTTGGACTCGATGGCCCTTGTGGTCTCTTCCAACTCTATGATTCTAGGTTTTTTTCCTTTAATTTTTTGGGGGGCCCCCAAGAGAGTGGAGCCCTAAACTATAGCTTGTTTAGATTTTACGTAAATCCGGCACTGGCCGGAGTGGTTGTGTCCCAGGCGTGTGCCGGCCCTGTGCTGCTTTTTCGGGCAGCGCTGGGCCTGCAGGGAGTCCAAGCCGTCGTATCCCTCCTGGGCGCCCTCCAGCCAGGAAAGATATAATATATATAATATAATTTATTATTTATACCCCGCCCATCTGGCTGGGCTTCCCCAGCCACTCTGATCGGCTTCCAACAAAATATTAAAATACAGTAATGCATCAAACATTAAAAGCATCCCTAAACAGGGCTGCCTTCAGATGTCTTCTAAAAGTCTGGTAGTTGTTTATTTCCTTGACATCTGATGAGAGGACGTTCCACAGGGCGGGTGCCACTACCAAGAAGGCCCTGTGCCTTGTTCCCTGTAACCTCACTTCTCGCAGTGAGGGAACCGCCAGAAGGCCCTTGGCGCTGGACCTCAGTGTCCAGGCAGAACGATGGCGATGGAGACACTCCTTCAGGTATACTGGACCAAGGCTGTTTAGGGCTTTCAAGGTCAGCACCAGCACTTTGAATTGTGCTCGGAAACGTACTGGGAGCCAATGTAGGTCTTTCAAGACCGGTATTATATGGTCTCGGCGGCCGCCCCCAGTCACCAGTCTAGCTGCCACATTCTGGATTAGTTGTAGTTTCCGGGTCACCTTCAAAGGTAGCCCCACGTAGAGCGCATTGCAGTAGTCCAAGCAGGAGATAACCAGAGCATGCACCACTCTGGCGAGACAGTCCACAGGCAGGGAGGGTCTCAGTCTACATACCAGATGGAGCTGGTAGACAGCCTCCCTGGCGGCTCAGATGCCCTGCAGGTCCAGTGCCGCCCGGGGCGAGCCATCCCTCCTGCACACCCATAACTCCGCCACTACTGAGGGTCCTGCAATGCAGGAATCTAAACGAAAGCATCTATGGCAGTTGGCCACCCAACCTCTGCTGAAAAACCTCCAAGGAAGGAGAAACCACCACTTTCCGAGGGGGTCCGTTCCACTGTCAAACTGCTCTTACTGCCAGAAAGTTCTTCCTGATGTTCAGTCGGAATCTCCTTTCTTGTAACGTGAAGCCATGGGTTTGAGTCCTGCCCTCCAGAGCAGGAGAAAACAAGCTTGCTCCCTCTTCCATGAGATATTTGAAGATGGTTTTCATATCTCCACTCAGTCTCCTCTTTTCCAGGCTAAACATCCCCAGCTCCTGTGATTGTTCCTCATAAGGCTTGGTTTCCAGACCCTTGATCATCTTGGTTGCCCTCCTCTGCACACCTTCCAGCTTGTCAATATTCTTCTTAAATTGGGGTCCCCCAGAAGTGGACACAGGACTCCATGTGTGCTCTGACCTAGTGGTGGTGGAGATCCTGATCATCTCTCCACCAAGCTGTTATTAACCATGGAATGCAAGGGTTCAGATTCCTGGTTAGCAGCGGGTTGGAGTAAACCAGATTTGGGGGCGCAGCGCATCGGAGGAGGGTTAGAGCCCCCTGCCCCATGGCTCAACCCAAATCAAAGCTGCTTCCGCAGAAAGAAAATTTCACCAAGAGCTCTCAAACGCCATAATGTGTAGTCTGGCCCAGTAGCTGGCCTTTCTGAGATGAAGTGGGATGAACATTTAAATACAAAAACATGGGTCACAAAGCTGGGATTTTCCCCCTAGGTGTGTTGCGAACCTAAAATTGAAACTTTTCCTCTTCTTTTCCAGCAGAAAGCGAAGGCGCTGGGTGCGTTTTATTACACACATCAAGAAAAGTAGGTACAATTGTCTTTATTTGTTATTGTTGTCTTTTAAGAATAACTTGCCTTTAACACACTCTCAGCGCAGAAAGGCGCTTAGCCTTTCTCCAGCCATTCACTTTTCCGTAGAGTAGAGGAAATGTGTGTCTCTTGCTTTATCTAAAAATCTGTTCATCTAAATCCCTAAAGTTTGATGTTCTTCTGAAATAATAATGATTTTCACTCTCCTTAGTGCAGTACTTCTCCCTCTGATGATGCTGGGGATGGTAATAACAATAATGTTAATAATAATACAATTTTATTATTTATATGTCACCTATCTGACAGGGTATTCTTGCCTTACAAGAGGCCCCCAGACCCAGGGGTCAATTGTGGGCTCTCCCAGCTGCTTTTTTTTCTTGCCGTCAAGATTCTTCCCTCCTCAGGCTTGCTTTGCATCTTTTTCGAGGGTTTCTGCCTGCCTGGAATATGCTTTTGAACTCTGGCAGTGCATCTGAGAAAGATGAGAGAGGGGTGTGTGCGTGTGCAGAAAATAGCCCACTGCACAAAGGTGACATTTGCTCCACCCACTTTTCCCTCTGGCCTCACCCACCGCTGCCCATGCGGCCCCTGAGAAGTTGCCCAGAAGCAAATGCGGCCCATGAGCTCAAAAACATTCACCGCCTCTGCCATTCCAGAAGAGAACCTAGAACCAAATAAACATAAGTCTTATAAGCCTCTGAGAGTCTTTGTAGACTATGCAAGTCTCTGAAAGAAGCAACGGGTCAGATTCTTATCTGGTGAAAACAAGCTTTGTTATATGACGTCCAACGCTGCCAAAGTGGTCTGCAAAGAGATGTTGTGAAGAGTGATTCCGGATATACTCACTGTTTCGTGGAATTCTTCTTCAGCACAGCAGAAGGATACAGAAATGCTTCATAAACCCATCTATGTGGTGAATGGAATGGTATAACAACAATATCTATGGTGCTGTGGTCATAAAGTCATTCGGTTTTATGTTTTGACGAGAATCCACGAAGAGTGCCCATTTAGTGACTTTCAGAGATTTATAAGAATTCTGTTTACAGTGGTGCCTCGCAAGACGAAATTAATTCGTTCCGCGAGTCTCTTCGTCTAGCGGTTTTTTCGTCTTGCGAAGCAACCCTATTAGCGGCTTAGCGCTATTAGCGGTTTAGCGGCTATTAGCGGCTATTAAAGGCTTAAGGGATTAGCGGATTAGCTGCTAAAAGGCTATTAGCGGTTTAGCGGCTTAGAAAAAGGGGTTGGGGAGCGGAAAAAAATCTCAAGACTCGCAAGACATTTTCGTCTTGCGAAGCAAGCCCATAGGGAAATTCGTCCTGCGAAGCGCATCGAAAAACGGAAAACCCTTTCGTCTAGCGGGTTTTCCGTCTTGCGAGGCATTCGTCTTGCGGGGCACCACTGTATTTGGTTTCTCATATTGTTCAATATTCCGAATAGACTATATACCGTAAAGCGTTTATATTGATATTGCATTGTTGTACTTGGTCATCGTGTTGCCTTGGATATTACCGATAATTGTTTGCAACACAGGGGTTTAATTGTTTGGTTACTTATTCCGGAAGAGAAGGCAGACTTCTCCTTACGTTGGGCTGAGTCTGATACTGGCAAATCACAGAGCATAATTGTGCAGAAGGCTCTCAGTTCTGGCTTGGAAAGGCTCCATCTCCCATCAGCCACATCCAGCATGCCCAATGAACAGGAATGATGGGAAATGTAGTCTCACAGCATCCTGAAGACCACAGGTTTCCCCATCCCTTTATGCAGGCAACATTGAGGTAGAGGAGCCCAGTGGTCTGTTCCAGAACAAAGCATATTCCGCTTTAAGTGCAATCACGCTTCCTGACATATGAATTATAGCTCGGTTGCCCTCTCCACAGGACCCTCGTGCCCCATCCTGGCTGGCTGATGCCAGTATTTATTTACGACTTGGTATAGCTATAGTAACATTTGCCCCCTGCCAATGAACGGTGCGGCGATGACTGCATAATTACCGTAAAGGAAAGTTAGATTTCCTGTTTCACAAGCACCGGTGCCAGCTCCGCAGCCTGGCAAATTAAAGCAGCCTTCCTAAAGCTTTTCATCTCTTCTGCCGACATTCTTCCACTGCAGCCCACTCCCTCGAAGGGGGCGATGCCTTTGATGTATATTCATGCCTGTTAACCTATCCCAGGCTCTTCCTTCCGCACTCGGCGGCTGTGGCAGCTTATGCGCAAGGAACGCATGAAATCCCATAAGGCGCTTATCTGCTTGCTGGGTGGAGAGGAAGGCACCTCTGAAACTCAGAAGGTCTTGCTCTTTGTGCCCGAGGGGGGAGCTGGCCGGGCAAACTGTTGGCAGCGCAGACGGGGATTCCTGCTCCATCCTAGATGGTGGGCATTCATAATGAAAGGCAGAGACCAGGTGTTTTTCAGGGTCTGCCCTCTTTGTCGTCTTGTACCTCTTCTGGGGAGGGACGCGGGTGGCGCTGTGGGTTAAACCACAGAGCCTAGGACTTGCCGATAAGAAGGTCGGCGGTTCGAATCCCCGCGATGGGGTGAGCTCCCGTTGCTCAGTCCCTGCTCCTGCCAACCTAGAAGTTCGAAAGCACGTCAAAAGTGCAAGTAGATAAATAGGTACTGCTCCAGTGGGAAGGTAAACGGTGTTTTTGTGCGCTGCTCTGGTTCACCAGAAGCGGCTTAGTCATGCTGGCCACATGACCTGCACACTGTACACTGTACACCGGCTCCCTCGGCCAGTAAAGCGAGATGAGCGCCGCAACCCCAGAGTCAGCCACGACTGGACCTAATGGTCAGGGGTGCGTTTACCTTTACCTTTACCTCTGCTGGGAGATTGAACTTTGTCCGCTCACATTAAGCAGTTAGGGAACTGAGGCCGAAGGAGGGTGACTTGCGCAGAACCTCCTAAGTCTCCTTTAAAATAAAAATATAAATCAACTTCTTCCTATCTGGGTTGAGCTGCTCAAGACCTCAGCCTGGCTTGAGCATATTCCTTGAATGAAACTATCATGCACCTGACTGTTTCAAAGTGATGTTTGCATAACTCGTTGGCGAGGAGCAACTTATGAAATTGAATTTTAAAAAAATATTCTCTTCTCTCTTTCTCAGCTGCCCTTTGTCATGGTCTGGGAAAGGCTGCTAGGGCTTTAGGCAAGGCAGGTGGGAAAAGCCAGGTAGGAACAAAACTAAACTACTTGTCAAAAAGTTGAAGGAAGAAGGAAAAAAAGGATTTAGAGCAAAATATTGAGATAGAAGTCCATAAAAAGGTTAAGTATTTAGGGAATATGGTTTACATCATGAAATATAAACTTATATAATTACGAAAAAAATTGGTTTGAGTTAAAAAGAAATTTAGAAATATGGAGCAGAATGAATCTCTCATTGCTAGGGAAACGTTTCTCAGGCGTCGCCTTTCCGTTGCAGTACCTAAAGTTAAAGAATTTCGAGGAAGAAGTCCGAGCTCACCGTGACCTCGACGGCTTCCTCGCCAGAGCCAGCATCATCCTGGACGAGACGGCAACTTCCTTGGACGACGTCCTGCGGGAGATGCTGAAACACTTTGCGGAGGACTCTGACAACGCCGAGCCCAGCTGCAACTTTGACAAAATCATGAGCACTTTATTCACCGATTCGGGAGCCCCCAGAGAAGGGAATGGTGAGAGACCTCTTAGTTCTTCCTATTTGCCTGAGCTGAAAGAGGTTGAGCGTCCGAAGCCCTGGAGATGCACTGCCAGTCAGTGTCGACAGCACAGAGTTGAGTGGCGAGTTCTCGCCCCCCCCCCCGTGGAAATAATGACACAATTATTAAGGTTAATGGCCTAAATAAGGCCACAACTTTATTTATTTTTTTTAAAAAAATATTTATTAAGGTTTTCACAATATAGTACAAACAGAAAAAAGAAAAATACAAAAAAAAATAACAAATAAAAACAATAACAAAAAGTAACAACAATTAAAAACAACTTCATCTTTCAAAACAATTCTTGCTTTAGCTTGTTTCTTAGACTTCCCCACACCTCCCTCCTTTGTATTCCAATACAATTGTTTGTTCAGCAAATCCTTTCCCTCTTTACTTTTATCTCAATTTTTATCTTGATATTTTAACTTTACCTTTCCCTCTCTTTAACATTCCATTTTTCCATAATAGCTCAAACCTTGTTACTATAAACCCCTTAACTTCAATCCAACATCATTCTAACATTCATTAATTTTGCAATGTTTCTGTAAATAGTCTTTAAATTTCTTCCAATCTTCTTCCACCTGCCACAACTTTATTGGTTACAGGTGATGAGCGGAATTGGCTTAGGCATTGGTCCTACCCGACTATATCCGACTTCAGCCCGTCCGCTTGAAGTCTGGGAAGGGTTAACCACCAGTGGGGGGAGTCCTGCTGATGCACATCAACTAGGAACTCCCCCGGGGTCACCGATAGGGGGTGTCTTAGGCCCTCAACCTCCCCAGGCTTCGGACAGGGCTACACACCCCGGAATCCTTTACCTGACTACCCTCTACTAAACAATACCAATGCCTAACCGCCAATACCCAGAAAGTTGTGACGATTTGCTTTGAGGTAGGCAAAAACCAAGTGGCTGGTGCCAGTTTGCCAAGTGGAAAAATTCCTACCAGGCCCCTCAACAGGGACCAACCAAGGTCCATAGCAAGGTCAAGGAACGAAAACCTTATAGGGCGGGAGGGTGGGGAAAGCAGGAACAGCTGGGAGGCGGGAAAAGAGGGAGATCCCTGGCTGTGTCCTGCCTTAAATAGGGGAGGCCACGCCCCCGAGCCAGCTGATTGGCCGGCCAGGGGGTGACAAGGCCAGGAATCCCCCCAATCGTGTGGGGGGCCCGTGAAGCCCGCAACCCCACCTCCTCCGTAGGGTGGATGTGGCTTTAGATGATCCCAATAGTCTGATGTTTTAAGGCATGGTTTTCCTGCACTGCTGCTACATCTTGGCTTTTTTATTTATTTGAAAAACTTCCACCCCCTCTTCCCCTTCATCGCCAAGTCCTCTTGAGACGGGTTACATGATAAATGGACATGCACAATGGACTCAACCAGCGTGACATTAAAACCCCGCAAAACAGCGTAAAACACTTAACCTGCTCCTTTTAATAATATGGCAAGGGTGGAATCCAAATCGAGACTTCCAGTTTTGCAAAAGAGCTTCGCCTTTTCTCTGTTCACCTGGCAGTCCAGACACTCCCTTCTCTTCTAATTCTGGAGGAAGAGGAAGGGTTTTAGGGGACGCCAGCCATGTTTGGGAGGGTGGGAGGAGCATTCCCTGCCAGGGTGCCACCGCTAAGAAGGCCCCGTCTTGGGTCAGGGCTTCCTGTGAGCATCCGATTGGCTGCCTGGAAAACGGAGTGATAATATGATAATATACATAATTGAATGCAGGCGGAACCTCTCTGATATGAGTTAGCCTCCAGCATTTTTTCCCTGCTTTTGTCTCCCATAACACCTCTTGTGTCTTCGGTCCAAGCCATGCTTGGCCAGAACGTTTCGTTTCCCAATTAAGCAGGAAGTTGCAAAATGGAACGAGCAGGGAGAATAACCCGATTCTACCCTCTCTGAAAACCTACCAAGCCACATTAGCCATTGTTCCTCTTTTCTTTTCAGCTCAAGAGAGGCTGAAACTTCACACTTCAAAGCTGCAATGGGTTTTTCAAGGATGGTGTTTCATTGACATTTTCCTTTTTTTTAATGCTTCTTATCTCTTTATACCAAGACCATTGAGCGGCTGAGAGCGACCCGGCCTGTTAAAAAGCTCGGATAATAGTTTGTGGCTGAATGAAGATGTAATTCCATATATGATAGTCCTTGAATATAATTCGAAATGTATTTAATTTCCTCTTCCTCCCCCTTTTCTGCAGTTCACCTCTTGTCAGATACAATTCAGGGCGTCACAGCGACAGTCACTGGGGTACAGTATCAACAGTCCTGGCTTTGTATCATGTAAGTACAGTATGTTTCTGTTGAAACTTGCCAGAGCATCTCTGTCCAAACTGTGTGGCGGGCACTATATTTTTTTGCTCTTATCACAAGACTCCATCTTCTTTTTCTCCTTTCTGCGTGCAAGTTTCCCGAGGGAAAGCACTATAGCTCAGTCCTAAATTATCTGCTTTTGCACATAGAAGCCCCCTAGTTGAATCCTCAGCTCCTCTAGGTAGGAATGTCTCCAGCCTCATACCCTGGACAGCTGCTGCCAGGCCAGTGTAGACAGTACTGAGCTATATGGGCCAGTTGTCTGACTTGGTATACAATAGCTTCCTGTGTCTAGGGGGTTCGGGTTAATTTAGAACAGGCCACCCCTACAGATCAATTGAAATCCAGTGTTTTTGCAAGCAGAATTCTGGTGAAAAGGACTACTCCACTAGGAGTAGCGCAGCGGAAGCGTGCTGGGCCCATAACCCTTCCCTTCAGAGGCTTCTTATCTTGGCTGCCCATAAATCACGAAGCCTTTGGCTCGACTCCCAGGCCAATTAAGCCAGCCGGACATCAAAGGCACTCTGCCGCGACAACGAAAAGCCTCACTTTCGCTTTCCCCACATACCTCAACGCAGTCTCTTTCGCAGTCTTACTCTCCTGTAAGTGCTGTTTATCTGGGCCCATAACCTGTTGTTGGGATACTGCCAGGGAGACAAAGTCCATCTTGACCTCCATGTCGTCTCCGGACGTCCATTGATCTCCCGTAGACACGCAGTATCAGCAATTAGCGACACGAGCTCTAGAAATAGCTTCCCACATTCTAGAGCCGATGCACGCTCTTATCAGCAGATATGCACACAGCGAAAGATGCAGTCAGGAGAGCATTATATAGAAGTTTATTCAGCGTTGGTCAGAACAAAGAAAACCATGACTGCCTGCTTGAGAGAGTTCCGGCAGAGAGACAAAACGAAAGCAAAGACACAACAGAAACATCCTGTGAAAACAGGAAATACACAGACTCTGTGACTCAAAGCCTGCTCCCTTTTAAGGTGGAACGGAAATATCCTAACAAAAAGGACTACTCCACTAGGAAATCTTGTCCTAGAATCATGGAAGTTGGAAGGGACCCTGAGGGTCATCTAGTCCAACCCCCCGCAATGCAGGAATTTCAGCTAAAGCATCCATGACCGATGGCCATCCAACCTCTGCTTAAAAACCTCCAAGGAAAGAGAGTCTACAACCTTCCATCCTACGGTCAAATTAGCTCTTCCTGTCAGAAAATTCTTCCTGATGGTTAGCAGCACTCTCCTTTCTTGTAACTTGAAGCCATGGGTTCAAGTCCTGCAGGAGAAAAGAAGTTTACTTTCCACCCATCCTCCCCCACAGAATCTCACAAACGTCTCTTTGCTTTCTAATACTAATAATTGTTGGACTTTTTGCAATAATAATAATAATAATTTATTTGTACCCCACCCATCTGGCTGGGTTTCCCCAGCCACTCTGGGTGGCTTTCAAGGGAACATTAAAAAAGAATAAAACTTTGAACATTAAAAACTTCCCTAAACAGGGCTGCCTTCAGATGTCTTCTAAAAGTCGGATAGTTGTTTATTTCCTTGACATCTGATGGGAGGGTGTTCCACAGGGCGGGTGCCACCACTGAGAAGGCCCTCTGCCTGGTTCCCTGTAACTTGGCTTCTCACAGTGAGGGAACTGCCAGAAGGCCCTTGGAGCTGGACCTCAGCGTCCAGACTGGATGATGGGGGTGGAGACGCTCCTTCAGGTATACTGGGCTGTTCTTTATCTCCCATAAATTAACACACACACCCCAACTGCTGGGATAAACCCTCTATAGAAATTGAGCCAGTGGGGGCCGGTTTGTTTGGAGAAATGGGGCACTGCCCCACCAATCTGTCCTTCTCACAACCAATCTAGGGGGTCACACTTCCTATCAGGTTCCTGCTCCTTAAGCCACAGAATTCACAGAACCTTAAACAGGAATACTTTTGCCCAACCTGGGATTCGAACCCACAACCCTGAAATTGAGTGTCTCGTGCTCTACCACCGGAGCTAGTTAGTTGGCTATTCCTGTCTTCCAACCCAACAGTCCCAAAAGGTGCTGCTGGCTTTCCTCTCCCTCTTACACCTGGGGAGGTTATGCCACCCCACCATATAAATATAAAAGAAAGTAAACTGGGACAAAAGCCTGGAACATTCTGCCTGATAAGCTGTGTTGGAAAAGGGCCATAGCTTGGCAGAAGAGCACCTGCATTCGATATCCCAACGTCTCCAGACAAGGCTGGGAAAATAATCCTTTCTGAAACCCTGGAGAGCTATTGCTCATCTGCATAGAAGAGCAACCCTCAAACTTCGCAGTTAATGCAAACCTTTTAAAAATTGCTGGGGGTCTTGGCAGACCACTTGGCAAACTTTCATTTTCTTTTCTTTTATCAAAAACAGTGCCGTTCAATGGAAATTGCGGGCCCTCGGCCAACCGGTTAAGAAAGGCCCACTTTTTTTCCTTTAAAAAGGGAGTTATTTGGGGGGAAGAATTAGGAGGCTGCACCCACTCCGTTGCGGACGTCATTGGCCTTGCCAGCCTGCTTCGTAAATCTGGCACTAATTTTATCAGCTTTGGTTGTGATGATCAGGGCTTGTGTCCATGGCCAAGTGAGTCAGCCGTCTTGACTTTTTCCGCAACTGAGTGGTGCTCACAAGCAACCCTTTGAAAACCTCTGCTCTGAATGATTCTGTACTAGGTGGACCAATGTCTGGCCTTTGTAGAAGGGAGCATCTTGTGTTTGCAAAGCCATATGATTGGGAGAATTACCTTGCAAACTGGGTACGAGGTTCCTTTAACCAGGGTAAATGTAAAGGGACCCCTGACCATTAGGTCCAGGCGTGGCCGACTCTGGGGTTGTGGCGCTCATCTCGCTTTATTGGCCGAGGGAGCCGGCATACAGCTTCCAAGTCATGTGGCCAGCATGACTAAGCCACTTCTGGTGAACCAGAGCAGCGCACAGAAACGCAGTTTACCTTCCCGCCGGAGCGGTACCTATTTATCTACTTGCACTTTGACGTGCTTTCAAACTGCTAGGTTGGCGGGAGCAGGGACCGAGCTCCCCCCGTGGCGGGGATTCGAACCACCGACCTTCTGATCGGCAAGCCCTAGGCTCTGTGGTTTAGACCACAGCGCCACCCGCATCCCTTTTAACCAGGGTAGCCTTAATGCAAAAAAAGCAAAAAATAAATAAATAGTCTCTCCGTAATGGTTAAGCAAAAAACCAACACAAAACCAGAACCCACACAGGAACACAATTCTTAACAATTTTCCATTCACTGATTTTCGGCAGCTAAAAGTTGTTCACGTTTTGGTGACTGGGAAAGGAAACAAGGCACATTTAACTTTAAATGTATAGTTTGTGTGTGTTTGTGTGATGTTGTGACTTTTGTACCAACGGTCATAGAATCATAGAATCATAGAATCATAGAATCATAGAGTTGGAAGAGACCACAAGGGTCATCGAGTCCAACCCCCTGCCAAGCAGGAAACACCATCAGAGCACTCCTGACATATGGTTGTCAAGCCTCTGCTTAAAGACCTCCAAAGAAGGAGACTCCACCACACTCCTTGGCAGCAAATTCCACTGTCGAACAGCTCTTACTGTCAGGAAGTTCTTCCTAATGTTTAGGTGGAATCTTCTTTCTTGTAGTTAGGATCCATTGCTCCGTGTCCGCTTCTCTGGAGCAGCAGAAAACAACCTTTCTCCCTCCTCTATGTGACATCCTTTTCTATATTTGAACATGGCTATCATATCACCCCTTAACCTCCTCTTCTCCAGGCTAAACATGCCCAGCTCCCTTAGCCGATCCTCATAAGGCATTGTTTCCAGGCCTTTGACCATTTTGGTTGCCCTCCTCTGTACACGTTCTAGTTTGTCAGTGTCCTTCTTGAACTGTGGTGCCCAGAACTGGACACAGTACTCCAGGTGAGGTCTGACCAGAGCAGAATACAGTGGCACTATAACTTCCCTTGATCTAGATGCTATACTCCTATTGATGCAGCCCAGAATTGCATTGGCTTTTTTAGCTGCCGCGTCACACTGTTGGCTCATGTTAAGTTTGTGGTCAACCAAGACTCCTAGATCCTTTTCACATGTACTGCTCTCAAGCCAGGTGTCACCCATCTTGTATTTGTGCCTCTCATTTTTTTTGCCCAAGTGCAATACTTTACATTTCTCCCTGTTAAAATTCATCTTGTTTGTTTTGGCCCAGTTCTCTAATCTGTCAAGGTCGTTTTGAAGTGTGATCCTGTCTTCTGGGGTGTTAGCCACCCCTCCCAGTTTGGTGTCATCTGCAAATTTGATCAGGATGCCCTTGAGTCCATCATCCAAGTCGTTGATAAAGATGTTGAATAAGACCGGGCCCAAGACAGAACCCTGTGGCACCCCACTAGTCACTCTTCTCCAGGATGAAGAGGAACCATTGATGAGCACCCTTTGGGTCCGGTCAGTCAGCCAGTTACAAATCCACTGAGTGGTAGCATAGTCAAGACCGCATTTTACCAGCTTCTTTACAAGAATATCATGGGGCACCTTGTCAAATGCCTTGCTGAAATCAAGGTAGACTACATCCACTGCGTTCCCTTCATCTACCAGGCTTGTAATTCTGTCAAAAAATGAGATCAGGTTAGTCTGACATGACTTATTTTTCAGAAATCCATGCTGACTATTGGTGATCACAGCATTCCTTTCTAGGTGCTCACAGATTGTTTGCTTAATGATCTGCTCCAGAATCTTCCCTGGTATTGATGTTAGACTGACTGGGCGGTAATTATTTGGGTCCTCTCTTTTCCCCTTTTTGAAAATAGGGACAACATTTGCCCTCCTCCAGTCTGTCGGGACTTCGCCTGTTCTCCAGGAATTCTCAAAGATGACTGCCAGTGGTTCTGAGATCACATCTGCCAGTTCTTTTAATACTCTTGGATGCAGTTCATCTGGCCCTGGAGACTTGAATACATCTAAACTAGCCAAGTATTCTTGTACTATCTCCTTAGTTATTCTGGGCTGTGTTTCCTCTGCTGAATCATTTCCTCCAAATTCTTCAGGTCGGGCATTGTTTTCTTTATCGGAGAAGACTGAGGCAAAGAAGGCATTGAGGAGTTCAGCCCTTTCTGTGTCCCCTGTTTGCATTTCACCATCTTCTCCTCTGAGTGACCCCACTGTTTCTTTGTTCTTCCTTTTGCTACGAACATACCCATAGAAGCCTTTTTTGTTGCTTTTAACCTCTCTAGCAAGCCTGAGTTCATTCTGTGCTTTAGCTTTTCTGACTTTGTGTCTACACGTGCTGGCTATTTGTTTGAATTCCTCTTTGGTGGTTTCCCCCCTTTTCCATTTTTTGTACACATCCTTTTTTAATCTTAACTCAGTTAAAAGTTCTTTAGATAGCCACCCTGGCTTCTTTAGGCACCTTCCATGTTTCCGTCTCATTGGTATTGCCTGAAGTTGTGCTTTTACTATCTCCCTCTTAACAAACTCCCAGCCATCATGAACTCCCTTTCCTTTTAGTATTACTGACCATGGGATCTCACCCAGCACTTCCCTAAGTTTTATGAAGTCGGCTTTCTTAAAGTCAAGAAATTGAGTCCTAGTATGCTTGGCTGCTCCTTTCCGTTGTATAGTAAACTTCAGAAGAGCATGATCACTTGCGCCTAATGATCCTTCCACTTCTACCCCATTAACCAGGTCATCGACATTGGTTAGGACCAGATCTAAAATGGCTGTTCCTCTTGTTGCTTCTCCCACTTTCTGGACAATGAAGTTGTCTGCAAGGGCAGTGAGGAATCTGTTTGGTCCTTGGTGAAAGTTGAATCCTGGAGGAATTAATTATTCCCCGATCACCTTTTAAATTTGCTTTGTGCATCCTTTCTTTGAGGTTGAAATGACACCGGCTTTGTAAATATATGTCTTTTTAAAGCACGTTCGAGTTAATAAAAACTCTGACCTTTCAAGCTCTCGCAGATGTAGGGTTTTTTCCCCCCTTGGAGAAAAAGAAAAGTCATTTTTTAAAAAAATAATTTGGCTGGTGCTTGGCTGCTTGATCCCCCTGAATGCTCTATTGTGAGGACAAAGAGTGTGTCTAGGTCAATTAGTTTCTAATAGAATCTGAGCTTGCTTGCCTTTTCCAGGAAAGATGGGCCGGGCTGAAGTTCTCAGGGCTTTGAGTCGGAGGAGAGCAGCAGAATGGATGTTCTTATGTGATAGAATTATTATTAAGTGAATTTACAGCCTACCCTTTATTGCAAGAGATCCCAGGGCAAGGGACAGCACTCACATTACAGGAAACAAACTATTATAAACTATAAACTTTAGAATGAAGAATCAGAGCTGCTTATAAACTACAGAGCGGGCTACTCTCTGTCAATCAACAAATGCACTCAAAACACTGCAAACACCTTATGCCCATATAACTCAGTACTGTACAGACCAGAATTTCCCAACCTGTTGCTTTGTACAGTGGTACCTCAGTTGTCGAATGTAATCCGTTCCGGAAGACCGTTAGACTTCTGAAACGTTCGACAGCTGAGGTGCAAAGGGCCGTCGGCAAAGTCAATGGAGAAAAAAGAAAAAAACTGAGGTACCACTGTAGATGTTTTGGACTACAACTCCCATGATCCCTGGTGTGCTGACAGGGGATTATAGGAGTTGTAGTCCAACAACAGCTGTGGACCCAAGTTTTAGAAACACTGCTCTTGATGTTGGGCACAGTGGCCTTGAATCATAGAATCAGGATTCCCCTCACGGGAATCGAACCTGCAACCTTGGCATTATCAGCAGCATGCTCTAAGCAGCTGAGTTATCCAGCTGGCTTTAATTACTGCAACACACCCTATGTAGTAGTAGTAGTAGTAATAATAATAATAATAATAATAATAATAATAATAAATTATTAATACCCCACCCATCTGGCTGGGTTTCCCTAGCCACTCTGGGCTGCTTCCAACCAAATATTAAAAACAATACAGCATCAAACTTTAAAAACTTCCCTAAACAGGGCCGCCTTCAGTTGTCTTTTAAAAGTAAAATAGATCTGCTGGGAGGGTGTTCCACAGGACAGGTGCCACCACTGAGAAGGCCCTCTGCCTGGTTCCCTGTAACCTCACTTCTTGCAATGAGGGAACCGCCAGAAGGCCCTCAACACTGGACCTCAGTGTCCGGGCTGAACGATGGGGGTGGAGACTCTCCTTCAGGTATACAGGACCGAGACCGTTTAGGGTTTCAAGGTCAGCACCAACATTTTGAATTGTGCTCAGAAACATATGTAGGGATATATGTAGCTGCTGCAGAACAAAATATCTGAATTGTTGACTGTCTTATCCCATTGACATGATAGAATTTCTCTACTGAAGGTATTGCAGTAGAGTTTTCTCAGTGTGGTTTAAGATGGTCACAAAGCAGAAAAATGAAATGGGTTTTTAGATAGAGAGATATTTTATTAGTTGTCGTCTAGCTTCGTCTGCAGATTTGTGTCTTAAGACCGTTATAAGATTCAGCTTCATTAGTTTCTCATTATGAGCTTTGCAAAATCTGGCATTTTCTTTGGCGCTGAACATTATCCGTGTGATGTGTACAATGCACTATTGAATAACAGAAAGAAGAATGTTTTTAAGGTGCATTATGAAGGGGGGGGGGGGGAGAGAGAAGAAAGACCAGGACGTGTGCTATTGGTAAACACTCTGACGTGATGTGTGAAATCTCTGCTTTGAGGATAGAGAACCTTACCGACCGCCCACCAAGGTCTCCCTTTGGGCAAACTCATGTTGAGACCCTTCCCGTGTGTTAATAGAGGTTGTCTTCAATCAGGCACTATGAATCACAGGTGAGCAGGTACATTTTGCCCGAAAAACAGCAACCCCAAACACCTACACACCTCTCCTAAAATGTTCTAGCCAGTGCGGCTGTTTACCCACAATTCTTATCTCTCAGACATCTAATTGTGTTTTTGTCAAGTCTTTGGAAGGGAAGATTCCCACGCTAGGAATAAGCTTTAAAAATTTTCAGTTCTGAAAGTCTTGGCTGAGTAGAAAAACATGAACGCTTGACGACGACGTTACAACAATGTTATATGGCAGGCCTGGGGAACCTCAGGTCCTGAGGCCAGATCTGGCCCCCCAGATCTATTTGTCTGGCCCTCAGGACTCTCTCCAGACTTCACCCCGTTCCCAGCAGCAACCCCTCCTTGCTCACTTTTGTGGCCTCCTTGAGTATGTTTTTCTTTAGCTGAAATGTGTTCTCCAGTTCTGAAAATGCATCTCGCTTCCTTGGATGGAGGTTTGAGTGGGTTGCGTAGCAACTAGCCTACTGCACAAAGGGCAGACCTGCATTTGTTTCTCGGCCCACTTCTGCCTCTGCTCACCACTTGAACACAGCCCCCAGAAGAAGGCCGAAAAGCCCCCCCTCCCATCCCTTCTACAAGGCTACCGTCCTCATATAAAGTTCTCTCTCCCGGGAGGCGTTTGCTGGTGAGATTCCCAACGCACCTCTTTGCGTTCCTGCTCTCTTGCCATATTTTGATGTGGGAGAATTTCTTAGGGAGCAAAGGTTCTGGTTAATTAAATGCATGTGGCAAGCTGCTGTCGATTCCGATGTTCCCTTCTTCGGAAGGCAGGCAGCCACGAGGAGTGAATAACACAGAGCATCTGAGTCATGCATCCTTCCGTGGCAGCCTTCGTCAACCTAGTGCCCTCTAGACATTTTGGAACACAACTCCCAAAATGTTGGTAGTCCAACACATCTGGAGGGCACGTGGTTGAAGAAGGCTGTCCTAGAGTAACCAGGGCTCAAGAAACTGGTTTATATCCAAATATTTCTGCTAGTATGTTGGTTAGTTTTCTCCACACACACAGAGAGAGAGAGCTTTTGTATGCCTCATTTTAATCAGAGTAACCACATGTACTTTTGCTGGACAGCGGCGGATACGTTAATTGCAGTGATGACTCTTAAGAAACTTATTTCCCCCATATCCTTCCCCCACTGTCCGCGTTTTAGAAAAGCTTTAAATAGCACCGTGAGTTTTGTTTTGTTTTGGACAATGTGTTATTGTGCCTTTATGTATGTGTGTATTTATATGTATTAGAAACACTTTATAAATACAGGGTATAAGCAGCAAAGATGTTAAGGCACTTGTGGTTTGTCAGATGAAACAAAAACTCGCTACTATTTTTAAGGCCTTGCGGCCGGAAGTGTCTCGAATGTGTTGCGTCCCAACACAAACGCATTGTCCCTCGTTGCTCTTCTGCGGGCGACACCTCGGACGCCGATTTGCTCTGTTTGAAAACGTGTTTTGTTATTGCCTCTGCCGTCAACAAAGGGCAGCCTGAGACAGAAAGAGGCCAAGACAGTGCCTAGTGAGAGGGTGGTATTAATTGATTAGAACACGCAAATGAGCAGAGGATGTCTTCTCTTGTGGCGTGAAAAATCAACGCCACCCAAAAGGGAATCCATTAAAGTCTGATCCTTGCACCAGCAGCAGCTGAAGCACACACACACACACACACACACACACACAAAATAAACTTTGCCCCAAAGCTTTTCTTCCTAAGTCCATCTGTCAAATCCTGCAGCTGGCACAGATTTCTTCAGAGAACAGTCTGGATACTATCTGCAAAAGCTGTCTTGCCAATATAGATGACTTCAACTTAGCTCTCTCTCTCTCTCTCTCTGGCATTGCTCTCCACTTGAAATGTACAGTCGATTTTCTTTCAGAATATTCCCCTGAAATATGGCATTAAGATGCACTATGTGGGAAATTGTCCAAGGAATCACGGTTTATTTTTTTCTCTGTGAAGTGGCACATCCTGTGTATTTTGAGCATTGATCCTGATTTGTTTGCTTCGGAAATTGGAAGACATCGTTGGCGATTCCTTCGGGGTTAGCGCTGCCTTCTTCACAGGCAGGTTGGATGGAATTGTGTTATCACACACTTTCTGGAAACTACAACTAATCCAGAATGCGGCAGCTAGACTGATGACTGGGACCACATAACACTGGTCTTGAAAGACCTACATTGGCTCCCAGTACGTTTCCGAGCATAATTCAAAATGTTGGTGCTGACCTTGAAATTCCCTAAACAGCCTCGGTCCAGTATACCTGAAGGAGCGTCTCCACCCCCATCGTTCAGCCCAGACACTGAGGTCCAGTGCCGAGGGCCTTCTGGCAATTCCCTCACTGCGAGAAGCAAAGCTACAGGGAACCAGGCATAGGGTCTTCTCGGTAGTGGCGCCCACCCTGTGGAACGCCCTCCCACCAGATGTCAAAGAGATAAACAACTACCTGACATTTAGAAGACATCTGAAGGCAGCCCTGTTTAGGGAAGTTTTTAATGTGTGATATTTTAATGTATTTTTAATCTTTGTTGGAAGCCGCCCAGAGTGGCTGGGGAGACCCAGCCAGATGGGCGGGGTACAAATAAATTATTATTATTATTATTATTGCAAAAAGTCCAACAATTTGGGGAAGTGGCTTACAGCACGGGCAGAAACCATGCTCAATCCGCCAGAGCCTGTCTTCCCATATTCAAATATATTTAATATGTGTTTCTCTTGATTACGGCCCCACTTGCATTCTACATTGAAAGTGGTATCATGCCACTTTAAAGAGTCATGGCTTTCCCCAAAGAAACCTGGTTTGTGTAATTCGTTAAGAGTGCTGGGAGTTGTTAGGAGATGCCTACTCCCCCCTCTCCCCGCTAGCTGCAATTCCTGGTGTTCCCTGGGAAGAGAGGACTGTTAAGCCAGTCTGAGCATAACTGCATCCGCAGAGGAATTTTCCCACCCACCTTCAGGTGTCACAATTTGATGGGTGTGATATTTTCTGCCTCCATGCATGGAGGAATTTCCATCTCCGGTACTCAGAGACTTATTGAGCTTAGAAGGCGGCAGTTGTCATCTTGACAGCTCCTGGGAGCTTGTCTGCAGAGCTCATTGGGGCTCCGCACGAACTTTCTTGCTCAGAGTGTTCAGGGGCTATTGAGTGTGCTCTGTGTCCTTCAGTCAACCGAGACCTTGCTGGTTTTGTAGAGCTCCAACATGAGCTTCCTTTTGGCTATAACTTACAGAATCCTAGAATTGTAGGGTTGGAAGAGGCACCCAAAGGTCAACTAGTCAATGCAGAAATCACAGCTAAAGCATCCCTGACAGATGGCCATCCAACCTCCGTTTGCAAACCTCTCAGTCGACTTCTGAGGTCGTTCGTTCCTCCGTCAAACAGCTCCTCCCATCAGAAAGTTAGTCGGAATCTCCAAATCCATTGGTTGAGGTCCTCTGGAGCAGCAGAAAATAAGATTGCTCCATCTTCACATAGGACAGCCCTCCAGGTATTTGAAGATGGCAATCATATCATCTTTCAGTCTTCTCCTGGCTAAACATTCCCAGGTCCCTCAGCTGTTTGTCCCCTTGAACTTTTGATTTGTCTCCAGTATTTGTACCAAATCACAATTCTGAGCAAGAGGGTTATAAGCTTTATAAGCAACAGCCAGTGTGGCTGTAACTCAGTGTTTCTCAAACTTGGGTCCCCAGCTGTCGTTGGACTACAACTCCCATCATCCCTGACCACTGGTCCTGCTAGCTATGGATGATGGGAGTTGTAGTCCAACAACAGGAGGAGGCCCAAGTTTGAGAAACACTGTTGTAACTCCTTGGTGAGTGGTCTGCTGGAGTCTTCTGGCCTTTTTGTGTGTTTGTTTAGGATTGCACTGTTCATGATTCCTCACAAGTGCTTGCTGGGGCTGATGGGACTTGTAGTCTAAAGCATCTGGATGGGACCAGTTGGGGGTGGCTGGAGAGCCTCACTCCTGCAATATTCACTGCTGCTTGCTGGAGACCACATTTGCAAAGCTGAGGTTCTGAGAACCTTAGCACCCCACCGCTTGCGGCTGAGTAACCACTCAGTTGATTTCTTGCTTTTTGCAGCAGACAGACAACGGCGTACGCTTCTGTTTGTGCAATCGCGGCCCACGCTTTGCCCTGTAATAGGCGACAGCCCGGAATGCGCTTGTCTGCTTTATTATCATTATTATTATTCAGAAAACCCTGCCCAATGCCAACTGGTGCGATGAACAGAGCTGCCTCCTTCTGTCACAGTTATTAGGCATTTGAAGGGCAGCGAAATCTTCCTCTTAATTCAATAAAGCCACATAGCTGCTGAGCTGGGAGGCAAAAATAGCCTTCGACTGAAACACAGGCAATGATGCCGTACATTGGATTATTCCTCTAATCTGCAAATGAAGCTGTCCTCGCGGGAATCCGGAATGATCAGCGACACGCAGACAGAAAACAGGTTTCCCCTTTTCGGAACAAGTATCGGAGTCGTCCGAGACAGCGGCCTCAGCAGGTTTGCAGAGCCAAAAGATCTGAAGCTGGCAAGTGGCCACTCAGTTCCCTTAATGCGAACAATTCGTCTTCATATGACACATTTTCCCGCCCCGAGCCTTGGGATGTGCTGAGGAGCAGTGAATTATTTCTGCGAGTGATTTAAAAGTAATTTTCTCCCTGGACTTGAGGCCACTTTTCTTTTGGTCTTCTGGGGCTTGAATTACTGTGGCAAATCCAGGTCATTATCATGCAGTATTTTAAAAAGGAAACATGCATTTTACATCTAAGGCGCCTAAAGTGCCACAATTAATTAGAAGTTGTGCCCTGGAATTAAGCAGCCAAGTGTTACTGATTTTCTTTTAGTATTTTACCCCCACCCTTAAAAGTTTTTTTTTTTAAAGCAGTAACTTATTTTCTGATTTTATCTTTTATTTTTATGTTGCGAACCGCCCTGAGATGTACGGATGGAGGGCAGCATACAAATGTAATGGCGCAGCAGCAGCAGCAGCAACAACAAATAATTTGCTGAGGTTGCTGAATATCTTCCTTTTCTTGTCTCTCTCCTGCGGCACCGCAGTTCAAGAAGGACACTGACAAACTGGAACGTGTCCAGAGGAGGGCAACCAAAATGGTCAAAGGCCTGGAAACGATGCCTTATGAGGAACGGCTAAGGGAGCTGGGCATGTTTAGCATGGAGAAGAGGAGGTTAAGGGGTGATATGATAGCCATGTTCAAATATATAAAAGGATGTCATATAGAGGAGGGAGAAAGGTTGTTTTCTGCTGCTCCAGAGAAGCGGACACGGAGCAATGGATCCAAACTACAAGAAAGAAGATTCCACCTAAACATTAGGACAGTAAGAGCTGTTTGACAGTGGAATTTGCTGCCAAGGAGTGTGGTGGAGTCTCCTTCTTTGGAGGTCTTTAAGCAGAGGCTTGACAACCATATGTCAGGAGTGCTCTGATGGTGTTTCCTGCTTGGCAGGGGGTTGGACTCGATGGCCCTTGTGGTCTCTTCCAACTCTATGATTCTATGATTCCAGATGTTTTTGGACGACAAATCCCAGCATCCCTGACCATTAGTCATGCTGACTCTGACATATGGCAGTCCACTTCCACTTCGCTGGACCCCGTGCAGTTTGCTCAGTGTATCGATTCTCACTCTCTGCGAGCCTAGGAACCGTCTTGGCCTCCAGAGCAGGACTGCATAAGAAGAGTTCTGCTGAAGCTGAGCAAGAGTCCCTTTAGTCCAGCGGTTCTCGACCTGTGGGTCCCCAGATGTTGTTGGACTACAACTCCTATCACCCCTGAGCTCTGGCCTTGCTAGCTAGGGGTGATGGGAGTTGTAGTTCAACAACATTTGGGGACCCACAGGTTGAGAAAGGCTTGCTGTTTAGTTGTGTCCAACTCTTCGTGACCCCCTGGACCAGAGCACGCCAGACACTCCTGTCTTCCACTGCCTCCCGCAGTTTGGTCAAACTCATGCTGGTAGCTTTGAGAACACTGTCCAACCATCTCATCCTCTGTCGTCCCCTTCTCCTTGTGCCCTCCATCTTTCCCAACATCAGGGTCTTTTCCAGGGAGTCTTCTCTTCTCATGAGGTGGCCAAAGTCTTGGAGCCTCAGCTTCAGGATCTGTCCTTCCAGTGAGCACTCAGGGCTGATTTCCTTCAGAATGGAGAGGTTTGATCTTCTTGCAGTCCATGGGACAGTCCAGAGTCTCCTCCAGCACCATAATTCAAAAGCATCAATTCTTCGGCAATCAGCCTTCTTTATGGTCCAGCTCTCACTTCCATACATCACTACTGGGAAAACCAGAGCTTTAACTATATGGACCTTTGTTGGCAAGGTGATGTCTCTGCTTTTTAAGATGCTGTCTAAAGGCTGCTTTAGTTCAATTCCCTGTTTAAAACAGTAGCCAATAAAGTGCTTCCAGGAGGGCAGGGCAGGAAAACAATAGACCTCTCACATCACATGCTTTCAGCATTTTGTATTCTCAGCTATGCTGCTGTTATGTACCGAGTTGAATAGGATCCAAACTGCAGCAGTCTGATTGGTCCTAGAACAATAGGATCCAAATTGCAGCAGTCTGATTGGTCCTAGAACAATAGGATTCAGAATGCAGCAGTCTGATTGGTCCTAGAACAATGCAGCAGTATGATTGGTTGGCAGGAACCACCCAATCCAGCTCCAGGTGGAAGTGAATCCACAACCTGATTGGCTTACAGTAGAATTCCAGAATTAGCCAATCATGTGCAGCCCATTGTGCAAATAATGTATATAAAGCAGATACTTTGAGGGGACATTCATTCATTTCTCCTCACCACTATGAGCTGAATAAAGAGCATGAAATCACTTTGCGACTCTGAGTATATTTCAGCTGCCTTTGCATCTGAGGGATCTACTTAGCTTTTGTTGATGGCCTTGCCTCTGTGGTCCTCGTCTCCCCTTTCAGAGCCCTCTAAAGTCCTAGTCCTTGCCACATCTTGTGGCAGCGAGTTCTGTAAATATTGTACTGCGTGCAATATTTTATCACGGCACGTTCCATAATTCCATACCCTGCAACTGTCCCATTTTGAGCGGGTACAACCCAGATCCCGGCTTCTGTTCGGATCCCAGAATGTCCCGTTTAAGACTGGCACCCTCGGGCGAGTCAGCAGGGACGCGCCAGAGCCTGCTGACGGGACCAGAGCATCTTCTCAGATCGCTTTGGCGCGGCCGTCAAAGGGTCGTGCAAAAACACCTCGCCTTTGGCACGATCTTTTCACGGTCGCCTTCCAGGGAGGCGCTTTGGCCGCAGTGGCAGAGGAGAAGGCAGGAGAAGATGGGGTGGGGTGGGGTAAGACAAGTCAAGTAACCTTGATTGGCATCACATAGGAACATTCAGAATACATTCAGAATAAATAGGCTAGTGCGATCTCGTCGTCATTCCAACAGTACAGTCATTTGGGAAGAAGAGGCGAGCATTCTGTTTCATCTCTGTGGGTCTCCAGCAAGGGCAGGATCCTGCAGCATACTTCGGCGACAAAAAATCAAATAGAGGAATTTAGCTACTGTCTTGGTGAGCTCCTGGTCTCTCCGTTGTAATAAGAAGCATATAACCTCTGTCTAGGGATGCGGGTGGTGCTGTGGGTTAAAGCCTCAGCGCCTAGGACTTGCTGATCGCATAGTCGGCAGTTCGAATCCCCGCGGCGGGGTGCGCTCCCGTCGTTCGGTCCCAGCACCTGCCAACCTAGTAGTTCGAAAGCACCTCCAGGTGCAAGTAGATAAATAGGGACCGCTTACCAGCGGGAAGGTAAACGGCGTTCTGTGTGCTGCGCTGGCTCGCCAGATGCAGCTTGTCACACTGGTCACGTGACCCGGAAATGTCTGCGGACAGCGCTGGCTCCTGGCCTATAGAATGAGATGAGCGCACAACCCTAGAGTCTGGCAAGACTGGCCCGAACGGGCAAGGGTACCTTTACCTTTATCTTTAACCTCTGTCTCTGGTTTCCATGTTGGAATACATAGATGATCTAGAAATTGTTGGCAGAGATCATCATACGTTTTACATTTAAGGGTCATGTGAGCTAGAGTTTCCACCAGGTGGGCATCACATGGGCACATCCTGTCTCCTTCTGCCATACCCGCAAACCTACCCCAAAGGAGGTTAGAAGGATTAGAATTGAACCTAGCCAGCGGAAAAGCCCTTCTTTCTTGCGGGTTAAACAAAAATTGTAAGTCACTGGGCAAGGGAGTGGGTGTGTGATGAGTGGGCCCACGATGGCAGCGGGGTGGTGCGAGGGTGCTGGTCCCAATTTGCTCTCCCAAAATTTTGGGAGGGCATGTAATTCTGCAGCAGCATCACATAAAGGCAGAGAACCATTCCTGGGTTCCCCCCCTTGCTAAGTGGAAAATAACTTGCTTTGAGAGCAAAAAACCTGTCTGGGTCACTGACTCTGGACTAAGCAAACCAGGCCTCGCTTGGATCACGTCCGACACAATATGGTTTCAGTCTGTGGTTGTTGTTTTTCACTCGCGGCATGAGGAAGTTTTTTTGTGGTTCAGGTATGTGGTGTTCCCTTTGTTGCCATGTGTTCAGATGACATTTTGGCAGGACAACGAATGACGTCACTGCGTCATTGTTGGGGATTGTTGTCTCCTGTAAAAAACCCACTAGGAAAACTGCACACTCTTGAGAATCTGTTCGGGGCTTTTGGCTCTAGCAGTAGCTGTGGATACTTTATTTTCAGATGTTGTTTCCCTGTTCTTGCCCATAATTTTATTTTTTTAAGCACCTTCATCCCTTTGTCCCAATCGGCTGAGCCTCCTAGCCCAGCCCTTTCAGCAGTATCCTGGTGTAATGGTTCTAGGGGTTGCTCGTGCGTAAGTTGCCGCCACTCCTGGCTAGGTTACCTGGTTGAACCCTTTCTGTCTGGACAGCCTCAAGTTTCGTGGCTGCCTCAGTCGCTGGCAGAATCCGTCAGTGGGCGTTTCTTGAACCTCTTCCAGCATAAAAGCTGTTTGACGCCCAGTCTCCTCCTACTCTCCCTGCGCGGAAGTCTTTTGCGCAGGGAGGGTGTGGGCAGCGGAGTACCTGTACTCTCTCCGCTGGTCTCCGGCGAGGAGTCCTGGAGCCACCTCTCCGATTCCCCCATCTGCCCCCCTTCTCCACTGGTGTTACGCTGATTTCCTTCCCCAGCGGATGGGCTGCCTCTCTCCCTGCTGGGACCCTCTCCGCCATCCCTCTGGAGCCTTCTCTCCGCCTCCCGCTCCGATGGCAGTTCCCTGACACCTGGCTAGCTTGGTCATCTGAAAAAGAGCTAGTAAAAGAGTCTGTGTTCCCTCTGCCAAAGCCCTGAGTCCACCAGCACCACCGTAGATCGCTATGTTCTGTTAAACCAGCATCACCAGCAGTCCGTAGATTCAATCATTGATGGCAGAACTCACAAAACTTGAGCATGACCAGTAAGCTGCTCTGTGCTACGAAATCTTCCAGACATGCCTTTCTCTCAGTCCTGTCAACATCTGAAGTGTGTTTGGCAGAACTCGAAAGAAGGGCCTTTTCGGTGGCTGCCCCAGGATTCTGTTTAGTCCTAGGGAGCCACCTCTCTCCTCCTACCAACACATAGAGGCATTTTTATTTAGACAATTCTTTGGCCCGTCTAATCAGGCTCGTTTTTTGCTGCTGTGTTTTGTTTTATTTTATTTTTTATGTTTTTATTAATTTTTAGCATACCATATCCAACAATCATTTAACATACATTCTTATCTTATACAATTTTTTAGACTTCCGCCGACTACCTCTGAAGATTTTCCATTCTTTACCCTTTAATCTGCATTTATTAATTTCTCTATTACTTTTAATTGTCCTTAACTAATAATTCTCTTCATAGTCTTCCTTGCAATATTTCGCATAATCCTCCTTACAAAACCTCTTGCAGTCCTACTAGCGTAATCTGTTTATTACAATTGCTTTTCAAATAATTCAGATATTTACTCCAGTCCTCTAAGAATCTCTGGTCCCGCAGGTTTCGAATCCTTCCTGTCAGTTTGTCTAATTCTGCATAGTCCAATTGTTGCTGCATTTTAATAGGACTTCAACCTGACCTCTGCTTTACAGCTGTCCTGTTTTATTCAATCCTCCGACTGGTTTTTATTGGCTCCTGTTTATTGTATATGTTGTGATTTGCACTTATTTTTTTATTGCTGTTTTTGGGTGTGTGTGGTTTTGTTTTTTTTTTTTTTGCAGAGTGCAATGCATGGAAAGGAAGGGTATCTATGTGATAAATTAAGACAGATAAATTAAGAACCAGCATTGGGTAGTGGGCAGTTTTTGATTTAGACCAGACGGACCTGGGTTCAAATCCTGCGTCTTCCATGGACCTTACATGGGTGACTTTGGCCAAAGTACCTCTGCCAAGGATCCTTCCTCTTTGTATCTTAAACATGATTCATCTGATCAAAGGAGTCTTGGCTTTAACCAGACGAGAACTTCCCATGACAACGTCAGAGCCAAAAACAGAGATCCCAACCTACAATTAGGGGTGGGGGTAGAATCCTCCAATCTCGGATTCCAAAGCAGACTCCCCTCATCCTATCCGGGTGAATCAAGACCCAAATCGGATCAGATGGGCAGGGCATAAATAATAAAATTATTAAAAATCACAAATTATTATTGGTCCACTCCAGAACCTGCAGAACCCAGGTAAATACTGGAGGAAGCCACGTTTTTTGCCTCTTATACAATTCTCCCTAAGACTGATGGGTTGCTCCCTGGGAGACTGCTCCATTGCATTCAAAGTGTGCAGTGGCAAGGAGTCCCGTGGGCTAACTGCTGCAGGCTATAGCCGGTTGTATTCAATGTTTTCTGCTGCTCCAGAGAAGCGGACATGGAGCAATGGATCCAAACTACAAGAAAGAAGATTCCACCTAAACATTAGGAAGAACTTCCTGACAGTAAGAGCTGTTTGACAGTGGAATTTGCTGCCAAGGAGTGTGGTGGAGTCTCCTTCTTTGGAGGTCTTTAAGCAGAGGCTTGACAACCATATGTCAGGAGTGCTCTGATGGTGCTTCCTGCTTGGCAGGGGGTTGGACTCGATGGCCCTTGTGGTCTCTTCCAACTCTATGATTCTATGATTCTATGTTTTTACAAGTTTAAAGGGCAGATATCCCTTTCTGAAGGCTCAGGCCAGCAGTGCAGCCATTGCACTGGCTTGTAAGTCTCCTTTAAAGGATTTTCCATTTAAAAATCTTTGCGGAACTGGGATGGACCAGGCAGTCCCATTGCTTCTTACAATGCAGTCATCAATGTTGATGTACAGAACAAGGTTCTTGTGAGGATACAGTTAGGTAGCCCTCTGTGTCTGCCACCCTGAGAAGCAGAAAGAACAGCAAACATGAACAGTTTTATTATTATTATTATTATTATTATTATTACTTAGCATTCATACTCATGATTCCAGGTAGCACTTGGGTATGTAATCAAACCATTGTTCCTTACCACTGGGGGTGATACATTTCAGCTTCATTGCCATGGCAAAGGTAATTAATTATTTTTCCTAGTTGGAACCCCCTTGGGTTATATATTGTCTTCTAATGATGCCATGCCAAAAAACTGGACCCCCGCTCCCATTTAAAATCAGGGTGGCATTAAAAAATATAATTGAAGTATTTATTCCCAGCACTGGTGAGCTTGCTTCAGTCACAGAGATCTTGTGAGTTTATAAGGCATAAACACTCAGGTCAGCTGTCGGTTACTGGTTTTTCACATCCACACACACATTTTCCCTTTCTCCCATATGCCTTAAAAAACCCCAAAACCCTTGACTTTTGATTTTGCCTCACAACCAGGAGATGCCTTATGTGTCTTGAGGCAGCTGTCTGCCGAAAAGATCTCCAGGCTTCCCTTCGGTGTGTTTTGATTGGGCCAAGATAGTTGACAAGATAATCATCGTCAGCTGTTTGTCACATTGTCATGGGGAATTTTTGGAGGTCAAGCCAAGGGCCCTATGATCCGTCCCAGAGCACGC
The DNA here is from genome assembly GCF_965153285.1 of Podarcis tiliguerta. Lineage (NCBI taxonomy): Eukaryota > Metazoa > Chordata > Lepidosauria > Squamata > Lacertidae > Podarcis > Podarcis tiliguerta. The sequence goes on from NC_139542.1 coordinate 5,357,822, forward strand.
CAGGCACTCCTGTCTTCCACTGCCTCCCGCAGTTTGGTCAAACTCATGGTGGTAGCTTCGAGAACACTGTCCCACCATCTCGTCCTCTTGTGTCCCCTTCTCCTTGTGCCCTCCATCTTTCCCAACATCAGGGTCTTTTCCAGGGAGCCTTCTCTTCTCATGAGGTGGCCAAAGTCTTGGAGCCTCAGCTTCAGGATCTGTCCTTCCAGTGAACACTCAGGGCTGATTTCCTTCAGAATGGAGAGGTTTGATCTTCTTGTAGTCCATGGGACTCTCAAGAGTCTCCTCCAGCACCATAATTCAAAAGCATCCATTCTTCGGCGATCAGCCTTCTTTATGGTCCAGCTCTCACTTCCATACATCACTACTGGGAAAACCATGGCTTTAACTATACGGACCTTTGTTGGCAAGGTGATGTCTCTGCTTTTTAAGATGCTGTCTAGGTTTGTCATTGCTTTTCTCCCAAGAAGCAGGCGTATTTTAATTTCTGTCACCATCTGCAGTGATCATGAAGCCCAAGAAAGTAAAATCTCTCACTGCCTCCATTTCTTCCCCTTCTATTTGCCAGGAGGTGATGGGCCCAGTGACCATGATCTTTGACTGGTTTTCTAGTGGACCACATTCAGAGGCTTTAAACAGGGGTTGAGGAAACTGTAGTCTTCCGGACGCTGCTGAATTACAATTCCCATCGTTGTCCCAGTCCATGAGAATTGGAGACTATTGGAGGGCCCCAGATTCCTCACCTGTGCTTTAGTGGCTATATTTTAATGGTAGGAGAGCCATTGCACTGAGTCCCCTTTCCATTCTGTTTGGTAATGCCTGCCTCTTGGGGAGGGACCACTCTGCAGCTCGCCTCAGACCACTTTGGGCCTTCAGATTTGCTGAGGAAATACTGTGCAGACTCGTCTTACGCAACCTCAAGACAAATTCGCCAAAGTGACCTCCCCGGGGCGCAAGACCGGGCAGTGTGTCTGGACATCCTGGGCTGCGCAGACTACAAGACGCTCGGTGGACCAAAGGAAATCCGAGCAAGATGTTTGGCACCAGGAGTTGACGAAAAGAGGCGGACAAGGCCGTGGGAATGTTAAGGATAGTAGGAAAGGATATACTAAATAAGTATTATCCTTCATGCTAGTAAGTGATGTAGCAGAGCAGATTCCTCTTAATATAGCTGGAAGTTAGTTTGCAGATTCATGAGTTAAGGATATTTCCTGGTGTCCCCTTTAATCCCTCTCAAAAGAATAAAGACACCAGAGTCTTTCTGAGTAAAGTAACAAAAAGTTTACTCACATTTCAGTTCACGATTTAATCCCTGAAAGGCAGGGTTTACTTGGTAGTTTCATCAAGAAACAGTGTGAGTTCATTCTTGACCATTGGACCCACTCTTGGTCTTGTCCACTCCATCTGCAGGAGCCTGTCTTTACATGCAGGGGAAATCCCTAACTCACTAAGGGTACGAGACCCATTGGCTACCGCCACCTGGTTTAGCCAGCCAGTTGAAGCCGTTTGCTGGGTGTGGCTGCTGTCGTGTGTTGACAGCTTCGAGGAGCCACAGGTGAGAGCTGAGTGCAAAGTGGGGACCCAGGGTGGACAAACTACCCCGGAAGGAGCATGACATGTCCCCCATCAGATGTACTACCCCTGCCCTGACACCCCCATGCACCCCAACATGAGTGCACAGAGGAAAGGACGTGTGATGGGGCCCCTCGTTGAGTCAAACATAAAGCAAGTGAGGTGTTTTTAAACACAACCATAAAACTAGCACAGAAATCTTTCCTTTTTATTCCCTACACCTCTCTCGAGCTTCCAGAATTTTAACCTTTAAGGGTGAAAAGGGTTGCTCACTGAACACACAGAACAAAATGGCAAATTGCAAATAGTACATTAGCTCCTCACCTCTCGGTTCACTCGCTGGCTCTGCCGATGAATATGTATGAGAGTAAAATGATCTGCGAAGCTAGATGACTTAACACCCAAGTAGTCCTAGGAACTGAGCAGCCTATTTATCTGGAGCATTCCATGGCAATAAATACGAATTTGCACAAGAGGCTGTGAGTGCAATTAAATCTAAGCACACTGACGACTCTGGGGAATTGAAATTAGCTTCTTGGAGCAAATGATATTCAAGTTCTGTTTGTTTAGCTCAATGGAGGGATGTCATAGAAGGTTTTCCACCTGCGTTGACGCATCAATGTCTCCAGGCTTTCAAATGAGTTTATACAAGCCGTTTTATGTAGTACTTATTTGTCACCTAGCGTGGAGCTGTAGTCAATCCCAGTTCTTGCTCTTTCTTTCGCTAGCATATAAATTTTATTTTTGCATGTGTGATCTTGCTCTGACTGACAAATCATTATAGACAAATCAGCTGATTCTGCAGGAAGGTACAGAGAATGCATTGCATTATTGTGGGGGAAAGGGACGCGGGTGGCGCTGTGGGTAAAACCTCAGCGCCTAGGACTTGCCGATCGTCAGGTCGGCGGTTCGAATCCCCGCAGCGGGGTATGCTCCCGTTGCTCGGTCCCAGCGTCTGCCAACCTAGCAGTTCGAAAGCACCTCCGGGTGCAAGTAGATAAATAGTTACCGCTTTATAGCGGGAAGGTAAACGGCGTTTCCGTGTGCTGCGCTGGCTCGCCAGATGCAGCTTGTCACGCTGGCCACGTGACCCGGAAGTGTCTTCGGACAGCGCTGGCCCCCGGCCTCATAAGTGAGATGGGCGAACAACCCTAGAGTCTGTCAAGACTGGCCCGCACGGGCAGGGGTACCTTTACCTTTTTATTGTGGGGAAGCAATTTGTCAATGCACTTCAGCCAACCAGGGAACGTAGAGCAGGATCTCAGGTGATGAGCAGAAATTGCAAGCATGAATGTGCAACAGGAGAAGGAAGGCCTTCATGGTAAAGCCAGCAACTTTAATTGAGCTCAGAAATGAACAGGTGACCTATGCAGGTCAACTAGGACCAGAGTTGTTTGATCTTTTCACAGGAATGAGAGAGAAATACTATTCCATTGACTTGTAAGGGCGAACCCACCTAAACTGTACTTCCTGAAATAATAAACCCGAAACACAGGCATTCTTTGAAAATTGCACATTGCTGAATTTTGTAGTGTGCTTCTCCAGCCGAATAGTGTGCATGAAAATGCACTGCATTGGGGGAAGTTCCATACAAAAAATACCCAGGAGAAATTCACATGCTGGTGAATTTTCACTCTTTAAAAAATAATAATCACAAATTGATGTGGAAAACTGGACTTAAAGTTGGAAAAATGAGAAAGTGGGAGAAGCATGGGCAGATTCCCTCTCTTCTTATCCCATGATAGGCAATAGGTTGGTGGCAACTTTGTGGACCAGTTAAGAACATAGGACAAGCCTACTAGATCAGACCAATGACATATCTGAAGGCAGCCCTGTTTAGGGAAGTTTTAAATGTTTAATGTTGTATTGTGTTTTTAATTTTTGGTTGGGAGCCACCCAGAGTGGCTGGGGAAACTCAGCCCGACGGGCGGAGTATAATTATTATTATTATTATCTGGTCCAACATCCTATTCTCACATTGACCACTCAGATGCCTCTTGGAAACCTGAAAGAAAGACTCCTGAATCTGGGAGAACCTCTCTGTTCCTGAAACTGAAGTTTTTGGGTGCTTTTCATTATTGGAAATCATGTCTCCAATTTTTGTGATTCAGTTATAAACCTAACCCATAAATGATCCTCATAGCCCTAGAACGTTTGGTTTTATCAAGAATAATTAAATAATAATAATAATAGGGCCCTAGTCTCTTGTGACAGAGCATTCCACCAAGTCGGGGCCAGTACTGAAAAGGCCCTGGCCCTAGTTGAGACCAATCTAACCACCTTGTGACTTGGGACCTCCAAAGTGTTGTAATTTGTGGACCTTAAGGTCCTCCACGGGGCATACCAGGAGAAGCGGTCCCGTAGGTACGTGGGTCCTAGGCCGCACAGGGCTTTACAGGTCAAAACCAGCACCTTAAACCTGACCCTGTACTCCACCAGGAGCCAGTGCAGTTGGTAAAGCACTGGATGAATGTGATCCCGCAGCAAACATTGGAGGAGAGTCTTGCACCTTTTTCCCGGAAAAAAGAGGCTCCAGGACATCGCAGTCTAACTTGGTTGGCACCGTTCTGCATGGGAAGCCCCCTCTGAGTGCATTTTTGTTGGCGAGGAGATACCCAGACTAGGGGAGATTTTGCATTTCTCTTGGGAGGCCGGGTCATTTAGAAAGTTCGGTCAGAAGGAAAGAAGGCAGCGGAGAAGGGCCGTGCAACAGAAACGGAATATCTTGCATGCCTGAGAAACTCTCTAACCGTCCTCAGCAGCATAATGGAAATGAGCTTGCCTTTGTTACGGTTCGCGGGCGGCTTTCATTTGCATGACTTAACTATCAAGGTGTTGATCTGAAAGGGGCCTCCTTCAGCATTCGGAAACTCTCATATGGATTCACTTACGTGCTAACCAATGGCACCTGGGTGGAAGGAATTAATTCAGCTCTGGCAGACTTTGTCCGAGACTCAGGGAATCTCGCTCTGAGCAATTCGACTCAGGATGTTTATGGAGGTGTTGAGAAAGAAAAATGTGTGTGGGGAAAAGGAAGCGTGAGTTTTGGTCCAGATCCTGGTGAGGCCCCATCCAACTCCTTTAATCATCGGCCATTCTTTGATTGGCTGGCTAATGCCTCGCATTTGAGGAAAGGATGCATGTGCTTTCAGACTAAGGGTGGGGGGCAGGCGAGGGGAGATGGCTCTTGAGAGATGTTGTATCCGCCCAGAGTGGCTGGGGAAGCCCAACCAGATGGGTGGGGTGTTCTTGTTGTTGTTGTTGTTTATTCGTTTACTTGTGTCGGACTCCTCGTGACCCCATGGAGCAGAGCACAAGCAAGAGTCCCTTTAGTCCAGCGGTTCTCAACCTGTGGGTCCCCAGATGTTGTTGGACTACAACTCCTATCATCCCTGAGCTCTGGCCTTGCTAGCTAGGGGTGATGGGAGTTGTAGTTCAACAACATCTGGGGACCCACAGGTTGAGAAAGGCTTGTTGTTCAGTTGTGTCCAACTCTTCGTGACCCCCTGGACCAGAGCACGCCAGGCATTCCTGTCTTCCACTGCCTCCCGCAGTTTGGTCAAACTGATGCTGGTAGCTTCGAGAACACTGTCCAACCATCTCGTCCTCCGTCGTCCCCTTCTCCTTGTGCCCTCCATCTTTCCCAACATCAGGATCTTTTCCAGGGAGCCTTCTCTTCTCATGAGGTGGCCAAAGTCTTGGAGCCTCAGCTTCAGGATCTGTCCTTCCAGTGAACACTCAGGGCTGATTTCCTTCAGAATGGATCGGTTTGATCTTCTTGCAGTCCATGGGACTCTCAAGAGTCTCCTCCAGCACCATAATTCAAAAGTGTGAATTCTTCGGCGATCTTCTTTATGGTCCAGCTCTCACTTCCATGCATCACTACTGGGAAAACCAGAGCTTTAACTATACGGACCTTTGTTGGCAAGGTGGTGTCTCTGCTTTTTGAGATGCTTTTTAAGATGGGTGGGGTATAAGTAATAAATTATTCTTATTCTTATTCTTATTATTACTACTACTACTACTACTACTCTGGACCTTCTTCGTAGGAAGGGAAGGGGGGGATCCACGAAATGGTCTTACACCTTAGTTGCTCAGTTTAATGTCATGGATAAAAAAGGCAAAGGACCCCTGACAGTTAAGTCCAGTTTCCTTGAGGAAGGTGAGAAGGAAGGCTAATGAGAGGTTTGGCTTGGGGGTAACACAAGCGGCTGGGGTGGAGGCAAGGCCAGGGAGAGAGATCTAAGGGGCTGCATTTGTTCCCTTGACCTGAGGCTCCTCACCTCTGCATTAAAGAGATGGCCCATTTAGTGGCCAACCCAGCTCAAGTGATTGATCCCTTCATCCATCTCTCTAAGGTTAAACACTCACATTTTTGCTGGTGGCGCTGTGGGCTAAAGCCTCAGTGCCTAGGGCTTGCCGATCGAAAGGTCGGCGGTTCGAATCCCCGTGGCGGGGTGCGCTCCCATTGCTCGGTCCCAGCGCCTGCCAACCTAGCAGTTCGAAAGCACCCCTGGGTGCAAGTAGATAAATAGGGACCGCTTACTAGCGGGAAGGTAAACGGCGTTTCTGTGTGCGGCTCTGGCTCGCCAGAGCAGCGATGTCACGCTGGCCACGTGACCCGGAAGTGTCTTCGGACAGCGCTGGCCCTTGGCCTCTTTGAGTGAGATGGGCGCACAACCCTAGAGTCTGTCAAGACTGGCCCGTACGGGCAGGGGTACCTTTACCTTTTACCTTTACTTTGATGTGCTTCCAAATGTCATGGATAGAACAGGCATATCTTTTTGTTTGTTTGCTTTTTAATTGGATAGGTGGGCACCTGGCACTTAATGTATCGTTGCTACCCCAGCATTATTTCACTCAAATGCCAAAATCCATCATTTAAAATCTTGCAGAATTATTTTTTTAAAAAAACAACTTTAAAAGGTGAGGAAACTTGGGCCTGTCAGGTGTTGCTGAACTACAACTCCCAGCATCCCTTGCAAGCATGGCGAGTGGCCAGGGATGATGGGAGCTGCAGTTCAGCCGCATCTGGAGGGCCATCGGATTTAACGCACCATCCCCATAGACATCTGCACATCTTTTGCGCCTCAAAGTTACTAGTCCATATGCGTTCCTCCATCGGTAATCTGTAATAGCAGAGTCCTACTGCCCTTCCTTAGGAACCTAATTTCCTTCTTTGAAGGCAACGGTCTGCTGCCCTGTGCATTGCTTTGACTACTGATAATATTCTTCTCTTGTTTGACAGTTGCACTATAAAATCCCTTCAGCGTCGCCATGTTTGCATCAGCCGCCTCGAAAGGCCTCAAAACTGGGGGGAGAACTCCTGCGAAGTGCGGTTCGTCATTCTGGTCCTTGCTCCTCCAAAAATGGTAGGGTTGAGCTCCTCCTCCATTTTATTTTTATTTTTTTAAAAAATAAATCCTGTGCCTTTCCCCTTATCCTTTGATATGCCATTATAATAGAATATAAGAATATGTATGGTATTTTTATATATAAATAAAAGTCGCAAGCAACTTGGGATCTGAACATCAAAATCCCACAATGAAAGATAATTGTATCCACTAGTTATATCACAAAACATGAGCAAGAGTTGTTGAGCTTTTTCAAAGGGGGGGAATGACATTCATTGCTCACCTTAAAGTACGCCGCTAACAAACTCACACAGCGCAAAAAAAATCATTGTATTCCCAGTCGCCAACAGAAAGCGCCAAACGACGCCACTGGACGAGGCGGAGGGGCAGAGCAAGGGGGGGCGGGGGTAGAGACATACATTTCCCAGTTTTTTCAATCCAGCGATCGATAAGGATGCCGCAATCGACCAGGATCACCCAGGGATCTACCTGTCGATCGCGGTCGATCGGTTTAACCTGTCTGAGCTAAGGTATAACATAAAACTCAAGCTGTGGTATAGGTAACCCAAACCACTCATGGATGTGCCCTGTTTTTCCTCCCTCAGAAAAGTACCAAAACTGCAACCGAAGTGGGCCGGACATTTGCCACAATGTTCTCAGATATAACCTTCCGGCAGAAGCTTCTAGAAACAAAAACGGAGGAAGAGTTCAAGGAGGCTTTGGTTCACCAACGTCATCTGTTGACCGTCGTGAACCAGAGGCCATCGGCAATGGCCGACGGGCACATAGTACACAACCACAAGCCTCTCAAGGTACGTGTGGCGAAGGTCCACTGTTTCAGGTGGACCTTACAAAGCCAAATCATCTTGAGATGAATACCAGACGCTCGTCCGAGGAGGCCAAAGTTGCGTAAATCCTGACAGGGAGTTGGGCATCCCGTCAGAGTCAAGGTCCAGGTCTCTCATCCTGGGTCGACAGAGCTCATCCAGCCCTCAAAGTCCCATATGTCCATTGTATGAAGAGAAGTCCCACCAAAAAGTTCAGGACTTCTCCGCTGAGTGAAAAGCAAGTTAAGCACAGAGGTGGGCATGATAGAGGTATATAGAATTATGCACAGTGGATCGAAAAAAGTATAACGCCCCCTCGCTGAATTGGTCACAATCCTTTTCCTTCTCCCTTTTCTGCCCTGTAACGCCAGCAACTTCTCGCATGTCACGGCGGGACAAGTTTGCTAGAAGCTGTTGTGCTCTTTCCTTTGACCTCTTCCATTGGGAGCTACTTAAAAAGAAAGAAAGAAAGAATCTTAAAAACAGGCCTTTTAAACTCTGCTCAAATCATTCTGCACTTTAAACCCACCCTCTCTCTGCCACCAGCCCTGTTCACAATTGTGTCTCAAAACAAAGGAGCAAAAATGAATTTTCTCCCTGGAGGTAGAAGAGGGGCAGAGGTTAGAAATCCCTGTTGCTGTAACAAGTTGCCCCGCAAGCGGAGAGACGTAATGGGGATGAGGCAGGGAGAGACTGGAAGGGATAGACAGGGAGCCAACAGCGAGGGGGCAGGCGAGGGCCATGGAGGGCTGGCAGCAAATGCCACAGCATATTCCAGGTACCCCTGCTGGGTTTTGGAAGCTGGTGTTGACAGATGCACTTTGCATCCCTTTTGTTCCCAAGTGTATGTCGGAAACATGCAAAGCTGCCACATACAGACCCAGGAAAAGGCTATATTCTGACCACTAGGAGTGGGAGAAAAATGCAATCCTGTTGCCATTCAAAGGCAAATTTTCCCGATTTGCCCTTACCCAAACAATACGTGCACCTAAACACAGCTGTCCTTCAAAATCTGCACTACTCCAAATTTCACGTTGCAATTCTGGGGACTGTAGTTTATCCCTCAATTCCCAGCAACCTTAAAAAACTACAGTTCCCATGATTCTTTTTTATTGGGGAGGGGAGAAGCTGTGTGTTTTAAATATACGGTGCGGGATGTGACCTCAAGCATGGTTTTTTGTATTGGAAACGGTGAAATTAAGAAAGGGAAACGGACAGATTCGGTGACATTTGGTACTGTTTTATGGAACCTGCATGCCACAAAGAAATTAATTTTGTGACTCCTCAAATGCTTGGGTAGTTGCGGCTAACCTTGGTTAGTTATATTATTTCCCATATTGTTACCAGATCCACGTTTATTTATTTGTACGACAGTCCAGTCCCATCAAACATGGGGGTTCCGTTCCAGGGGTAGCACATACAGTCATACCTTAGATTCCAAATGCCTTGGTACTCGGACGTTTTGGTTCCCAAATGCTGCAAACCCGGAAGTGATTGTTCCGGTTTGTGAACGTTCTTTGGAATCCGAATGTCCGACGGGGCTTCTGTGGCTTCCGATTGGCTGCAGGACATTCCTGCAGCCAATCGGAAGCCGCACTTTGGTTTCTGAACGTTTTGGAAGTCGAATGGACTTCCAGAACGGATTCTGTTCGACTTCCAAGGTACGGCTATATATGCAAAATCTTGTATAGTGAACATTTATTTGACTGCTGGTTGGCAAGATGGGGGGAGCCCTGCATGAAGGCCCTCCCCATATCTTGGCTGCCTCCTCTCCTCCCTGTGCAGTATCAAGAGAGTTCAGTCAGTTTTATTGCACATAGCCAAAACAATTAAAAGAAAATATGCTGGATTAATACAAAAAACTTAAAACATTTATATTATCAAGATGTTACCTGCTCTAAACAGAGCTATAAAAGTACCTGATTATACAGGTTCAGACATTAAACAGTAAAATTTATAGGCTAAAATCACCACATGGCCACTAATATATTAAAAAAACAATGTTAATGAATACAATGTGCAATTATATTCGGAGTTTGGTGATAAAGATAGAATATAACTTGATATAGATAGGGTCAAATTAATTCATCTCCTTTACAGTTGGTGACTATCTTGGCTATATAATTTGCTCTAATTTTCCTAGTGGCAGTTGCAAAGAGTGCTACATGCCAGGTCACATACTTATCTATGTCTGTGAGGAGATATAAAATCATGTCAGAGGTGCTAAAAATCTTTCTCTTGCTTCATTATATAAGGGGTAGCACAAGATATAATGCATAAGGTCTTCTACTTCAGGACATCCCCTAATGCAAACACGGTCGTTTGTTGGTATGCCTCTGGGAGCGGGAGAGATATGAAGCCATTTTACAAATATGGCGCACACAGTAGTGGCCGAGTTCCCTTTTCTTGCCTCTTTGAGCAGTGCTGAGATGGGATGGCAGCTTTTCCAAACCATGTGCATTGCCTCGTTTGCACTGCGGCGGGTTGGTCTAGATGACCCTCGGGGTCCCTTCTATGATTCTGTGATTTAGCATCTCCTCTGCATAGCCTTTAAAGGAAAGCCGTTGGTTTTAAAGGTCTCGTGGCAGGCGGCTCGAGCCTCCCTCTCCTCTCTCAACAATAGATGAGCATTTGAACTGACATAACATTTCCTTCCTCTCTCCAGCTCCACGAGTTCTTCAATGTTGGCAAGGGAATTTTTGATGACATCGCACGAAGGTTTCCAGTGTACGCGCTGGACTTTACTGATGGTAGGTGAGCCATTGTTTACGACAACGCCGGCCTGACTGGGCTCCTCATAGCACCGTGTCCTGTTTACAGAGCACTCTCTTATTTTTTTCGGAGGGCAGGGAGATGTCTGCAGTAGCTCTGTTGTTTCTGAAAGACAACCACACATTGGACCAGAAAGGATCCCACGTGTTGGGCTTAGAGATTATTCCCAATGTCTTCAGCCAAGCCTGGTTCTTTAGATAAATTCCTTGATCCAGTAAGGCTAATCCACATGTAGAAACACATTTTCATTCAGAAGCAAGGGAAAATCCAACAGAACTTGAGTTCTCATCCTTGTTTTTGGCAAAATCGTACTGTTGGCGCTTTTTAAATGACTGCCTGAGATTTCTGTAAGCTAAATGATGAGTAATGTCTCCATAGAGTAGAGATTGGCAATTCTGTCAATTTCATTTTCTCATTAATTTTGGTTTTCCGTGGAGTTTTTCTTTTTAAAGTCGTTTTTAAAAATAAAAAACCAGCATTTTAGCGCATATTTCTCCTACAGTACACAATTTTTTACACTATTTTGTCTAATCGCATTTTTGCAAAGCATCCCCCCCTAAAGATTGCATTTTTTAGTGTTGTTTTTGTTGCTTCAAGGGGGGGGGGAAATGATATGAAAAGGATAATACCCTGAATGCCAAGATCCAAGGTTGGGGTAATTACTCTTTTGTTAGAAGACCCCAGCAGAGATTTAAAGTCACAAAACATGCAGCAGAACAAATTTGGAAATATAGGCTGCTAGACCCTTAAGATATCAAGTGCGTCCCAAAGTTTCCTTCTCCCCCCAGCAAAGAAAAAAACCACACATTTGGTAAGTTTAAAATGTTTTACTTACAAACTCTCCAAAGGTCATATTCATGTGATTTTCCATGCAGCACAGGCAGTAAAATTTAGCTTAGTTACAGAGTGATGAGAGTTTCTAAATTATTGGTATATAAACTCGAGAGTGGCTTGTGAGAGCTACCAGGGGCTGGTGGGGGTTGAGCAATATCGGGAGGGGCCCAGATTCCTGGCACCTGAGGAGATGGAATGATGGTCTGACTCTGTATAAAGGCAGTTTTGTATGAGAGGCTTCACATTCGCGGCCTGTGCCCTTCCATGTACCATCCAGCCCCTTCCCTCATTGCCTAAGAGCTCTGCAGGACTGTTTTTTTCTACCTAAATAGCTTTGTGGGAATGCAAAGAAAAGCAATCATTGCATGCTCTGGACAGAGCACTATTGCTTATGTACATATATCTCAGTGACGTGATTTCCCATAAATTTGGGTACGATTCCTAGGCAGAAGCTATTACCGGCCTTGTCTGACTGCTGACAATTTCATCTGCAGTTTGCCATTTATCTCGCGAAGGGGCTTGCTTCAGAAATGCCGAGAGCTGATTCTGGCATAAATGCCTGCGATACTTTCTCTGTTTTCCTTTTATTTACTGCGCGAGCGTCCCTCTCTTTCTCTGGGAAGCTCAGAGCAGATTACGCGGGGCTCCAGGCAGTCTCCCGCCTCCTCGCTGTGACTAAGCTGAGGCTCGCTGAGCTGCGATAACAGCCATGCAACAGCCGTAGGTGAGTTTTGAAACAGCTTTGCAGGGTTGGTGCAGCCCCCCCCCCCCAGCCTACTGCCTTGGGTCATCCATTCTTTCTTTTTTTAAAATAATATGTATTAGATGTTTTATAGTTACAGAAAGAAAAAAGGTAAAAAAAAACAATACACAAATTCAACAAACAATACATCAAAAGTAAAAAAAAGAAACAATACAACAAAACAACAAGAAAAAACAAAAACATTTGAAAACACATCCAAATTTCATGTCTTTATCTTTCATTTGCTTGTTTCCACGACTTCCTCGCACCTCCCTTTTTTGTATTCTAGTTCAAATTAGCTGGTTCAACAAATCCTTTCCCTCTTTCTCAGTTTTCGTTCTATAATTTATCCTAACACAATTTAACTTTAAATTTTCCACTTTAGCGCATTAACAATTAATATTCATATGGTTCTTAATAACACTTCTGCTAAAACCATGTAACTTCATTCCAATATTCTTCTAACATTCATTAATTTTGCAATATTTCTGTAAATATACTTTAAATTTTTTCCAATCTTCTTCCACCTACTCTTCTCCCTGGTCTCGGATTCTGCCAGTCATTTCCGCCATTTCCATATAGTCCATCAGCTTCATCTGCCATTCTTCCCGATTGGGTAGCTCTTGTGTCTGCCTTGGGTCATCCATTCACCTGGTACTGCAACTGTTCACACGGGGCTAACTGTGCCCTAGTCGAAAACTCCATGTTCCTTATGCAGGACATGATCAGGTTTATTTAAAAATAATATTGATAGGGCAGCTGTATGTAGCCAAAGAGTGACAGTACAACAGAAAGGTGCCAGGGAGAGAAAAGCAGGCAGGCATTCTTCAGGATTATAGGAGGCAGTTCTTTGGTAAAGGATGTTTGCCGAACAGCGTTTTCAGCAGGGAACACTGCCTTGCACCCGGTTGCTGCAGGACTTGCTGTCGCCGCCAACCAGCTGATTGGCAGCGACAGGAAGCCCTCCCTTGCCAATTAGGAGCGCGTTTTGGTATTTCTGGTTCTTCGTTGGGAGGCATATTTTCCCCTGCCCCATGCCTGACGTCATGCACAGGCCCCCCACCCACCCACTTAGTGCGCGGTCAACTTGTGTGCAGTGGCGTAGCGTGGGTTGTCAGCACCCGGGGCAAGGCAAGTAATTTGCGCCCCCTAAGCGAGAGAGAGAGAGTGAGCCAGCTAGGGGCAGAGAGCTGTGAGTGCGAGCGTGCCCCCCCCCCGATGTTGCGCCCGGTGCGGCCGGCCCCCCCTGCACTCCCCACGCTATGCCACTGCTTGTGTGTGACCGTGTTTGCTTGCATGCCGGGAAATCAATCAATCAATGGAAGCAGAACGTTTCTGAGCACAATTCAGTGTTGGTGCTGACCTTGAAAGCCCTAAACGGCCTCAACCCAGTATACCTGAAGGAGCATCTCCACCCCCATCGTTCTCCCCGGACACTGAGGTCCAGCTCTGAGGGCCTTCTGGCGGTTCCCTCACTGCGAGAAGCCAAGTTACAGGGAACCAGGCAGAGGGCCTTCTCGGTAGTGGCACCCGCCCTGTGGAACGCCCTCCCACCAGATGTCAAAGAGAACAACAACGACCAGACTTTTAGAAGACATCTGAAGGGAGCCCTGTTTAGGGAAGCTTTTAACGTTTAATAGGTTATTGTATTTTAGTGTCCTGTTGGAAGCCGCCCAGAGTGGCTGGGGAAACCCAGCCAAATGGGCGGGGTATAAATATATTATTATTATTATTATTATTATTATTATTATTATTATTATACCAGGAAATGGCGGGAGAAAGCTAGAGAGTCCTTGTGGCTCGTCAGAAGACACACACACACACACACTGAACCTGAAGAGGACATCAGTGAGGGCAGAGAAGGGGCTCGGTGGGGCTTTGTTTAGGCTGCTCAGCCTCTCCGCCCAACAGCTGGCTTGCGTGGCAGCATGGCAGCTGCAGTTTTCCAGCACCTCCTTCAGCTTCTTGCCAACCTGGTCTGGATTGGAGAGAGAGTGGGAGAAGAGGGGGGAATAGGCATTTAGGAGCTTTTTTTTTAGAGGATGCTCCCACTTTGCACGATTTCACTTGAGTGTGGGGGCCCAGAACGTAACCTGCGCATTAGTGGGAGGAGTCCTGTAGAAGATGGGGTTTGGGGCACGTGGGCATGGTTTGGCCCATGGGTCAAATTGGGCCCCATGTTGGGCTTAATTAGGCCCATGAGCCAGAATCTCCCCACCTTTGCTGGATTGGTTTGGCCGGCCTGATTTGGCCCGCAGGCTTCCTGTGGTGAGGTCATGCTAGCTCTTGACTTTGGGCCTGCAGAGAACTTTAGCCACAAAGAGGCTATTAATTCCTTGAATATCCATGTGGCTTAGCATTAAGCTGTGGTTTCTCAACTGAGAGTGTATATTTGGGGCTTCAATGACACGCACCTGTCCTATGAAATCCAAGTTCTTGGGAATGCTGTTTGGAGGTGTGGAACAACTCTGTGGCATTTCTCTTCCCAGTTCTGGCACCATGGGCTCAATTCGACAGCCAAGCACCTCTTGCCAACTGCTTTTTCTGCATTCTTTTTTCTTTTTTTCTTTTTTTGGACTTGATATTATTTTTTTATTAATTTTTCTTATTTTCAGTTAATTCACACTACATGTTAGTTGCCATACACCTTCAGCCTTGTACCGTAGATTCCGGCATATAAGACGACTTTTTAACCCCGGGAAAGAGGTTAAAGGTCGGGGGTCCTTTTATACGCTGGGGATGGCTGCAGTGGGCGGCGGGCTCCCCTCTGCGCCAGGAAGAAGCCACCCAATGAAGCTGGCTTAGCATCGCTGGGCAGCCTCCTCCAGACGCAGAGCCCACTGCCCACTGCTGCTGCCGAAGCGTATAAGACGACCCCCCCCCCATTGGCATCCTATACGCCCAGTCATCTGGAATCTATGGCACATAACATAAATATATTATTTCTGCAAATTCCCCACATCTAACCCTGCAAGACAGGAGTGCCTGGCGTGCTCTGGTCCAGGGGGTCACGAAGAGTCGGACACGATTAAACAACAACAACAATCCTGCAATCACCTCTCCTTATACCCAAATGCCCATTTGACTTCCTTCACCCACATGCGTGACATCCAACTTATTACTTAATAAAAAACCTCTAACATTCATTTTTATTCGTTACGATAGTCATTCATCTATTTGAAAAAAAGGAGCGGGGAAGGAAAACATAACTTCTTAACTTAATGGGTTCAGTCTATACTTACTCAGAGATTTCTGATAGAATGATTTTGTACAATATATTCTTCAACACATTTCCATTCCTTGCTTTTTCTGCCTTCTTGTTGCTACACAGAGGAGTAGAGGAAAAGAAAATGCCAGGGAGCACTGTAAGCAAGGTGGCCTTCTGGGTCTCCCCTCTATCATGTTAGCATCCTGCAGCCAGGATAGCTCAGTTGGTAGAACATGAGACTCTCGATCTCAAGTTCGTGGGTTTGAGCCCCACGTTGGGAGAAAGATTCCTGACTTGCTGGGGGTTGGACTAGATGACCCTGATGGTCCCTTCCAATTCTACGATTCTATTATATTTGCTGTGAACTAGGAATTCCACTTGCCCTTGGGACATACTTAGGGAGGGGGCGGAAATTCGGTTTGCATTTTAATGCGAACCTCCCTCATCCTCGCTTTTCAAAACGGTATGCAAAAGGGAACACGGCTGTCCCTCAAAATTCGCACGTCTCCAAATTTTGCAGCTCTCCAACCAAACAAGGTTTACAAAAACGTGCATGTTAGGGTGATATGTGTGGATAAAAACACATGGCACTGGCGAAAATACCACATGGGAATGCATTGCATTAGGAATCATAGAATCATAGAATCATAGAGTTGGAAGAGACCACAAGGGCCATCGAGTCCAACCCCCTGCCAAGCAGGAAACACCATCAGAGCCCTCCTGACATATGGTTGTCAAGCCTCTGCTTAAAGACCTCCAAAGAAGGAGACTCCACCACACTCCTTGGCAGCAAATTCCACTGTCCAACAGCTCTTACTGTCAGGAATGTCGCTTGCAAGAATGTACATCAGGAGAAATTTGTTTTAAAATGCTGGTGCACAAAAATGGAGAACTGAACATGAGATTGGAAAAATTAGAAATGGGGGGAAATGAAATTGAGAGATTTCTCTGCCCCTAGAAAAGCTGCACAGCAGAATATTTTGATATGCCGCAAACTGAAATGAAAGAGGGCAGCCTGCTTTTAAGTGTACATGTTCGGTAGCAAAACATTGAATTGCTACAGAAAGTAGTTTTGGGCTTGCTGTGAGGTTGAACCTGTTGCCCTTATATTGCATTCGGTCGGGCACACCATTCTTTGCCTGGGTCCATGCAAATGCAGCTTATTATAAACTGCATTATGCTGCAGCCTGAACACTTTGGCAGTGATGCTGCCTTCATGCAAGTGAGATCAGCAAACCATGAAAGGCTTGGTTGAGCTTAGCATGGCATCTGAACCCAGGATTGTGGTTTCTTTTACTCTAGCCAGCCGCAGTTACCAAGCCAATCGCAAAACTATGGTTTAAAGCTGTCTAGCCATCATGGTTTGTTGTTAGGGCGAAACAAACCAAAACTCCAGGTTTGAGCACCACACTAAACAAACTCGTGGAATCATGGAATTTTAGACTTGGAAAGGACCCCTGCAATGCATGGCTTCTACAAACTGCCTCCCCCCCAACATAAATTCTGGCTACGTCCATCCTCAGGCCTTCTTTAAACCATGAGCCAGGGTTTCTTGACCAATGTTTGCTTCCATTCCACTCCATAATACATCCAAATTCTCTCCCCTCACCAAACCATCTAAGTAACACTAAAGGTAAAGGTACCCCTGCCCGTACGGGCCAGTCGTGTCCGACTCTAGGGTTGTGCGCCCATCTCACTTAAGAGGCCGGGGGCCAGCGCTGTCCGAAGACACTTCCGGGTCACGTGGCCAGTGTGACGAAGCTGCTCTGGCGAGCCGGCACCAGCGCAACACATGGAAACACCGTTTACCTTCCTGCCGGAGCGGTACCTATTTATCTACTTGCACTTAGGGGTGCTTTTGAACTGCTAGGTGGGCAGGAGCTGGGACCGAAAGACGGGAGCTCACCCCGCCGCGGGGATTCGAACCGCCGACCACGCGATCGGCAAGCCCTAGGCGCTGAGGTTTTAGCCACAGCGCCACCCGCGTCCCCCAGGTAACACTAGGGATTCCTATATCCAGAATTTCTCAGAAATTTCCCAGGAATGTCAGCTGTAAATAGTGTCAGGGCAGAATTTTCAAAAATTGGTAAAATGTCCGGGAAGTGTTTTTTGGCGAATTCCCTGAAAAAAACAGCTCAAAAACTTTGCATTATTTTTTTCTCTGTGTGTTTGCAAAAAAAAAAAAAAAAAGTAAGCAATTTTGCCAGAAATAAAAGCTCAACAGCTTTTTGAAATATGGCAACCCTAAGTATCAAAGAGGTGTATAAAAAAAGACTTTCTGCGGTCTGGAGCTCAGGCACGCAGCTGCAGTTGTCTGAATGCAATTTTGCCCTTCTTTTCCTTTCCCTGCCCACCTTCCCCAACTCCAAATATTAATATTTGAGTTTTGAACTGTAGGAATAATAGGTGCTTTCAGTTATACCGCTCTAGGCTGTTTGTGGCTTTGTTAATTTCTCAAGTGGCTTCCTGTACAAAGCCGGACGTTGCAGACTCTGAACACAGCAAGCATGCGATTCATTTGTCGTGCGAACTCTGCATCGCCTTTGCAGCCACAAATGTAACTTTTGGTTTTTGTTTCACTCCTAGTGCGTCGTGCCTACTCCCCTTAGAACAGGGGTCTGCAACCTTTAAGATAAAAAGAGCCACTTTGACCCGTTTCCGAAGGAAAAAAAACTGGGAGCCACAATCGGGCGGGAAGGTGACGTCGGGACGGTGCGTGACTAACGCACGCACCGCCCCCATGTGACATCCCTGCCAGTACAACGCCGGCCACAGTGGGGAGCGTCGGGGCGCACAATGCGCCTCCTCCCCTCGCTAGTGTCCGCCCCGGAGCTGCGGCAAAGGTGTAAAAGAGCCACACGCGGCTCCGGAGCCGCGGGTTGCTGACCCCTGCCTTAGAACAACTTTGTAATTCTGCAAACTGGAATAAATATGCTTAATTTACATGCTTTTAAATACAGTCGTACCTTGGAAGTCGAACGGAACCCGTTCCAGAAGTCCATTCAACTTCCAAAACTTTCGAAAACCAATCACTGTTGTGCTCCATCTTACTTTTTCAGCAGTGAAAACTCCCTTGACAACACTAATTAATTTTTTGCTTCATTTAACTAATGGAGACCATGGACTTTCAAACTGTTTGTGTCTTTGTGTCCCTTCCTTTAATCTTATTCTGTGAGGAATGATTTATGTTGAGGCCAGAAGGATGGAGCAGAGAACAAAATCGCCCATCTGATTTTGCAGATACCTGCCCAATTTTTTGTATATTTCTTTACAGATTTAATATCCCACCAGTCCTGTGCAGCTTGCAACTCTTGCAAAATTCCTAAAAGTGAATCCTAAAATAGCTTGAAACATGAGAAATGTGTGCGTTGTAAAAATGTCGTAAGTCAACTGTGATATCTGAAGAAACAAGCCAGATACGTGTTCTAATCAAGTTTAACATACCAAATAAAAAAGTTTCCCAAATAAGAAGTCTCCTCCTTTTCCCTGCAAGGCTAGGCTCAGATTAGCCTCTCTGGAAAATTGTGGAGAAGTCTCTACTCCACGTCCCCAACCTTTCTGCCAGTAGAAATGAGTCTTTTGAGCCGAGGTCTTACTATAGAACAGGGTTTCCCCAGTTGGGTCTCTGGCTATTGTTGGACTACAACTCCCATCATCCCTAGCTAGAAGAAGCAGTTGTTGGGGATGATGGGAATCCAAAAAGAGCTGGACAGCCAATTTTGGGAAACCTTGCTCTGCATCTCATGTTGTGGTCCCAAGAGGGGTGCCCCTGCAAAGTACGCAGGACCCCAGGAAAAGACCCAATGCTTTGAGTCACTACCATTTTGCTTCGTAGCCAAAAGGACTAAAAAAATGTGCAGTGTGTACATCAAGAGAACTCTGATGCTTGCTTTTAGAAATGGGAAAATTGCCCAACACAATGTGCTCCCAGCCGCGCATAGCGTTGGATTTCTTGGTTCGAAGTGTGCTGTTTCCCAAGAAGGTCCGATTAAGGTCTTTCCAGATAGCATGGGCCTATTTTGGGGGATGTGTAGTTGTCACTTAATTCCTTGTGGGATGTAGAGGAGGCTGCATTCTCACTCTCCCGCCGCCCCTGCTGAGTTGGGCACGGTGAGCTGGGTATGTTTTTGCCTGGAGGAGAGTCGATTAAGGGGAAACCCAATAGAATTCTTCAAATATCTGAGGAGCTGTCAGGCAGCAGACAGAACACACTTGCTTCCCTGCTGCTCCTGTGGACGTGACTAGAACTAATGGGTGGAGATTGCAAGGAGGCCGATCTTGGTTAAGTGTTAAGAGAAAGAGCTGTGGGACAGTAGAACAACCTGCCTCTGGAAGTGGGAACTTTTCAGCAGAACAGGAGTACCAACTTGGCCCCGTGACCGTGGGTGCCCAGGGCCATGGGTTCCATGCAGCATGCATGGCCCTAGTGCCGAAGTTTGTGGGTGCCCAGCCACTTCATGGAGAATTTTGTGGGTGCTTGGGCACCCAGGGCCCGAGGGAGCCGGCACCTATGAAGCAGAGGGTGGGTGGCCACCTGTCAAGGATGTCGTTGTTGCATCCTGCACTCATTTAGCAGAAGCTTGGGCTAGAAGCTCTCAGGCTCCCTTGCAACACTATGATTCTTCCCCGATGAGTGGATGCTGCTGGGGTTGCCATATGGCCTCTTTTTCCTGGACACGTCCTCTTTTTCATAGGTATGTAGAAGGAGAGTCTCCATTCATGGTTAAAGGTAAAGGGACTCCGACCGTTAAGTCCAGTCGTGGACGACTCTGGGGTTGCAGCGCTCATGTTGCTTTACTGGCCAAGGGAGCCAGTGGCCAGCATGACTAAGCCGCTTCTGGCGAACCAGAGCAGCTCACGGAAACACCGTTAACCTTCCTGCCGGAGCGGTACCTATTTATGTACTTGCACTTTTTGTGCTTTCGAACTGCTTGGTTGGCAGGAGCAGGGACCGAGCAACGGGAGCTCACACTGTCGCAGGGATTCGATACACTGACCTTCTGATTGGCAAGCCCTAGGCTCTGCGGTTTAACCCACAGTTAAAAGTAGAAGTTGTCAAATGTGCCCTCTTTTTTGCTCTTCAAAATATGCATCTCCCTTTGCTCAGCCTCTCTGGCATTCTCTCTCTTCATTCTGGCCACAGTTGTCTATCAGTTCTTTGGCTGTTTCTCTCTCTCTTTTTAACAAGGTGGAATGAGAACAGGGTTCTCAATCTCCTGCTACTGTCTTACAGTGTGAATGAGTCCCTTGGAGCTAGAGTTTCAGAGCAGATAGTGTGGAGCCCATTGCGGCCAAAGTCGTTTCCCTAAGTGAGGGCAAACCATGTTTGTCGTAAGCAAACACTTGCACTTCAGAGTGGTGAGATCACCGAGAGCGGAGACTTGCTGTGATCAATGCTGCTGCCTCTTCCCTGCCAAAGGCCAGCCTTGAATTTGTCACTTCCTGCCTTGTTTTCTTCACACGGGTGTTGTGTCACCTAATTAGAGTTTTGTGTTTTTGCAGTTCTGCAAGGAGCGCGATTGGCAAGGACTGCAAAACAGTGAGCATCCGTCTGCACAGATTTTTCCTCTTTCCATTATTTTGCAGCTGTTCAACATGCGTAGTTGGGGGACAGGCGGGCGATCCAATTCGGTTTGCGTTTAAAGGCGAACCTTCGTCATTCTCACTCGCAAGAACTGGGATGCCGCCATCTTTTGAAATTCGCACTTCTCTGAATTTTGCAAGGCGGTTCTCCAACCGAGTGATGCGTACAGAAATGCATACATTGGGATAAAGCTTGTGTTAGATGCATATATCAGTTTAAAAAAACACGTGCTGGTGAATTTTCACGGGGACTTTTAAAAAAAGGCAAATAGATAAGGAAACATGGAGAACTGAACTTAAAATAAGAAACGGAGACAAACCAAAACTAACAGATTTGCTCTTTCTTTTGCATTTAGAGATGGAGCGCTTGCCTGGTAGTCATAGGTGGCAAGAAAAGCCTGCAGGTGTGAGCAGAACTAATGGGGGGGAGTTGGGGTGCTCCATCTCTCTGGGGAACACAGCAATAGAAACCAGAGAGTCTGGAAGAGGAGGAAAGCCCTCTTCCGCTTACCTAGTATAGAAGAGCAGTGAGCTGCTGCAAGAGGCATGGCGCTTCTTATCCCTTCCGCTGCCAGCTCACAGTAGGCTAGATGGAAAAATGATTCTGTACAGGCTAGTAACTTCTCTGCGCCTATTTGCAAGGCTGGACAAATAGTCTGGCTCGGCATAAGGCTCTGTTCCATGAATTCATAAATATTTTTTTAAAAAATTCGAAAGCAACATTTATCTCCCCCAGGGATAATGTTTGTTTGTCAGCGTGCTTTCGAGCTGGAAGCTCCAGTCTCAAGGGCTCACACAAACACATCTATTGAGCATAGTCTAAAATAACACCCAGACAAACAATTATTGAGCATAGTCGAAAATAACACCCAGACAAACCCAGCATGTAAGGAATACGATGCCGTGTGCATTCAGCTGGGTGCAAATACAGATTGCCAAATTTGTGGCGAAAACTGAACACTTTGATTAAAAGTGTGTGTGTGTGTCTCCTCCTCTCTGTGAGATATAATAGCCGTGAGGAATAGAAGCTGTAGAGCCATTGGAATCCCCTGGGTGTTCTGTTTATTTTCTCAAATTTAGCTTCCTCGCCTGGGAGTATTTTCCTCTGCTTAAAAAGAAATCTTATCTTCAGCAAGGAGGAGTGTGTGTGTGTGTGTGTGCGTGTGTGTGTGTGCATTGCAGAGCCTTATTCAGCTGTTTCGCAGGCAGTCTTTGGCCAAGTAAGAGGAAATCCTTCATTCTGACCCTCTGCCCTTTGTTATATTCAGGAAAAGCAGGCAGATTCTGGTTCAGCTGCTGCTAGTTATTTTTCCCCTCCCTCCCTCCCTCCCGCTAGTTTCAGTCCTCGCCTTATACATGAGTGTACAAGCCAGGGGTTCATTTATTCCCAGGAATCAATCGCCCACCAACCTCCCCAAAGGAGCCTCTGTGATGCTTTAGCATGGGTCCATGTTTGATTTTCCTTTGTCTGTTTGGAGGATTTTAAAAATAAAATAATTGACTCACGTCCAGGGAAGTAAATGCCAGCACTTGAAGCGAGCCAGCGAAGCCGTTTTTGAGGTGCTGTTTTGCTGCGTGTTTTTCCTTTTCGACATTTCATCATGCATTCTGCTAAGTCTCCTGCAGCGCTATGTAAAGCCCTGGAGGCTGGCTGCCAGGGCGACAGGGTGTGGAAGATTTGGTTTGCATCGGGTTTTCCCCTAAGGGCTTCTTGGTCTCTTCCTGCCACCCCACGTCACGTTATCATTGGAAACATTTGCTAAAGATTTTGCTGTGGGTGCAAACCCAATATGCAAAAGAGGGTGGCTGTACAATGATGGGTTTTTCCTTGGACCAGGAATTTAACATGACCTTGTATAAAGTGAAACAGAGGGGGTTTTTTGGGCGGGGGCCAAAATTACCCACTAAGAGGCAAGGAGACGGGTGCTTGCAAGGTGCAAATGACTACCGGACTTTGAAAAGTTGGTACATCGGGGTTTTTTGAATGAATTAAACCAACTAGTTTTCACTGGAATAAATGTGCAATGAGTTGTTACCGATTTGAATTTTATTGCATTACTATCTTCGTGCAAACCGCTATTCTGATTACAGTGGTACCTTGGTTGTCAAACTTAATCTGTTCCGGGAGTCCATTCGACTCCTGAAACGGTTCGAAAACCAAGGCACGGCTTCTGATTGGCCGCAGGAGCTTCCTGCACTCAATCGGAAGCCGCGTCAGATGTTCGGCTTCCAAAAAACGTTCGCAAACCGGAACACACACTCACGGGTTAGTGGCGTTCAGGAGCCGAAACATCTGAGTACCAAGGCGTTCAGGATCCAAGATACGACTGTTATTGCTCGCTCTTCTCTCTATAGGGTTTTATAAACAAGAATAATGCTTTTTATAAGGTAGGGGGCACCAGGGATGCATTTATCTTTTATTCCCCTTCCTTCCCTCCCCCTCTCCTTTTTATGAAGATTACCCGCTCTGGGATCCAACAGCTAATTCTCCCCTGGTCTCCTCACTGGCCCAAATAGGACTCATTTAGCCAGCTAACCCTGGTGATCATCTAATGTTTATTGGATGGATTTCCCCCCTAGATTGATTTTTGATTTTATTGTTATTCACGTTTTATACCGTACTTTATGCTGTTTTTTTGTAGCATCAATTAAGTGTTTTAGATTTGTTGTTAGCCGCCCTGAGCCTGGTTTTCTGAACCGGGAAGGGCGGGGTATAAATTATTATTATTATTATTATTATTATTATTATTATTATTATTATTATTTATGGATAGCAGCAGATTCACTTAGGGAAGTCTCCAAACCAGCAGTGGCTGTTCCAGTAGGGCAAATGGGGCACTGTCCCAGCCAACCCCCACTTAAAAGGGATGGCTCTTGTTGTCCATGTGCTTCTTATTAGAATCTGTTGGGTTGAAATAAACGACAGACGAGTGACAAGTGTCGTATGGGAGGCATCTCTCGAGCATGTCTCGGAGAGTCCCTTTTATTGAATATTACAGCATTGCCACATATGTGCTTATTGCTGATTGGTTAACACAAGTCATATGCAAGGGTTGCATATAGGCATTAATCATCAATAGATTAAAGGTTGGGAAAGGGAACACAGGATTGGACAGGTATGAAAACCTCCTTATTAAACTATTACTAGTGATTGATATAGCAAAACTTAAAAGGGCATAACTATCACATTCGTAGATGTGGTCAACCATGCATTAAGAACAGGTCAGGGTACGATGTTTCATGAACTCAATGTGAACTAAACATTCTAGGGTGGGTGAGGAAGGAATGCTTCAGCTCAGAGCGGTTTGCCAGACTCATGTGCAGAAGCAAAACCTCCCATCAAGAATCATAGAGTTGGAAGGTGCCGTGAGGATTGTCCAGCCCTTCCCTCTGCAGTGTGGGTCTGCCCTTTTTGGTTACGGCTTTGGCGTTGAGCGCGCTTCAATCCATGCGGAGTTCCCCCGCCCCTTTCTTCACTTTGCTCTTTGGGGTTTGTTTTAGGCATCATCGGCAACAACAAAGCCATAGGAAAATACATCACCACCATGATCTTTCTGTACTTCGCCTGCCTCCTGCCTTCCATCGCTTTTGGCTCCCTCAACGACGAAAACACGGACGGAGTCATTGGTGAGTCTTCCTGCCTTGTCCCTCCCTCGCCCCCCTGGAAGCTCCGGTTCTCACTGGGGACCCCTGAGGGAAGATCTAATCTGTGTGATCACAACCAAAGAAACCACTGCTGTCTAAACGAAGGAAGCTCTTTCGGGGGCGATTTTTCTTCTCTCCCCGAGATAAGCTTAAAGGTAAATGGACCCCTGACCTTTAGGTCCAGTCGTGGCCGACTCTGGGGTTGCGGTGCTCATCTCGCTTTACTGGCCGAGGGAGCCGGCGTACAGCTTCTGGGTCATGTGGCCAGCAGGACTAAGCCGCTTCTGGCGAACCAGAGCAGCAACATGGAAACGCTGTTACCTTCCCGCTGGAGTGGTACCTGTTTATCTACTTGCACTTTGACATCCTTTCGAACTGCTAGCTTGGCAGGAGCTGGGAACGAGCAACGGGAGCTCACCCCGTCGCAGGGATTCAAACCGCTGACCTTCTGATCGGCAAGTCCTAGGCTCTGTGGTTTAACCCACAGTGCCACCCACGTCCCAAAATAAGCTTACTGCTTAGATTAGACTAGTAGTTCACACACATGCACACTAGGCCTGGGCAATGTAGCGGTATATCGCCCAGAACTGGTTTGATGGCCAGTAGAGTGCATGGGCCTTCACCCGGTGGTATATCAGAAGTCAAGCCCATTGGCTTGCTCTAATGAAAAAGTACAAATGGAGCAAATTTGCAGGTTCGCTATAGCTTTGCATCACACATGCTTCATTTCAGCGTTTATAGTCTGCTTTTTCCAGTGGCTTGCAAAAACAGAAAGCAATGCATGATAATAATAAATTATTATTATTATTGGAAAATGCAATCGAAAAAGGGCGAGAAGTTAGCAGCGCCTTAAAAGAGTAAAACTGCCTTGACTGCTTGTATGAAAGCAAGCCATGTTTATTAATATTATTTATTCTGGCTTTGCTAATCAGAAGTATCAAAGACTTGCCCACGACCCCTGGAAATTAGACCCATACCCAGCCTTTCCGGTTCCTGAGATTTCCATGCTCATTGTTTGCATGTGGTTCTTCAGTGTCAGATGGACTGCAAGCTTTCTTGAAAGCTGAAAATCTGAAGTTGGTTCTGAACACTGCATCCAGTTCCACCGTTCTTTGTTAGGATTCTTTTTTTAAAGATATATGCAGTGCAAGCACTGCGGCTGCAGTGCAAAAGAGAAGACTGTTATAAGGAGAAGGAGAGACTTTGTAACTGTTTTTTGCTTTCGCACCAAAAAAGATGCAGACATCTACACAACTGTGTCCAGTGTGACAGTCCATTCTCCCACAGCTCCGCTCCTAGCTAATGCTTTGAGCATGTCTCTTGCACCAGTGTGCATAGTGCACTGTGCTCTTTGCACCATCAGTGGTGCCGTCTGTAATGGTTCTAGGGGTTGCTCGTGCGTAAGTTGCCGCCACTCCTGGCTAGGTTACCTGGTTGAACCCTTTCTGTCTGGACAGCCTCAAGTTTCGTGGCTGCCTCAGTTGCTGGCAGAATCCGTCAGTGGGCGTTTCTTGAACCTCTTCCAACATAAAAGCTGTTTGATGCCCAGTCTTCTCCTACTCTCCCTGCGTGGAAGTCTTCTGCGCAGGGTGGGTGTGGGCAGCGGAGTACCCGTACTCTCTCCGCTGGTCTCCGGCGAGGAGTCCTGGAGCCACCTCTCCGATTCCCCCATCTGCCCCCCTCCTCCACTGGTGTTACGCTGATTTCCTTCCCCAGCGGATGGGCTGCCTCTCTCCCTACTGGGACCCTCTCCGGCATCCCTCTGGAGCCTCCTCTCCGCCTCCAGCTCCGATGGCAGTTCCCTGACACTGTCATTTAACGCAAGCTTGCTTCGACAGCCACCTGATTCTTGCAAATTCATCTTCCTATACCCGCTCCCCTGTCTTCCTTTCCTAACTTTTCAGATGTGCAGAAAACCATCGTGGGCCAGTGCATTGGTGGTCTGCTCTATGCGCTGTTCTCAGGCCAGCCGCTGGTGGTGCTGTTGACCACGGCTCCTTTGGCGCTCTACATCAATGGTGAGTTTGTCACGCCAGCTGCTTGTGTTGCATCTGAAGGCAGCCCCGTTTAAGAAGGTTTTTACGTGTTTCACGTTTTAGCGTGTTTTTAAATATTGTCTTGGGAGCCGTCCAGAGTGGCTGGGGAAACACAGCCAGATGGGTAGGGTACAAAATAAAAGTTGTTGTTGTTGTTGTTGCATGTTTACAATATGTATAAACAAATCAAGCCCCATGTGGCACTGCAGTTCTGCAGCATGATTTATTTATTTTTTTATAATAATATTTATTAGAGGTTTTATAGTTACGGGGGGGAAAGTATGACAG
This sequence comes from Podarcis tiliguerta, assembly GCF_965153285.1. Taxonomy (NCBI): domain Eukaryota; kingdom Metazoa; phylum Chordata; class Lepidosauria; order Squamata; family Lacertidae; genus Podarcis; species Podarcis tiliguerta. The sequence goes on from NC_139542.1 coordinate 5,384,683, forward strand.
AGAGAGAAAAAACAATAAAAAATTAACAAACAATACATAAAAAAACTACAACAAAACAACAAGAAAAAACAAAAACATTTAAAAACACATCCAATTTCCATATCTTTATCTTTCATTTACTTGTTTCCTCGACTTCCTCACACCTCCCTTTTTTGTATTCTAGTTCAAATTAGCTAATTCAGCAAATCCTTTCCCTCTTTCTCAATTTTTTGTTCTATAATTTATCCTAACACAGTCTAACTTTAAATTTTCCACTTTAACCCATTAACAATCAGGTTTTGCTTAAATCTTTATAACATTTCTGCTAAAACCATATAACTTCATTCCAGTGTTCTTCTAACATTCATTAATTTTGCAGTATTTCTGTAAATATACTTTAATTTTTTTCCAATCTTCTTCCATCGACTCTTCTCCCTGGTCTCGGATTCTGCCAGTCATTTCCGCCAATTCCATTCTGCAGCATGATTTAATAACTATATTTATGTGCATGCCTTCTTTGTGCAACTGCATGCTTTGTTGCATGCAATTGTTTATGTGCTGGTTACCTTAGGCGTAGAATATTACTTTTATATACTTATTATTGACTATATTTATATATTGCCCATCACAGGGTGGTTTACAATATAAAAACACAGGAACCTAATTCTTGCATGTGGCTGGTTGTTGTATTTGGTTAGCTGAGGCCTCCATTGGTACATTTCTGTCTTTGTGTGATGATGCTCTTTTCGTTTCCAGTGATCAAAGGGATCTGCACTGACTACAACTTGGAATTTCGCGCTTTCTACGCCTGGGTGGGACTCTGGAACAGTTTCTTCCTGATGCTCTACTCCCTTTTCAATTTCAGTCTTGTAATGAAGCTCTTCAAAAGGTAACTCCTCACATTATCTCCACCACTTTGGTACGCGGGAAATTGCCACCATAGGATCATAGACTTGGAAGGGACCCTGAGGATCATCTAGTCCGGAGCTTTCCAAACTGTGTTTCGCGACACTTCTGTGTACAGGTGTGTCACACAAACACTCCCCGTGCTCCTCACGGGGCTGGAAAGGGGTTTGTTTAACTTCCGGTTTGCTATTAAAACTGAATTACTATGTCACAAAAGGATGCATGTCTAAAAAGTCTGTCACCAACATGAAAAAGAAATTTGGGGGAAAAAATCCTTCCAGTAGCAAGCACCTTAGAGACCAACTAAGTTTGTTCTGGGTATGAGCTTTCGTGTGCATGCTCACTTCTTCAGATACACTGAAACAGAAGTCACCGGACCCTTATATATAGTGAGAGGGGGGGGAGGGGTATTACTCAGAAGGGTGGTGGGAATGGGTGATTGGTTGATAGGTGTGGTAAACCTGTTGACAACTGTTAACGACTGCAATTGGTCTTACAGGAAAAAAGCAAGGGATGAGATGGCCAAAAAGTTTGGCAATAAGTTGTAATTCAGCAACTTCTCTTTCCAGTCTGTTTCTGAAATTCTTTTGTAACACGACAGCTACTTTGAGATCTTGTATAGAATGTCCTGGGAGATTGAAGGGTTCTCCTACTGGTTTCTCTGTCTTGTGATTCCTGATATCAGATTTATGTCCATAGGGTTCTCACGCCTTGCTTTTTCCTTAAAATATATTTTAAAACCCTGATGCAAATAAGACCTTGTAACTCACATGCAATGACCCACATGGAATTTCTTCGCAGGTCGACAGAAGAAATCATTGCACTTTTTATCTCCATCACATTTGTCCTTGATGCTCTCAAGGGCATAACGAAAGGTAAGCCAGACTCTCTTTGTTGTTGGTTGTGGAAGCCCCGAGGAGTTGTGTTGTTGCAGCCTTCTGTTCTTTTGTTGTTGTTGTTTAGTCATGTCCGACTCTTTGTGACCCCATGGACCAGAGCACGCCAGGCACTCCTGTCTTCCACTGCCTCCCGCAGTTTGGTCAAACTCATGTTGGTAGCTTCGAGAACACTGTCCCACCATCTCGTCCTCTGTCGTCCCCTTCTCCTTGTGCCCTCCATCTTTCCCAGCATCAGGGTCTTTTCCAGGGAGTCTTCTCTTCTCATGAGGTGGCCAAAGTCTTGGAGCCTCCGCTTCAGGACCTGTCCTTCCAGGGAGCACTCAGGGCTGATTTCCTTCAGAATGGATAGGTTTAATCTTCTTGCAGTCCATGGGACTCTCAAGAGTCTCCTCCAGCCCCATAATTCAAAAGCATCAATTCTTCAGCGATCAGCCTTCTTTATGGTCCAGTTCTCACTTCCATATATCACTACTGGGAAAACCATGGCTTTAACTATACAGACCTTTGTCAGCAAGGTGATGTCTCTGCTTTTTAAGATGCTGTCTAGGTTTGTCATCGCTTTTCTCCCAAGAAGCAGGCGTCTTTTAAGTTCATGACGGCTGTCACCATCTGCAGTGATTCTGTTCTGTAGTCATGCAAAAAAGGCTTGGTAGAATGAGGTGTGGAAAGTGTTTGGAACTGAGGACATGTTTTTGTGCTGTAATTCCAAAGCGTAGAATCGGCACAGATCATACTACAGATCTGCTGAACGCTTGGACTCCTAACCTTAAAAAGCAAGTTAAAGTTCAATTTGGAGGCCTCTAATAGCGGTTGCTGGTTGAGAGGCTGAGGCCCAGAACATTTGGGTGTGCCGGGCTGGCAAAAAGCTGCCTCTGGACACATTGACGCCATAAATTTAAAGCTATGTGACTCCACTTTAAACAGTGGTGGTTTCCCCCAAAGAATCTTGGGAGCTGTAGTCTGTTAAGGGTGCTGAGAGGTGTTAGGAGACCCCCCCCCCGTTCCACTCACAGAACTACAGTTCCCAGAGCAGCTCCCTGTGAAGAGGGATCAAAGCTACGACTTGCCCAAATATTTAATCAGGATAAAACAATAGGATTTGAAAAAGAAGAATCAAAATTACAAAAAGTATTATTACAAAACTCGAAAAAGAGTATATCCAAAATGTATAATTTATTATTAGAACGTGAGTTAAAGGATGAAGAAGTAAAAGAAGTTATGACTGAATGGGCATGTGATCTAGGTTACGCAATTCGGCTGGACCAATGGGAGAAATTATGGAAACGTGATATTAAATTTACGGCATGTTATAGAATCAGAGAAAATTTGGAAATTTGTTTTTTTGTTCTTTTTGGTTTGTTTTCCTTTTTTTGTGTCCTGTTTCCCCCCTCCCCCCTCTTGTTTGTATGGTATTATTTTTGATTCAATGTTTGTAATTTTTGTTTTAATTTTGCATTGGAGGGGGGGAAAACCAAGCTACGACTCCCAGAATTCTTTGGGTGGAAACCATGACTGCTTAAAGTGGGGTGAAAGTGCTTTGAATATACGGCATGAATGTCCACAATTTCCTCTGCCCCAAATGAGTGCAAGAAATGAGTTGTTTTCCTCTACCTCTGTGGTCTGCAGATGTACGGAATAACCAGAATCTCTAGCCCTCATTAACCCCCCGATTGTTTTTTTCGGAACTCGCTTGCTGGGGGCTTGGAGGGGGGAGGCCGTGTCCTTTTCCATCCCTGTGTATGACCCATTTCCTTCCAACGGGAAGATCAGTTGAATATCTCTCCTAATTTCTAAAGCTCCGCTGGTCCAGCGGCTCTGCAGGAAAGAGGCGTGGGAGGTTTCTCTCTCCCTCCCTTTTTAAAATCTCATCACATTCAAGCCCCACATTCTTCTCACCAGCTTAATGACACTTTGTTTTCCAAAGTTGTGGCTCAGCCACCTAAGCTGCACTCCTGTTTGATCTTGACTTCTGCACTTTGCAGGAAACAGCCAGGCAGCAGCTGAAGCAAACAACATCAGAGGGACCTTAAATAACTCCCCGAAGCCGCCACAGCTCTGCTTTAGTCGGGAGACGCCTTTTGTGTTATTTAAAGGGCAATCTCTTAATCAATTTTCGTGCAGAGAGGGATCCCTTCAGCTGTCCTCCTGGGCCGCATCAGCCGAAAGTTGTTAATAAGCAGCACTTGAATATTAAATACTAAATTCCTAATTACGCGGCGGGCTTGGGGAGATAACCTGCCAGTCAGTTATCACGAACCGAGAAATGGGAGCAGGAGACAGAGCGTGTGCTTAGGATAGTTGGGAGGGACCACAAGGGTCATCTAGTCCAACCCCCCTATAATTCACCCCACATAGGGTTCAAACCCACAACCTGGAGATTAAGAGTCTCAGTCCCTACCAACTGAGCTATCCCCCATGCTTGTAGTGCCAGAGATCAGCAGTGGGGGGTGTTTTTCAGCCTGAGGGCCACCTTCCTTGTAAGCAACCTTTGAGGGGCCACATGGCAGTGGGTGGGGCCAGGAGCAGAAGTGGGTGTGGCAATGGGCGTGGCTCTTACTCTTGCCCAGATAGGAATGTGGCCTTCAGCTTGGACGACAGTGTTCCCCAGCCCAGCAGCACAAAGCTGGAAATAAGTTCTGCTGGTGTCAATGGATACCTGAATCAGATACCTGAAGGAGCCTCTCCACCCCCATCGTTCTGCCCAGACGCTGAGGTCCAGCGCCAAGGGCCTTCTAGTGGTTCCCGCATTGCGAGAAGCCAAGTTACAGGGAACCAGGCAGAGGGCCTTCTCGGTAGTGGTGCCCGCCCTGTGGAACGCCCTCCCATCAGATGTCAAAGCGATAAACAGCTACCTGACATTCAGAAGACATCTTAAGGCAGACCTGTTCAGGGAAGTTTTTAATGTGTGACATTTTAGTGTATTTTTGGTCTCTGTGGAAGCTGCCCAGAGTGGGTTTTCGAACGCCAAAAACCCGGAAGAAAATGCTTCCATTTTTTAACACACCTCGGAAGTTTAACAGCTTCCTCTGCGTGTATCTGTTGTTTTTCACAATTTTCTCTATTGAATTAGCAGGCCTCGGTTTTCAAACATTTTGGAAGTCGAACGGTCTTTGGAACGGATTATGTTTGAAAACCAAGAAAGATTGTGTGATCCTCTGGAACAAGAAACAAGTTCTCCTCGCCCTTGTCCCTGTCCCAGCCCCACCTATGGGTGCCACAGGCCTGGCTTCTATTAAAATGCACTTATTTTTCTTCTCTCTCTCTCTCCCTCTCTGTTTTAGTTTTTACAAAGTACTACCATTTCCCGAGAGTGCACAGCACACCCATTGATAACACCACCTTCTTCTTGAACATGTCAGCTGAGCGCTCGGCGCTGGGGAACCAGACGGACGCCCCCCCTGCCGCTACGCAGTACGGGCGAGAGACGGCCGTTCTTAGTCTCATGCTGATGCTGGGAACCCTTTGGCTCGGTCACACGCTGTATCAGTTTAAGAAAAGGTATGTCAAAGGTGATCTGGAGCCCGTGGCCCTTGGGGTATAGCTGGCATCCAACTCCCATTGGCCCCAGTCACCATGACCAGCGATGAGGAATTATGGGAGTTGTAGAGCAACAAAAAAAAGCTGGGACACGGGTGGCACTGTGGGTTAAACCACAGAGCCTAGGGCTTGCCGAGCAGAAGGTCGGCGGTTCGAATCCCCGCGTCGGGGTGAGCTCCCGTTGCTCAGTCCCTGCTCCTGCTAACCTAGCAGTTTGAAAGCACCTCATAGTGCAAATAGATAAATAGGTACCACTCCGGCGGGAAGGTAAACGGCATTTCCGTGCGCTGCTCTGGTTCGCCAGAAGCAGCTTAGTCCTGCTGGCCACATGACCCGGAAGCTGTACGCCGGCTCCCTCGGCCAATAAAGCGAGATGAGCGCCGCAACCCCAGAGTCGGCCACGACTGGACCTAATGGTCAGGGGTCCCTTTACCTTTAGAGCAGCAAAAATAAAAATAAAAATGGAATAGCAAAGCCAGACATAGTACCAATACTTGGTGGGTTGCAAACATCTTAGAACCCAGTACATTAGATTGAAGGGGAAGGCCTGTGGCTCAATGATAAAATGCTGCTTTATGTGTTGTGAACTGTCCTGAGATGTACATAAGGAGGACAGTATACAAATTGAATACCTAGATATGCAGAAGTTCGCAAGTTCAAACCTTGGCATCTCCAGGTCTTTTAAAAAAAATAATAATCTGTGTTTCAAGTATTTTTAACTTGGCTTATGTACTGTGTGTTGGTTAGTTAATCTGATTTTACTTCTCCCTTCGCTAGAAATATAGATGCAAACTTAGAAACAAAAGCAGTCTAAATTGGTTCATCCATCCTATGTCCATAAAGATTCCCGGGGGGGGGGGGGTGTGATGATGATTATCGGCAGCAGCACCATGCTCTAACCCACTAACTTATCCAGCTGGGTCTGCTCTGAGTAGGACCAGTTCTGTATAACCACCCGCTATTCTGCCATTTTAATCCCCTGAAGTAGAAATGCTGTATTCCTTTGCCCTGACTTGAGTATTTTTTATATATTTATCCTTTCAGCCCTTATTTGCACGCCAGAGTCCGCGAAATCCTGTCCGACTGTGCCTTGCCCATTTCTGTCCTAACCTTTTCCGCCGTGGGGTCTTATTTCTTCAAGGAAATAACAAGTAAGTCTTTGGTCTCCTCGCAGCCGGGAGGTTTTTGGGATCGCAAACATGCCTGAGGAAGGTGTAGCTCAGAACTGTGACTCCCAAACCCCAGAGTTTCCCTGCCTGACCCCCCACAACCCAAATAATCACCTCCCAAGTTCACAGTCGGCGTTAATTCATGCGGCGAGCTAATCAGACGAGATGGTATCAGCTGGGTTTGTTTTGTCCCTGCGAGTTATTCCAGCCTGTAATTTAATTTCAGCGTAATAAAAATGCCGCTTTTTTGGCATTGTTTATTATTATTAAAGACCTGATTCTCCGTATGGTTCTGGCAAGGGAACAAAAGGCTCTCCTAATTGCCAAAGGCAGGAAGACTTGTCAGCAAACCTACAGATGTTCTGGTGATGGGTTTGACCTGTGAGCTTTTCCCTCCGTCCGCCACTTAATATTTTTCCTAATTGAAACGTGCTGATGGCCTGGTACATCTGCTAGGACGATCAGATGCACAAGGAAAGCTGAAAAATTATCCAGGGTCCCTCTTGGCCAAGCGGGTCACCTTTTCCACATCAGGAAGGCAGGAATTGCCTGCCCCAGTGATGACGCGCATGGGAAGTGTGAGGAAATGAATGGAAGAGAATTAAGAAAGGTTCCTCTCCCCCCCACTCTCACCCCCCCAGGTGACCATCATTCCATCCATTCGGAACTGGAAAGTGGGCAGCTTTCGGTTGCGTGTGTGCATGACTGCGCCCTGACTTCCTTAATGACAATTGCTCCCTTGCCACCTGTCAGAAAGCAAACTAATGCGGGGTGTTTTGTGGAAATCCCCATTGTGCAGCTTGCAAAGGAACGGCTTCAGATGCGCCTCAGCTGCTGAGATGGGAACTGGCCCAAGCGCTGGAGGGATGAAAGATTTAACTCTAGTGTTTTGCCTGAAGCCCTTGGCCATCTTCTGAGTGCAGCCGGTCTGGTTTCCAGGCGCACAGACACACAAGCGCCATCACACACCCAATAACAACAACAGCTGCCAGCTGTTGTTCCTGCTGTGTACGGAGAACGGGGAAGACTGACCTTGCAATTTCTGGTCCACAGTCTTCTTCTACCTTGGGTCGCCATCGGCTGTTTGACTACGGCGCCCATCATCCCTAGCTCTCTTAGGCAAAGGGTTGGGGGTGATGGGAGTTGTAGTCCAACAATATTTGGAGGACACTGAACTAGAGGACATGCTTTTTCAAGCCTTGCTGGACCAGGCTTGCTTTGGCTGTGTAGCTTAAAAGAAGGGGGGGCATGGATATTGAAGGTCCTGGTGGGGTTTAGGGGAGGGTAAGGAAGAATGCGGGAGGCGGGTGGCACTGTGGGTTGAACCACAGAGCCTAGGACTTGCAGATCAGAAGGTCGGCAGTTCGAACCCCCACGACGGAGTGAGCTCCCGTTGCTCGGTCCCTGCTCCTGCCAACCTAGCACTTTGAAAGCACATCAAAGTGCAAATAGATAAATAGGTACTGCTCCGGTGGGAAGGTAAACGGCGTTTCCATGCACTGCTCTGGTTTGCCAGAAGCGGCTTAGTCATGCTGGCCACATGACCCGGAAGCTGTATGCTGGCTCCCTCGGCCAATAAAGCGAGATGAGCGCCACAACCCCAGAGTCAGCCATGACTGGACCTAATGGTCAGGGGTCCTTTAAGGAAGAATGCCAGAGTCAGTGCCACTGCTAAGGAACTCCAGGGATCTTGAATAGATCTTGGCTAAGGGTCACAATTCCATAGGGAGAAGTCATTTTCAGAGCAAACGGCAATATTCTGCAGCTCTATGTCTACTGTAAAATGATAATGGGAACAGCTTCTGTCGGGACCGGAGTCCAAATTGCAGATGTCCCATGCATTGCACCAAATGTGCATTTTGGGGGAATAATAATAATAATAATAATATTTATACCCCACTCATCTGTCTGGGTTTCCCCAGCCACTCTGGGCGGCGCCCAACAGGATATTAAAAACACGATAAAACATCAAACATTAAAAACTTCCTTAAACATAGCATGGCTGGTGGCCCGAATTGGCTGGCATGGCTGGCGGCCCGAATTTGCGCATGAGAGGCAGGTCAAACCATGCTTGGGATTCCAGAATGGTTCGTCCCAAAGGAGACCTCCAGTGTAGCAAAACTGACCAAGTGACTTTGCGAGGCTGCATTTCACACTACAGAAGTCTGCAGCTAGTTCATTCCTGCCTACTCATCTAAAATTGCCTCCGTCGAACAGGGTTGCATGGACCCTTGGTTCAGATTCTTCCAAAATTAGCACTTCCCATCCCCAGCTATATCCAGGTGACCCATTGAATCCTTGCCCCTGGTTGCTCAGGAAGATCAGGGCAGTTTTGCAAGGTCCCGTCCGCCATCTTGTTTCAAAATGGTATCCATTGGTTGTGATATCGCAAGAGTGTTCAAATGTATACCAAACACACAACTTTCCAAACAAATGTGGTAGATCCATCCTGATTTGTTTGCACAAATTTTGAGCAGGTGTGTTAGCTCTTTTTATTACCCTGGGGGCGCACTCTTCCATTGACAGACGGATAACAACTAATTTGCAACTATTACATTTATTGAACATTCGTTCTTCACGTTGCATATGACATTGCCCAACGCCATTGTTTATCCCACACTTCCAAGCGCATTTTCCTTTTTATCCCAGATTATTTTTTAATTCATTTTCCAAGTGATTACAAATCAAACCAAATTACTTTAATTTAATGCAATTTCTTAAAATCAAGTTTCTCGCTCCTGTTGCAAACATATGTCGATCGTTTCCTCCCGTAGACGCATCATTTCTTATTTAATGTCCAATTGATCTTTCACTTGTCGTTAGTCCATTCTTTCAGCTGACCACATTGTTTCCTCCTTACAGAAAGCGCCTCTGTTACATCTTATAAATATAAAATCCATTTCACATGCGTAGCCTTTCATAGACATAGTTGTTTCAGACCTGGGAGAATTAATTGCTATCTTCCATTGTTCAGCGCATTTTCTCATCTCTGTTCTCGCTGCAAAAAGGCCTCCCCTTCCTTTTTCTTTCTTTGGAAATGGGTTTCTTGCACAAGAGCAGCGAATCCACTTTCTTTCCGCAGCCTAAGTCTGCCCGCAAAACCGTGGCAGCTGGGAAGCAGTTTCTGAAGAAGCCTTTACTGCCTGTTTGTGTCTTTCAGTGTCTAAGTTTAATTACAACCCGTCGGAGAGCTTGTTCGTGTTGGCCCCCCTCCTTGAGCTCTCCATTGGCTCCGTTATGAGTGCGATGGGCCTGGGGTTCCTGCTCTCCATGCTTTTCTTCATCGAGCAAAATATAGTGGCATCACTCACAAACGCCCCAGAAAACAGGTATTTTTGTGTGTGTGTGTCTGTTTTGTGTTCACCTGTCCTGTTATAATTCTTCCACGTTTAAGGTGGAAGTGGGGTGGGGGTAGGGGCAGGGGGCATGCTGGGAAATTCTGCTTCCTTCACAATGAGGACTATACACTGATGGAGCGTCTCCACCCCCGTGGAGCCCAGACACTGAGGTCCAGCTCCAAGGGCCTTCTGGTGGTTCCCTTACTACAAGAAGCCAAGTTACAGGGAACCAGGCAGAGGGCCTTCTCGGTGGTGGCGCCCGCTCTGTGGAATGCCCTCCCATCAGATGTCAAATAAATAAACAACTGTATGACTTTTAGAAGACGTCTGAAGGCAGCCCTGTTTAGGGAAGTTTTTAATGTTTGATGTTTTAATGTGTTTTTAATATTCTGTTGGAGGGACACGGGTGGTGCTGTGGGTTAAACCACAGAGCCTAGGACTTGCCGATCAGAAGGTCGGCGGTTCGATTCCCTGCGGTGGGGTGAGGTCCTGTTGCTCGGTCCCTGCTCCTGCCAACCTGGCAGTTTGAAAGCACGTCAAAGTGCAAGTAGATAAATAGGTACCACTCCAGTGGGAAGGTAAACGGAATTTCCATGTGCTGCTCTGGTTCACCAGAAAGAAGCAGCTTAGTTATACTGGCCACATGACCCGGAAGCTGTACACCGGCTCCCTCAGCCAGTAAAGCGAGATGAGCGCCGCAACCCCAGAGTCGGTCACGACTGGACCTAATGGTCAGGTGTCCCTTTACCTTTTTACAGGCCTGGCAGAAGGAGGTTAAATCCTGCAGGGCCCTAGTCTCCTGGGATAGAGCATTCCACCAGGTTGGAGCCATCACTGAAAAGGCCCTGGCCCTGGTAGAGGATAGTCTGACTTCCTTAGGGCCCGGGACCTCTAAACTATGGTTATTCATGGACCTTAAGGTCCTCTGCGGGGCAGACCAGGAGAGGCGGGCCCGTAGATACACCTCTCCAGCTCCTACAGTCTGTCTTTGCCTACAGAATCATCCTGCTCTGGTCCCCCACATGCCAGGCAGCATTGACCGAAGGCTGTGAATATGAATTAAGAGACCGGTGTATCCAGAATCCCTTTCAGACAGAGATAAAGACCAGCACAGAGTCTGGCTGCCAGATCTATCAGGCCAGTGGTCCAATTAGTCCAGGATCTTGTGCTCACAGTGGCCAACTAGATGCTTCCCACCTTCCTCTCCGGTCTACAAGGCAGCGCAGCCCTCAAAGGGATCTGTGCCGCGGAGCTGCTCTCCCACGCTGCTGCTGCCGTCATCGTCGCTTCGTCCCCCCGGCGCTTGTGTCTCCCTCTGAGCCGAAAGTAGGCCAAGAAATGGAACGTGCTCTTGCTTTTATCCGGCGGAGAGCCCTGATTTATGCACAGGCTCTGCAGCGCTTGAGAATTCCCTTTGATGTTTCTGAGCTAACTAGAACCAAGCATCAGATGCTGGCTAGTGGGGGACGGTGTTATTTCTTCTTCTTCCTATCCTACAGGAGGCTTTCTGAATTTTTTCATTCTGTATCAGTTGAGAGAGAGAGAGGTGGTGTCTATGAGCACCAGAATTCGCCAGAACACAAGGCTATCTCTTTTTAACAATAATAATACAGCCATACCTCTAATAATAATATAACAATAAAATTTATTTATACCCCGCCCATCTGGCTGGGTTTCCCCAACCACTCTAGGCGGCTTCCAACAGAATATTAAAATACAAAACCTATTAAACATTAAAAGCTTCCCTAAACAGGGCTGCCTTCAGTTGTCTTCTAATAGTCTGGTAGTTGTTCTCTTTGACATCTGGTGGGAGGGTGTTCCACAGGGCGGGTGCCACTACCAAGAAGGCCCTCTGCCTGGTTCCCTGTAACTTGGCCTCTCGCAGTGAGGGAACCTCCAGAAGGCCCTCGGAGCTGGTCCTCAGTGTCTGGGCAGAACAATGGTGGTGGAGACGCTCCTTCCATTTTCCTACATGTAAATAGATGCAGCCTTCAGACTCAAACCCTGACAGTGTTTGTTTGGCATTATAAGCAGCCAGGCAGTCCTTTCTGACTTGTAGTCTGGGCTTTATGTTAAAAGAAATGCTTGGGGCAATAGTATTAAATGAGAACAAGCTCAGAGGTCAGTGTGGGCCCAATGCAGACGAAGCCAAGAGCAAGTTTAGCTCAGTTGGTAGAGCACGAGGCTCTTAATCTCAAGGTTGTGGGCGAAAGTTTCCTAAATTGCAGAGGGTTTAGTAGACTGTTCCTCGCAGTCCTTTCCAACTCATTGATATTATTATTATTATTATTATTATTATTATTATTATTATTATTATTATTTATTAAATGTGTATACTGCCGTATACCCATAGATATCATGGTGGTTCACAACATAAAATTACAATATAAAACACAAAATACATAATAAAAATAAGAACAGAAACAAACCATTAATCTCCACTTCCACAACACATTTAAAAGGGCATTAGATGTCAAACAGCCAAAGGCCTGGTGGAAGAGGAACTTCTTTGCGTGGCGCATAAAGTTGTATAATGAAGGCGGCGCCATGCGAACTTCCCTGGGGAGAGCATTCCACAAACAGGGAGCCACTGCAGAGAAGGCCCTGTTCTCGTGTTGCCACCCTCTGGACCTCTCGAGGAGGAGGCACACAAAGGAGGGTCTCAGAAGATGATCTCAGGGTCTTGGTAGGTTCATATGGAAAGAGGCGGTCCTTGAGGGATTGCGGTCCTGAGCCACTTAAGTCTATATAGCTCAAAACCAGCACTTTGAATTGGGCCCGGAAACTAATAGGCAGCCAGTGCAATTGGGCCAGGATTGGTGTAAGATGCTCTAACCGTTTTGCCCCAGTGAGCAAGCTGGCCATTATGGTTTTCTGTGATTCTCTTAAGTCTCTTGTTTCCCAAGTGCATAATGCTCTGTGTGACCCAAGAGGCTTGCTGTGCGTTGGGGGGGGGGGTTGCTGTTCTGACTTGGGTCTACTTGCTGCCACCTCCTGGCTAGCATGCATTTACAACTGTACTAACAAGAGTTTATTTCAGGTTAGTGAAGGGAACAGCTTATCACTGGGACCTCCTCCTTGTGGCTCTGATCAACATAGGGCTCTCCATCTTTGGGCTGCCGTGGATCCACGCTGCATTCCCCCACTCGCCGATGCACGTCCGAGCCCTGGCCTACGTGGAGGAGAGGGTGGAGAACGGGCACATCTACGAGACGTAAGTCGGGGTTAACGTTTGTGTTTTTGTTTGGAGGCCAGGGCAATCAACAGCATGTGAAATATAAGATAAAGGTAAAGGGACCCCTGACCGTTGGAATTTTTCATGGCATTTATTCCTCAGCAAAGGAGACAATGGAATCAGCTACAGTAGTAAAAAAAACCCCAACGCTTTGAACGCGTTATAAACATGCAACACCAGATGGCGTCAGAGAGCAAACAAATTGCCATTTTTACATATGGTTTTTACATAGGGTAATCTGGTGAACCGGGTTCGCGTCTCCGCTCCTCCACAAGCAGCTGCTGGGTGACCTTGGGCTAGTCACACTTCTCTGAAGTCTCTCAGCCCCACTCACCTCACAGAGGGTTTGTTGTGGGGGAGGAAGGGAGAGGAGAATGTTAGCCGCTTTGAGACTCGTAAAGGTAAAGGGACCCCTGACCATTAGGTCCAGTCGTGACCGACTCTGGGGTTGCGGCGCTCATCTCGCTTTATTGGCCGAGGGAGCCGGTGTACAGCTTCCGGGTCATGTGGCCAGCATAACTAAGCCGCTTCTGGCGAACCAGAGCAGCGCTCGGAAACGCCGTTTATCTTCCCGCCGGAGCGATACCTATTTATCTACTTGCACTTTGATGTGCTTTCGAACTGCTAGGTTGGCAGGAGCAGGGACCGAGCAACGGGAGCTCACCCCGTCGCCGGGATTCGAACCGCCGACCTTCTGATCGGCAAGCCCTAGGTGCTGTGCTTTAGACTACAGCGCCACCTGCTTCCCATAATGAATTATAATCAGTGTTTTTTTCTGGGGGCACACAGAGGGGCGCGTACCCATAAACATTTTGTGTTGCCCCGACTGACCAACGGACGAACTGACATGTCAGCTGTCTCCGCAGTAAAAGCGTGGACTGGAGCTCCATCGTTCTCCCCATTGGTGCCTGGGGAGGGGAGTCTGGGGCATCCACAGTGGAGGCGACAGAATTCGCCTCCTCCTCTTGCCAGGCTGGAGCCAGCCAGCGAGCGCTCGCCCCTCCTTGCTCAAGCTGAACCCGCTGTCGCCGGGGACCTTCCAATCCTCTCAGTGCCACCGCCACCTTGAGTCCCTCATCCGGGAGTTGGGAGGGGGGGGGGCAGCAAAATGAAAGTATTATAATAATAAAAAATAAAAGCAGCCTGCTGGATCGGACCTACGGCTCATCTAGTCCAGCGTCCTGTTCTCACTGCGGCCAACCAGATGCAGCAAGCAGGATCCGACCACTAGAGCCTTCGACTGCAGTCAGAGCAGAGCTGTCTGGGCTGGTAGCCATTGTCTGATCCTCTTTCAAAGCCATCTAAGCTGGTGGGCAACTGGAGGAAGGAGAATCTCAGGATCGTCCTCTGTGCCCATGATCAAATGAAATCTTTTAATTTTATTTTAAGAAATGCTGTGGCCGCTAGAGGGCGCCTTGCAGTTAGGAACATCTATGTTGGATGCATAGTCTATTCGTTTGGGTTGGCTGTAAAGAGGGATTCAGCAGAAAGACTGTGCCGATCAATGGCTATAGAAGTGAGCCTCCGGGTTCAGAGGCAGTCTGGGCCACTGATTTCCTTCAACCTCCACTTGTGGACTTCCCTGAGGAATCTGAGATACTACAGCTACTACAACTACAACTAAGAAACTACAACTAATCCAGAATGCGGCAGCTAGACTGGTGACTGGGGGCAGCCGCTGAGACCACATAACACTGGTCTTGACCTTTAAAGCCCTAAACAGCCTCGGCCCTGTATACCTGAAGGAGCATCTCCACCCCCATCGTTCTGCTTCAGGTTAAGAACAGTTTCAGGTTAAGTACGGACCTCTGGAACAAATTAAGTACTTAACCCGAGGTACCACTGTAGTGGGTCTGTTTTCTCAAGGGCAGAAGCAGGGCTAGAGGGCCTGGGCTGGGAGTCCTGTGGCTCTGCATATTGTCGAACTGCCAACCCCCAGCCAGTATGGCCCAGTGTCCACGGTAGGAAGCTCCCTTATTTACCAACCATCTCAGGATGGTCCTCACCGACTTTCAGTGGTTCTGCAGGGGTCTCTCCCAGCCAGCGGTGTGCAGTCAGTGGACTGGGGGACTAGGCTAATCCCCTAAATGCTCCCGTCCCTCTTGGCGCCTCCTTCCCAAAACCTGGGAAGCTTTTGCCCAGTTTAGGGAGGGAGGAGGTGCGATGCTCATGCACACAGTGTCCAGACGTCCTGGCACCTCTGCCCCTAACTGTTCCCCTATGAAAAATTTCACTGCACCCCACTGCTCCAAGATTGAGCTCGGGGCCTTCTGAATGCGAAGCAGATGCTCTCGCTGGATAGGAGTGGGGGAAGAAACGAGATTCAATTCTCATTTAAAGGTGAATTTCCTGAACCTGCAGCATCTGAAAATTCACAAACCGAAACAGACCCATCTTTTGACATTCTCGCTTCCCTGAATTTTGCGGTGTGGTTCACCAATCTAGTCTTGTGTGAAAACCCATGGGCAAGGGTAAAGCATGCATAAGAATGCCTACGTTATCAAAAGCAAGGCAAAATTTGCTGCACTCGGGGGAATTTGTTTTGCAAACGAATGTGTCTTAGGATAGGTTTGCATGAAAGGCTGATGAATTTTCTCAGGGACTTGAAGCAGACAAACTAAATGGTTGTGGAAATGTGGAGAGCTGAGCTTCATAAGAGAAAAAGACGTTGAGGTTGACAGATTTGATCACCCCTAAAAAGCAGAGACATCACCTTGCCAACAAAGGTCCGTATAGTTAAAGCTATGGTTTTCCCAGTAGTGATGTATGGAAGTGAGAGCTGGACCATAAAGAAGGCTGATCGCCGAAGAATTGATGCTTTTGAATTATGGTGCTGGAGGAGACTCTTGAGAGTCCCTTGGACTGCAAGAAGATCAAGCCTATCCATTCTGAAGGAAATCAGCCCAGAGTACTCACTTGAAGGACAGATCCTGAAGCTGAGGCTCCGAGACTTTGGCCACCTCATGAGAAGAGAAGACTCCCTAGAAAAGATGGAGGGCACAAGGAGAAGGGACGACAGAGGACGAGATGGTGGGACAGTGTTCTCGAAGCTACAAACATGAGTCTGACCAAACTGTGGGAGGCAGTGGAAGACAGGAGTGCCTGGCGTGCTCTGGTCCATGGGGTCACAAAGAGTCGGACACGACTGAACAACTAAACAACAACAACATCTCAAATAGTTTTGATTTTATAACACTTCAAAGTTTCATTAAGTATCTTGTGCCGAGGGTCTCAAGAGGGACAGACAACGCAGATGTAACGAAACATCAAAGTGCTATAAAATTAAAACCATTTGAGATAGAGGGGGGGAATTCAAGGGTGTTTCTTTCAACCATAAGGGAAGGGTATGCACCAAGTTTCATCAAAGTCTGAGACGGAGAGTGACAAAACCCTTGTTTTTTGCGTCATAATTATAATAAATAATAGTAATAATTTATTATTTATAACCCACCCATCTGGTAGTTTGGTAGTTATTTTTCTCTTTGACATCTGGTGGGAGGGCGTTCCACAGGGCCCTCCCACCAGATGCCACTACCGAGAAGGCCCTCTGCCTGGTTCCCTGTAACGTGGCTTCTTGCAGCGAGGGAACCGCCAGAAGGCCCTCGGCGCTGGACCTCAGTGTCCGGGTAGAACGATGGAGGTGGAGATGCTCCTTCAGATATACTGGACTGAGGCAGTTTAGGGCTTTAAAGGTCAGCACCAACATTTTGAATTGTGCTCGGAAACGTACTGGGAGCCAGTGTAGGTCTTTCAGGACCGGTGTTATATGGTCTCGGCGGCCGCCCCCAGTCACCAGTCTAGCTGCCGCATTCTGGATTAGTTGTAGTTCCGGGTCAGCCCACATAGAGTGCATTGCAGTAGTCCAAGCGAGAGATAATTAGACTGTCTGGCGAGTCTGTGGACAGGGAGGGTCTCATCCTGCGTACCAGATGGGGCTGGTAAACAGCTGCCCTGGACACAGAATGGACCTGCGCCTCCATGGACAGCTGTGACTCCCAGGCTGTGCACCTGGTCCTTCAGGAGCACAGTTACCCCATTCAGGACCAGGGAGTCCTCCACACCTGCCCGCCTCCTGTCCCCCCAAAACAGTACTTCTGTCTTGTCAGGATTCAACCTCAATCTGTTAGCCGCCATCCATCCTCCAACCGTTAATTTGATGTGGAATGACCCTTGCACCTCTCAACCCCAGGGATCCCTTATCAAGGGGTCTGTGGCTGAGACCCTGGCAAAGACCTGCCTGAGATACTGCAGGTCTGTATGTGATACCCTCTGCTGATGCTGCTTAGAAACTCACGACGGTCTCCCTGGCTGAGAACATGCTCTATAAATGTCTTGCCCATTTTTCCGCTGGCCGGACCCAGAGTTTGCAAGAGGGACGCTTGGTGCATGTGAGCTCACTAAATTCCAAAAAGGTTGCCCCGCTACTTGCCATTTGATCTTGGGAGTTTTGCCGATGTTATCTCCCGTAATCCACATCAAGGCTGAAGTTCCTAATCCCACCATAGAAATTACACTTTGCGCAGCTTCATTTGGCGCTATAAATAGGATTATCCTTGAAGTTCATCAGAATGCCTGGCCCCCTCAAGGGTTTTTTGTTTCTGCTGAGATGCCCTTCGATTTTTTTCCCGCTTTCCTTTGGTTATTTGGGTGCCACGAAAACGAAGGAAATCAATGCCCTCCTCTGAGATCTGATAGTTGCTGCTTGGAGAGGATCAAAAGGTAGGAAAGGGGGATTTGAACCGTTCGAAGAGATTTTGTGTAGCGTGCCGCAAAGCCTAAATTAGTTTCAAGCTCTGAATGTGGAAACGAGAATAAGAGAATCGCTGGAGCTGTGTGTGCTCATTGCTAAAGAAAACACATGAATTGTGCGTCTGGAGAAGCAGGGTCTCTGGCCCGTATAAATTATGCACTTTCAACAAATCCTGACACTTGCTAGCCACACATCCCTGAATACCAGAAAGCCCATTTAACTTTGAAGGTTTCTTCAGACGTTGCACAAATAAGAAGTCTGCATTTTCCATCGATAAGGACTAGAAACTTGATTTTTTTAAAAATTCAAGGTATTTCAGGATGCTGAATTTTTTTTCCTTACTGCAACTCCAGATCCCAACCTTGCACAGAACCCTTCAATTTCCATAGAATTATGGGTGAACATAGAAAGCTTTGTTGACGCCTTTTCAGACCCCTGGTTTCTCTATTCTCTATTGTTTCTACTTTCTTTGGCCTTGCAGAATTCCAGGTCAGGGACTAAGTCCTGCCCCTGAGACATGGCACATCCAAGGCGCTCACTATATAGCAAAACAAAAAGGTGTGGTCCAGAATCCCGACTCTAGTATGAAGCGTGGGACTCGTTCACACATACATGCAGACTGCTTGCTTCTTCTGTTTACCCAAGGGCTCAGCTGCTTGCATGTGAATCAACGGGAGATAGCTCAGTGAGCTAGAGTGCGGTGCTGATAACGCCAGGGTTGCAGGTTTGATTCCCGTATGGGACAGCTGCAGATTCCCGCATTGTAGCGGGTTGGACTGGATGATCTTCAGGGTCCCTTCCAACTCTACAGTTCTGATTCTATGACTCCTACTAAGTACCAATTGCAGCCGGAATAGCAGGAGCGATGCAACATTCAGTCTGCGGTGGTTGATCTTTGATGGCTCCTCCTCTCATGTACATCATCTCTTGGCACCCAGCCATCAAGTGTGCCCGGGTTCTTTGTGGTTCTTTGCTGTTCTTTGTTGTTATTTGCTGATATTTAATTTTACTGTTCACTATTAGATTCTAATGGACCGTTGAATTTTGCTTTATTTGATACAAGTTGTTTATTTTAAAGTTTTTGTGACTTTTTTGTATTGGATCAGATTGTAATTATTAACGTTTGACATTTTATTATGTTTTTATATGTGTCGGAAGACGCCCAGAGCGGCTGTGGCGACCCAGCCAGATGGGCGGGGTATAAATTAAAAAAGAATACAGTGGTACTTTGGTTTTCGAACGTAATCCGTTCTGGAAGACCGTTTCAGTTACGAAACGTTCGAAAACTGAGGAGCAAAGGGAAATCTGCAAACTCAGGGGAAGTCGTTCGACTTCCGAGTTGTGTTTGAAAACGGAAGCATTCCGGGTTTTCGGCATTTGAAAACTAAAACGTTTGACTTCCAAAATGTTCGAAAACTGAGGTACCACTGTATTATTATTATTATTATTATTATTATTATTATTATTATTATTATTATTATTATTATTACTACTACTACTACTACAGTCATACCTCGGGTTACATACACTTCAGGTTACATACACTTCAGGTTACATACGCTTCAGGTTACAGACTCCGCTAGCCCAGAAATATTACCTCGGGTTAAGAACTTTACTTCAGGATGAGAACAGAAATCGTTCTCCGGCGGCGCAGCAGCAGCGGGAGGCCCCATTAGATAAAGTGGTGCTTCAGGTTAAGAACAGTTTCAGGTTAAGAACGGACCTCCGGAAAGAATTAAGTACGTAACCAGAGGTACCACTGTACAGACGCTTCAGGTTGTGTTTTTTCAGGTTACAGACCCGCCAAAACCCGGAAGGGGTTACTTCTGGGTTTCGGGTTCGCACATGCGCACAAGCGCTAAATTGCACATGCGCAGAAGCACCGAATTGCAACCCGTGTGTGCGTAGATGTGCCGCTGCAGGTTGCCAACGTGCCTCCTGCACTGATCCTGTTTGCAACCTGCGCGTCCACTGTTCTATTATTTGCTCTCTCAAACGCTTGCACGCATCCTGTCGGGATGGGCTATCTCGCTGCTCAGTAACACACCCTGCTTCTGTCCTTCCTCCCCGGCCAGGATCGTGAGCGTGAAGGAGACCCGGCTGACCACCCTGGTAGCCAACTTCCTGGTGGGCCTCTCCCTGCTTCTCTTGCCTTTCCCGCTGCAACTGATCCCGAAGCCCGTCCTCTACGGCCTGTTCCTCTACATCGCCCTGACCTCCATCGACGGGAACCAGCTCTTTGAGAGGGTCGCCCTCCTGCTGAAAGAGCAGGTAAGCGCACCGGGTGGGGGGGGGAGCACGGACTTTGCAAGCTGTGCAGGATAAGGAGCTGAGGCCCCGGCGGACCTGCTCGCCTCTGTTTCCTGAGGAAGCTCATAATCACGAGTTGATTGCCGCAACTTGAAAAACACGGCCGTTAAAAAGCCTCTGATTGCTTTTTATGATCTCCCTCTGCTCCTGCCACCACCGCTGCCGCCTCACGCCCTGTTTGTTGTCTTGGCTCCGCTCCGGCAGCAAAAAACCCTACGGGCGAAACGTCGCTGGGACAGTTGCCAGCAAGAACATCCCAGTCATCCGGTCTGGGGGGGGCGGGGACAGCAACTTTCACCTCCTGGCACCAGAAGCGGCCTTGGTCTTGCCCTCTGCTTGTGCAGCGGCATAGCAGCCACTGTTTAGCCTTTTTGAAATAAAAGGCCCCCTCCCACACTGCGCAGTCGCAGCGGCAGGGGCGCCGTTTCCGCAGCGAGCGAGACCCTCTACGCTGGGGCAAGGCGCCGACTCGGATTGATTGGGCTTCCCCCTGCCACCCCCAAAAAAAGTGCTGAGCCAAAATCCAATGGGAAATGGCTTTTAGCAAGGCTCTCGCTTGCAGTTGCATGTGGTTAGCCCCCGTTAATGCCACTGTCTTGTGGAGGAAGGAGAGGTCAGGCCTAAGGCTAAGGTGTATTGACGTGGTTGACTGTTTCAGGTGGAACATTTTCTTGCAAGTGTGTCAGCTGGGAAGCTTTCCAAAATGCTTCCCTCACCACCAATGCACATGTGTATGCTCTCTGCAGAAAAATTATTATTATTATTATTATTAGAGTCTTGGTTGACCACAAACTTGACATGAGCCAACAGTGTGACGCGGCAGCTAAAAAAGCCAATGCAATTCTGGGCTGCATCAATAGGAGTATAGCATCTAGATCAAGGGAAGTAATAGTGCCACTGTATTCTGCTCTGGTCAGACCTCACCTGGAGTACTGTGTCCAGTTCTGGGCACCACAGTTCAAGAAGGACACTGACAAACTGGAACGTGTCCAGAGGAGGGCAACCAAAATGGTCAAAGGCCTGGAAACGATGCCTTATGAGGAACGGCTAAGGGAGCTGGGCATGTTTAGCCTGGAGAAGAGGAGGTTAAGGGGTGATATGATAGCCATGTTCAAATATATAAAAGGATGTCACATAGAGGAGGGAGAAAGGTTGTTTTCTGCTGCTCCAGACAAGCGGACACGGAGCAATGGATCCAAACTACAAGAAAGAAGATTCCACCTAAACATTAGGAAGAACTTCCTGACAGTAAGAGCTGTTCGACAGTGGAATTTGCTGCCAAGGAGTGTGGTGGAGTCTCCTTCTTTGGAGGTCTTTAAGCAGAGGCTTGACAACCATATGTCGGGAGTGCTCTGATGGTGTTTCCTGCTTGGCAGGGGGTTGGACTCGATGGCCCTTGTGGTCTCTTCCAACTCTATGATTCTATGATGATGATGATAATGATGATAATGAACCTACCCAGACTCTATGTTCATCCTCTGAGTCCCTTCTTCATGTGCCTCCTCCACGAGAGGTCCAGAGGGTGACATCACAAGAACGGGGCCTTTTCTGCAGTGGCTCCCCATCATGCGATGCTCTCCCCAGAGAGGCTCGCCTGCCACCTTCATTATACACCATTAGTTGCCAGGTGAAAACGTTCCTCTTTAACCAGCCCTTTGGTTAATTGACATCCAATGCCGTTTCAATATGTGTATGGGAATGGTGGTTATTGGGTTGCTTTCATTTTTATTTTAATTATGTATTTTGTGGTTTTATATTGTGATTTGATCCTATGAACCACCCTGAGACCTTCAGGTATAGGGCTGTCTAACAACAACAACAACAACAACTTTATTAAACTTATTAGGAGCTCGAAGCAACTTAGAACATCAAATAAATAGCACATACATTAAAACCAACATAAAACGAAGCAGAGAAAAACCCAAAGCACATTTGTATTTTTAAAAGGCAGGATCAAAACATCCCACCCACTGAAGGAGGCCGCAGATACCGTATTTTTCGCTCTATAAGACGCACTAGACCACAAGACGCACCTAGTTTTTGGAGGAGGAAAACAAGGGAAAAAAATTTCTGAATCTCAGAAGCCAGAACAGCAAGAGGGATCGCTGCGCAGTGAAAGCAACAACCCCTCTTGCTGTTCTGGCTTCTGTGATAGCTGTGCAGCCTGCATTCACTCCATAAGACGCACACACATTTCCCCTTACTTTTTAGGAGGGAAAAAGTGAGTTTTATAGAGCAAAAAATACGGTAATTACCCTTCAGCCTGGCAGTCCATCTGCAGCTAGGGGATTTTTTGCTTTCGTCTCCCCTTCTCCTTTCTGTTTCCTAAAGCAGGAAGGTTAACCAGTGCCCTGTTTGTGTTCCCCTGAGGCTCTTTTTGTGCCGCACAATTTCTGTGCTTCTGATTGCAACCTTTGGCACTGGCTTGTGTACCGCTCCCTCCCAGCAGAAACAGAAGGGTGCTTGTACGGTGCAGCCGTGAGCTAGGGGCACAGCGATGCGGGTGTCACAAACCTCCTGGGTTTGGGCCTCCCGAACTCCTAATGGTTCCACACCCTCTTGAACTCTCTCTTCCATGTCCCCTCCAGCTTTCCTTGATGGTGCTTGTTGACCGCAGGACTCGTGCCTGTACAGTGGTACCCCGCAAGATGAATGCCTCGGAAGACGAAAAACCCGCTAGATGAAAGGGTTTTTCGTTTTCTGTGGTGCTTCGCAAGACGGATTTTCCTAAGGGCTTGCTTCGCTAGACGAATCAGCCCTGCCTCTCCTGTCATGGCGACGGTCACTGCACGCACGCACGCTCGCTTCCCCGCTCCTCCGGCTCCCTCCCACCTTCCGGCCGACATTCCGACCTTCCGGCTGCCTTGCGCCGCTGCCCACCGCCCTCGCGCGCTCCCCTCAGGAGCCGTTGCCGCCAGCAGCCAGCGTTGCAGCCGGAGTCGCGCTCCTGAGCCCCGCCGCCCTCCAGCAGCCGCGTTGCGCGGTGTCCACAAGGCGCGGGTGAGTCCAAGGACTGGCTGCGGCAGCTGCCCTGCTTCTCCCCACCCCTCCCCGCCGTGGTGCTTCGCAAGACGAAAAAACTCGCTCTACGAAAAAACTCACAGAACGAATTAATTTCGTCTTGCGAGGCACCACTGTATTTAGCTGTTGTCGGAGTTGACTTCCCATGTTGGGCTGGTGTCCAAAGCGTCCCTGCCACAGGAAAAGACAGTCCCAGCATGCTTTGGGGGGGCATTGAAAAATCCACAGGCAGTGCCCTGATCAGAAGGCGCTCGGTAGCATGAAAGGAAGCAGCTGGGGATCAGGAAGCTTTTATCTGCTTCCACAGCAGAGGCGCCCGCAGGACCAGGCTGGGCAGAACATCTCAAACAGCTGGTGATTTATTCCTAACACATGGAAGCCCAGCTGTGGCTTGGGAGCAATGCTCCGGCCAGGCCAAGCCACCCTCTCGTTCCCTGCTTGATGCAAAGAGCTGCTTGACAACAGAAGAAGAGACGATCGCAGCATCTATTTCCATTCACCTGCCTTTGTTCTAAGCTATGGGTAGGCAAACTAAGGCCCGGGGACCGGATCCGGCCCAATTGCCTTCTAAGTCCGGCCCGCAGACGGTCCAGGAATCAGCGTGTTTTTACAAGAGTAGAATGTGTCCTTTTATTTAAAACGCACCTCTGGGTTATTTGAGGGGCATAGGAATGCGTTCTTTTTTTTCTCTTCCAAAATATAGTCTGGCCCCTCACAAGGTCTGAGGGATAGTGGACCAGCCCCCTGCTGAAAAAGTTTGCTGACCCCTGTTCTAAGCCATCCCTGCAGGCCGTTTCAACTGGGAGATCGTCCGGACTTCTTTCCTCTGATCCCACCCCACTCACCATCCCCCCTCCTCTTCCTCCCTTCTTCCTCCCTCCCTCCTTCCTTCCTTCCTTCCTTTCTTTTTCTTTCTCCTTAACTGTTTAAACCAATTCATGAACCAAGAACCTGTACATTGACCACTAATAATGAAACATATGTTGCAGATATTTTTCCACATTTACAGTGGTACCTCGGGTTACGAACTTAATCCATTCTGGAGGTCAGTTCTTAACCCGAAACCGTTCTTAACCTGAGCCGCGCTTTCGCTAATGGGGCCTGCTGCTGCTGCCGCCGCGTGATTTCCGTTCTCATCCTGGGGCAAAGTTGGCAACCCGGAGCAACTACTTCCGGGTTAGAGGACTTTGTAACCCTAAGCGTTTGTAACCCGAGGTACCACTCTATCATGTTATTTTTGTGATATACAAATGACATGAGAAAACTCGGTATACCTGTTTGTATAACATTATTCTTGTTTATAAAACCCAATAAAAAATATACCGTATTTTTCGCCCTATAGGATGCACTTTTTCCCCTCCAAAAATGAAGGGGAAATGTGTGTGCGTCCTATGGGGCGAATGCAGGCTTCGCGCACCTCTCCGCAACCAGTGCTGGGCTCCCGCTGCTTGCGGAGAGTTGCCTGCATGCTGAAGCCTGCGCGCGCTGAGCTCAGCGCGTCCAGGCTTCGCGGACCTCTCCGCAAGCAGCGGGAGCCAGCGCTGGGCTCCCACGGCTTGCAGAGAGCTGCCTGTTTGGGGGCTGGGGTCGGGGGAAGCTCGGGCTTCCCCAGCCCCGCGCCTGGGGGGGAAATAATTTTTTTCCCTTTATTTCCCCCCCAAAAAATCTAGGTGCGCCTTATGGGACGGTGCGTCCTATAGGGCGAAAAATACGGTATATATATTTTTATGGCACAGCCCTGAAAGGCCAGGAAATCCCCTCACAGATTTTCTCCTAGAGACAGCTCCTCTGATGAGGGGTGGGGTGGGGTGGGGTGGAGAATGTGGCAGCCTCAGTCTCTCGCTAACGCCCTTGTCGTTTCTAGACGGCCTACCCTCCGACGCATTACATCCGCCGGGTGCCCCAGAGGAAGATCCACTACTTCACGGGTCTGCAGGTTCTCCAGCTCCTCATCCTTTGTGGATTTGGGATGTCTCCCCTGCCCTACATGAAGATGATCTTCCCCCTCATCATGATTGGAATGGTCCCTATCAGGTACGCTCTGGGGGTGTGCTCCTTGCCCAAGAGGGCTTTGGGCTTGGATGGGGCCTCTTTTATCCTGCTGGTAGTGGTTAGAGCCGGTGTGGTGTAGTGGTTAAGAGCGGTAGTCACGTAATCTGGGGAACCGGGTTCGCGTCTCGGCTCCTCCACATGCAGCTGCTGGGTGACCTTGGGCCAGTCACAGTCTCTCAGCCCCACTCACCTCACAGAGTGTTTGTTGTGGGGGAGGAAGGGAAAGGAGAATGTTAGCCGCTTTGAGACGCCTTAAAGGGAGTGAAAGGCGGGATATCAAATCCAAACTCTTCTTCTTCTTCTTCTTCTTCTTCTTCTTCTTCTTCTTCGAGCAGTGATGGCCAAACTCGGCCCTCCAGATGTTTTGGAACTACAACTCCCATCATCCCTAGCTAACAGGACCAGTGGTCAGGGATGATGGCAATTGTAGTCCCAAAACAGCTGGAAGGCCAAGTTTGGCCATCATTGGGTTAGAGGATCAGGCTATAAGAGCCAGGTGCAACCAGCGTTGAAATGCGTGCTCAGCCATGAAATGCGCTTTAGGGGGCGGGCTAGACAGTAGACCAGCTGCTCCCTCTTTCAGCCTGACCTGCTTTGCAGGGATGTTGTGAGGAGCAAAATGGAAGCGGGGCAGGGAAACATGTAAGCAACCCTCATTCGAGGAAAGGTGGGATGTAAATATTTAGCTGGCATCGGTCTGTCCCGGGAGACAACAGAGGAGTGCACCTTGCGGGGTGTTGGCGAGTTACAGCGCCTGCTGCGGCTGTAGAGACCGATGCAGGAGAGACATGTTTTGTTGCAGCCGGGACAGCGGAAGGCGACAGGTTGTGCTGCTGCAGATGCGCCATGACTTTTCTGCTCTCTGCACTCCTCCCAGTGGTCATTCCTCCAATGCTCACTGCTGTGGAGGCACAACTTCCCTCTCTGCCTCCAGGCACTGCGGTCGTTATATGGTCTCGGCAGCCACTCCCAGTCACCAGCCTAGCTGCCACATTCTGGATTAATTGCAGTTTCTGGGTCACCTTCAAAGGTAGCCCCACGCAGAGCGCATTGCAGTAGTCCAAGTGGGAGATAACCAGAGCATGCACCACTCTGGCGAGGCAGTTTGCGGGCAGGTAGGGTCTCAGCCTGCATACCAGATAGAGCTGGTAGACAGCCGCCCTGGATACAGAACTGACCTGCGCCTCCATGGACAGCTGTGATGATGATGATGATTGCTATTATGATGTACCCTGCATTTCTCGTTGCAAATTATCCTGGGGTCTTTCTGCACGCACAGCAGATTCTCTTCCCGGGTCGTAAGGGAAAGATGGCAGCTCAGAAATCTGCTCATCTGCTTTCCACGCAGAAAAGTCCCGGGTTCGACTCCCTGGATAGCTCTGGGATAGATTCCCTGCTCTGAATTCCCAGAGAGTGACTGCCAGCCAGTGTAGGAGGTGCTGAGCTCGCTGGACCACTGGTGTGGCTCAGCGCAAGACGCTTCCCTGTGTCCTTGCAGTGCGCTAGGTGCAGAGCCCGAAAGAGCCACGCGGAAAGACTTCTGCTTAGGGCAGAATCTAACGGTGTCCCCCTTCTTCCACCCAGGTATAACTTGCTCCCAAGGATCATTGAAGCGAAATACTTGGACGCAATGGATGCTGAGCACTAGGGGAAGAAGCAGCCTTGTTTCCCTTGCATCAGCCAGCAGGCTTCTATCTTTTTCAAACAGAAAGGAAGCTGACATCTGGCTGGGCAATTGGTTTGGTCCCCGAACCTCTCGTGACTTGATTTTTGTACTCCTGCACAACCGACTACCCAAAGGCATGTTGCTAGAGACCAACCAAGTGCCCAGATTTCAGGGGTGGGGGGTTTGGGGTGGGGTGGGGGACCCAGCGCTCTTTGAAGCTGGAGCGGCAAGTGTGCTTTACGGAAACCCCAAAGACAAAAGTTTGGCATTGCGTCCCCGCTTCTTTGTTTTAGGGAAGGGCAGCGCCGTTTTTATAGACATTTTTGACACACACACAAAAACACACACACCCTGTACTGTGCTGCTCTGCGAGAGGAACAGTAGGACGCTCCTTTTTAACCTGACAGAATTACAGTGTCCTCTGGGCAGTTCCCTCTGCTTCTGAATACAACCTCTCATGCCAGGAGCCCCGGAGATCAGTGGGTGGCTGATTCGGTCAAAAGCCACCAGAAGACCAACGTGGAGCAGACCCGGGACAGATTTTTGCTCCAGTCCTGTATCATTTTCTGTCTTGGGGCATCTGCATGGACGCAGAGGCAGCTCCCTGCTTTCGAGCGGAAACCCAGAGGCGGATGCGAATTAGCCAAACCCTCTTGCAGACGGTCCCGACTTGGAGCAGCAGATTTGCACGATGGCGACTGAACCAGGCATTGACACATTCAGCAGAATCCCTCTTCCCTTCCCCTGTGTGTACAGTACTACTTATGTGTACATATATACATAGCTAATCTAGATTTGTGTATATATTTTGCATATCAATGTCCTGGGTAATTGATGCCTGTCGTCCCCCCCCCCCTTTCCCACCAGAGAGTGAAAGGGTTCTTGTGCAATCAGTGTTAACATGTACTGTATCTTGCCATCAACGCAAATTCTCTCCTCCTTCCTCTTCTTTTCTCCTTCGCACTCTTCTCTTCCCCACCTCTCCTCCCTTTAAATCCTAGCCCTTTGGCTCCCATCGGTTTTGATTTGCTCTTGGCGTTTAATTTTAACGTACAGTACATAGTGAACATTGGGGGTCCTGGGCAGGGTCTCGTTCCAGGTTAGGGTTTGTCTCGTTCCACCCCCCCCCCCAAAAGGCTGTGTTTCTGCTGCTTGTCTCTGCCCTGTTCCAATTTTGTAGCTAACCTCCTCCTCCTCCCCCCCCCCCCCCCCGCAAAACATGACATTATATTTCTGGAAAATCCGAATGCTCCCGATGTCTGCTTTATACACTGCGGGTCCTAATTATAATTTGTGTGTGCGTGTTCTGTGTTCCAGCCTGTTGGTCCCGCCTCCTTTTTATTTTAAGTACTGCAAAAAAAAAGAAAGAATCAAAAATCCATATTGTATTAGGCATATGTGTCAAACTCCCCTGTTATCTACATTTCTCAATATTCCTCTTCCGTGCAAGGTAAGATTTTTTAAAAAATTCTTTTTGCAAGAAAGAGAGCTAAAGACTTTGCAGAAGGCTAGATGTGGCGTACAGTGGCAGGGTTGTTCCTGAACACAAGGCGCTGGTTGGAGAGGCTTGATGTCTGTAGATAGTTCGATAGTTCAGAGTCAAGGATGTTCCCAGCTTGGTCTGCATAAACAGCAGGTGAGGTATAGATACTGTTTTATGTTTCAGTGGTTTATCATCTCTCTCTCTCCTTACATGTAGAAAACCAGATGTCAGGGAGACGGATTCTCCCCTCCTTTTCTACCTAACATGGAAATCCTCTGAGTAATAAAGCATTTCCCCCTTTCTTGACCCAGGAACATTGTTCAGATCCAAATGGACAAGCACATATGTGTGTAATTCACACTTGTTGCAGCCCAGTGCAGTAGACCAGTTCTAAGTTAGCTAGACGTGGGGAACTGTTGTTGTTGTTTTAACAAGTCCTGAGCATCGCTTTCTGCAGTGAGAACGATGACCAAGTAAAAGAACCGCATCTGGAAATTCAAAGAGGTTGTCCCTTTGGCCAACTGGGTGCTCCCCGGATTATTCGGACTACAACTCCCAACTGCGCTGGCTGGGGCTGATGGGAGTTGAGGTCCAAGACGTCTTGAGGTCACCCGGTTGGCCAAGGCTGCATAGGATGGCCACCTTGGCAGCCAAAGGACACAGTCCACCTTTGAACGAGTGCAAAGGGGCTTTTCGCCTTTGCCGGTGACATATTCTCATGCTGAGCTTTCCAAAAGCATAAAAATATATCTCTGGAGTTGCTCGTTTGGCCTGAATTAATCCAGCTTAGCATCTTGGCTCTGCAAAGTCCTACCAGGCCTGGTCTGCAAAGTCCTGTCCGAAACGTTGCAGTTTGTGATTCTGCCCCAAGCCGCTTAATCACAGGGAATAATTACGGACACACCATGTAGTCGGTCATGGGAGGGAACCTTAAGATAGTCCACCTATGTATGTATGTATAATGCAAGAAACCAGATTTATTGTTCCATAGGAGGTTCACAAAAAACACTCCGCTCTCTCTGGTTTTATTTTTAACTAAGAACTCTCCTCTGCACTCAAGTTCCCACTGCCTTGAATTCCTCTGCTAAGGCTGGTAGGACATGTAGCCATATTTTGCAGGGGCTGCTCTTAACTCATTTCCGGAGTTGACACCGGTGTTCCTGCGCTGAGAAAATTTGGGAGCAATCTTTGCAGGAGATTTGACTCCAGAAGGCCAAGGGGAGTTGTGTATGGAGTAGCTGGATTTTGTTTTGTTTTTTAGCATGTGAACAGATTTTAAAACTCAAGACTGCTGCCCAAAATGGCAGCCTCTTGGCCCACCACAAGAGGTAGTAAAGCATGTCATAAGTTCATTATTGCATGCTACAGGGCCGGGGCAAGGGAGCATAGCTAGATGTGAGGCTGACATGTTTAGCAGGGTCTGTGGTCCTGCCCAATGCACCTCTCTGACGGAGCCTGTCGCCCAACGTAATAGAACCGCACATTAGTCATGCGATGGATATGAAACCTGCCTGTGAGTACAGAGAGTTCATTTACAAAGGCCAGTTTTTCAGTTCTACAGGGAAGCAATGCAGGGTAAAAGCTCTCCTCTTAATTAATATTTTTTTAAAAAGCCAAATCGCTAGCGCGTGGCACACGTGATCTGTGGCTGGCTGTGGAGGTTGATGCAGATAATAGAAACACTTAAATATATCCATGCGCACAACCCAAGTTTCTTATTTTGCGGCTTACGGCAAGTGGATGTTCAGGGTTTGACGCAGACTGGGCAAATGCAAACAGAGAGTAACTTCAGGGAATGCAGATCTCATTTGCCGGCAGGAGCATCCCTGATGTTCTCATGTGAACTTTAAAAAATAATAATTTTGGTTTCAGCTTCTGTGCAGCTTCTCTGTGCGCTTCCCACCCGTGGTCCTCAGGAAATACTCTGTGCACTGCGTGGGGGCAGAGTCCTCTGAGGTTTCTAGATCTATATGCCCAGGGGTAGCATAGGGGTAGCCTGTATGCCATGTGAAATAGGCAGAGCTTGTTGAGATTTAACGGCAAGCAGTGTGCTTAGATACCTTTGTGAAAATGGTCCTCTCTTGCCCAGGACTGCTCCTGCTTTTAAGATTTAATTGCACAGTGCCCACCCACACAGTGGCACACATTTCATAGTCTTTTTCCAGTTATTACCCAGAGCTTCAGAGCTTGCAAATCTGAGTGGCTTAGCACATTTTAAGGCCAGTAACCTTCCACCCCCTAGTCTTGGTCTTGAACTTGAACAGGTAGCAGACCAGAAGCCGAGCTGTCTCAGAAGATGTCTTAATTCAGATGGTTTTCCCCGACTGCCCGTCCCTCAATCTTTCCCTCCTTCCCTGCTGCAAACGGTGTTGGCTTTTGGGTTTTTTTTCCGTTTTATTGTTCTATTTTCTGTTTCTTGTTTCTACTGACCTCCGCTTGGGTTACCAGGAAACAGACTTAGCGAAGGAAGAGTGTCTGTCGTAGACGGAACAAATTCTGCACTTTAATAACCACTGCGAAGGTTTTAAGACGGTTAGAATGTACATACCAAATGCTTTTATTATAAGCTCTGTAGAAAAGATGACTTTTTTATTATTATTTTAACTTCATTTTCTTTCTTTGCATGAATCTTGCCAAAGAAACGGGTGCGAGGAAGATATCTCTGTACGTGTTCCGCTCGTCGGGAGATACTGTGAATGCCTTTTGTGATTATGGGGTGCTTTCGCCTCCTTTAACGCAAGCAGAAATTGCAAAAAAAAAAAGAGGAGCGTTCTTAGGCCAAATTTGTCTTGATGCCATAAACTCCCCTTAAACTTTCCTCCTGAACTTGCTCCAAGCAAAATTGAGATACGACCCCCTGGAAAATTATCAAAAAAGCTAAATCTGGAGACCCAATAGGGGACAGTTTTGTGAATCGTTCCTTCCTGTCTCAAGGACTGGGGAGGGATACACAATCTTTCCCACCCCCCAAATTCTCTTTTCTTGTTATCTGCTGATCCATACATGCTCATCATGAGTACCACGAATGGCTTAACGGTTGTGGGCTGAACCATTTTCAACAGTCTTCTTTTCTGGAAATTAAAAATTTGATTTCCCAGGAAGTGACTTGCAGAGGGGGAATTATTAGGGGATGGGGAAATGGTCACATCTGATCGTGTGACTTGAGTCCCAAGAGTTAGCCATGATGAGACAAGTCATCTCTGGTGGAAAATTGGTGATGGGCCCATCCATTGAAACAACCCGGAGACAATTGTCTGCAGAAAAAACGTGTTAACGCCTCCCTTTAAAGATCCATAAATAGTTCACCTCGCGAGTAAGAGGGACTTTGGGCCAGCTAACCTGAGGCGAGCCGTGAGTGGTGTTTAGTAGCAGTAGACTGATATCGGCCCACCGAGACTCGCCACCAAATCGGTTTCGTGTTAGCTCCTGTTTCGAAACTGACCCAACCTCTAAATTCCTTTGTCTCCATATCTGCCTCGAATTCTATTCCTGTCCCCTTCCGTTGTCTGGAAACACACCAATTGGCAAGTCCGCCCACCTGTGTACCTTCAGCCTTCTTGTTGTCTTCTGATGATTCCTCCTCATCCGTCTTGCAGCGAAAGGAACGTCACGTGTGGGGTTGCATGTGTCTCTACGCAAGCCATTTTGAGGGGAGTTTTCCCCCTCCCCAAAGTTTGCTATGCAGTTGTCCTCTGCTGCATCGTTCCTCTTCCCCACCCCGCAAGACCCTGATTTCCTCGCATTCCCACTTCTAGCTATTTTTAAAGCCAGCGTTGGAGGCAGCACCTACTGTGCTGGTGCAGACATGCTTGTGCTCTCAGTGCTGCTTATTTTTATTCATTTGATGGTGCATCGGCCCAAAGATTTCCATGGGGACCAGGTGCACATACCTGATCCCCAGAGGATGTGGCTACCTGGCCCTGAGCTGGCATTGGCCACCAGCCCTCCCAGGTGAAACCACAGCAAAAGATCATTGGGTGCTGTGCAGAAACTGGTCTTGGCATCTCTGGGGTGCTAGCAAGAGAGCCTCAGGTGGACATCTTGAGATAAAAGCATGACTGCCCAGAAAATGGATATATAAAGGGTTTGAGGAATCACCTTGGCCAGCGGTGGAGTCCTGCACATGCTCCTGGACTACAGTTACCATCATCCACCCTGACTGCTGGCAGGGGCTGATGGAGACTGGAGTCCACCAATCTCTAGAGGGCCATAGGCTCTCCATCCCTCACCTTGGTGCTCAGCCTACAGGTGTTCAATTCTTCAGCTCCACTTTTTAGTTTATATTTTGGCAGGAATCTAGTTAACTTCCTCAGTCAGTCACTGTTTTATTGTGGCCTGGTAGGCTTTGCTGTATAGCTGACCAGGGTTTTAAG
Source organism: Podarcis tiliguerta (assembly GCF_965153285.1). Classification (NCBI taxonomy): domain Eukaryota; kingdom Metazoa; phylum Chordata; class Lepidosauria; order Squamata; family Lacertidae; genus Podarcis; species Podarcis tiliguerta. The sequence goes on from NC_139542.1 coordinate 5,417,401, forward strand.
CCAGTATTTGAATGTATGCAGTTTTTAGGCAGTTCCTTCATTGCTCCTTTTTTAAAATTTTGAGCAGCTCTGTAAGCCCCTATCCCGGGCTTGCATCCTATCTGTTCCCTGCACCCGTAGCTGCTCTGTTTAGAGGAATTGTGTGCTTTCAGAAGCAGTGGCATATGTGCATTTGAATTATTGATTTCTATCAGCTTTCACCCCTGCCACCTTGCTGCTTTTCCATCGCGGAACGGTTTTTGAATTCGTGAGCTTTTGTTCATCAAAGGGAGATTTGGCAAAAACAGCCACGGCACATGCGTCACTGATCTGCTCCCAGATTTAAAGTGCTAAGATCCCATGCCAGTGCTTGATATTTTCCCCCTGCAAACCAACATGGTTTTGAGCCTTCTCGCCGAAAAAGTCTGCTTCCACTGACTTCTCTGTGTGTCCACTTTTAAATTGATAACGGTGATTCACGTCTGTGCAAAATATTATAGAGTTGGAACGTGGCACTGCGATCCATATCCCTGCTGGGCGGATCCAGCAGAGATTAACTGTTTCGTGGCCTTTGTCACTCGCTTCCTTCCTGTACCCTTTTCTCTAGCAACCGCTAAACACCTGTGATTCATTCGGCCGCCATTTTCTGAATGTACCCATTGCAATCCGATTGCATGCGCACAGCGACCGTTACTGACCGATGCTCAGGTTCCTGACGATGCTACATCTCTTGGCCACCTGAGAGTGCCCAACATTCTGGATATTCCCCAGGGTGGGGGTGTCAGGGTGCAGCATAACTGAGGACATCAAGTCCGCTTGTGGTTGCTCCGTTGCACAGGAAACAGTTGCATGAAACATCTCAGATCATATCCTTTGTGCATGTCTGGACTCAAATGAAATGGGGATGGGCGACGTTCATTTTCCACAGCCCCCCGACCTTTGTTAGACACATGGGTTAATGTACAGAACCCAAGACAGGATTGGGGGTATTTCGATATTCCTTACTTCACATTTTTCTTGAGCCAGGAGTCCTGCAAACCTTGCGCCCTGCTGATGGGCCATCTAAGTGGAGATATTGTGCATAGACAATCTGAAACACAACTGGGAGATTTGGTTTGCCTTGCCCTTATTTTGCCCCCCTGCCCCCCATTCTCTGACTTGGAATGTAGCCGGTTCATGTTAACTGCTGTACTTTGTAGCAAAAAGGGGAGGGGGGGGTTTCCTTACCAAGTGGCCTGGAGGTTGGTTCTAAATGCTTATTTTTTAAAGTGACCAAATGCAAGGGTTTTGAATATAGAATGCGAGAGAGAAGAGCCTATGTTTTATTTTGCACTCGCTCTGTTGGGATTGCAATGCATGCCTCTTAGCTAGTGTTGATGACTTCTTTTCTTTTCCGTGAATGGTTTTCTTTTGATAAAAGAATTGCTTCTTGGAAGCAACAGAAATTCCTTTATTTGTATAAGGAACTTGGTTGTATTTTAATAAAATAATAATAAAGAAATCTCTATTTCTACTCTTTGTCTGAAGGTTCTGCTTCCTATAGTTAATTTTTTTGTGTGTATGAGGGTCCCCCACATCTAGGTAAAGCACTGAAATCCTCCCCTTAATTGATGGCTGATGAGACTTCAGCTGCCATATATGAAAATCACAGGGGCATTTTCAAGTGTATCAGTTGCTACATAGGGACATCCCCTCCTGTATCAGATAAAAGACATCAGTAGCATTGTTTTCCTACTATGCTTTTACCACAATCTGTTCATTTAATGTGGGAGAAGCCACTCTCTCAATCCTGACATGGTTGGTGAGCATCCTTATCAGCCTTCCTCAACTGGCCACCCTCCAGATGATGTTGAGTTACAACTTCCATCCTACCTTACCATTGGAAAAGGCTCAGGTGAGGGCAGCCCAAATGATCAAGGGGATGAGACTATTGTGTTGAGAGGAAAGATGAGTAAGAGGTAATAGGATAAAAGTTTATAAAATGTTGTAGAAAGTGGACAGAGAAAGGTTTTTTATCCCTCTCTGGTAGGACCAGAACTCATAGAATCTTAAGAGTTGGAAGGGACCCTGAGGGTCATCTGTCTAACCCCCTGCAATGCAGGAATCTCAGCTAAAGCATCCATGGCAGATGGCCATCCAACTCAGACATCCAATGAAGCCGAATGTTGGAACAATAATAATTATTATTATTTATATCCCGCCCATCTGACTGGGTTTCCCCAGCCACTCTGGGTGGTTTCCAGTAAAAAATAAAAACACCAAGCATTAAAAACTTCCCAATGCAGGGTTGACTTCAGATGTCTTCTAGAAGTCAGATATTTGTTTATTTCCCTTACACCTGATGGGAAGGCATTCCACAGGGCGGGTGCCACTACCGATAAGGCCCACTGCCTGGTTCCCTATAACCTCACTTCTTGCAGTGAGGGAACCACCAGAACAGGGGTCCGCAAACTTTTTCAGCAGGGGGCCGGTCCACTGTCCCTCAGACCTTGTGGTGGGCCGGACTATATTTTTGGGGGGAAATGAACGAATTCCTATGCCCCACAAATAACCCAGAGATGCATTTTAAATAAAAGGACACATTCTACGCATGTAAAAACATGCTGATTCCCGGACTGTCCGTGGGCCGGATTTAGAAGGTGATTGAGCCGGATTCGGCCCCTGGGGCCTTAGTTTGCCTACCCATGCACCAGAAGGACCTTGGAGCTGGACCTCAGTGTCTGGGCTGAGTGATGGGGGTGGAGACTCTCCTTCAGACCAACGAGGACTGAGCTAGTTTAGTGGCCACAGGCTGCTGGCTCCCTCAGAGGGGAAGGAAAGTTGGAAAATGGAAGTCCCCATAGATGTCACTCCCTCTGCCACTGTTGATGCTTTAAATAATACCACACTGGACTGTGAAAGTCCAGTTATAGTCATTATTAAAATGGAAGGGTGGGGGTTGTTCGGAGAGAATGCAGTCATCCGCTAGACTCTAGAATGGTTATCGCTCAGACTGATGAATCAGCCCAATAATCCAATCAAACAGGCCCTTTTTTGGAGGGTTGCCAGGAAATCAATACCTTGAATTCCAAAACCCAGATTGTCGCTACCAAACTGATTCCCTCCCCCCCATTTCCCCTGCATACGTAAAGAAATGCAGAGAAACTCAAATTTACCTTGGCTTGTGAGGCTAGAATGAGAGGGGTTCAAAAGTAGGAGAAGCTCTTGAGTTGGTATGTTTAGCCTGGAAATGAGGGGAGATGAGATAGTCATATTCAAATACCTAAAGGGCTGCCACATGGAAGAAGGAATAATAATAATAATAATAATAATAATAATAATAATAATAATAATTTGTACCCCGCCGATCTGGCTGGGTTTCCCCAGCCACTCTGGGCAGCTTCCAACAAAGATTAAAAATACATTAAAATGTCCCTAAACAAACTTCCCTAAACAAGCTTGTTTTCTCCTGCTCTGGACAGTAGGACTCGAACCCATGGCTTCAAGTTACTAGAAAGGAGATTCCAACTAAACATACACAAAAACTTTCTGATAATAAGAGTCATTTGACAGTGGAACGGTCCCCTTTGGGTGGATGTGGACTCTCCTTCCTCGGACTTATTAAGCAGCGGCTTGACAGCCACCTGTCATTGAGACTTTAGCTGAGATTCCTGCATTTCAGGGAGTTGGACTAGATGACCCTCGGGTCCCTTCCAACTCTACAATTCTAAGAGCTTGAGACCGCAGAAAAGGTAACAGAGCTCAGGGTGTATCGGGAAAGGAAAGAGTTTCTGTTGCAGCAGGCTCACTAATCGAGATGGAACTGGGGAGTAGCGAGTGAATAATAATCTTTTCCAAACTGAAGGGAGGATGAACATTAGGCACACAGAAACATTTCACCCTCAACTTGCCTGATTTGTTGAGAAAAGCTGCCATCTACAGTTTACGGAGGAGAAAACAAAAGGCCTTTCTAATGAGGATTGAACCTGGTTTCTGTTTTCTCTCCCCTCACCGCCATGCCTCTGCCTGCAAGAATTAAGCAGGTGACGTTACCTGGAGGTAACATGTTGGGGGAAGCTTCACCTGTAAGGTTGCAGTGTATTAAAGGTAAAGGGACCCCTGACCATTAGGTCCAGTCGTGGCCGACTCTGGGGTTGCGGCGCTCGTCTCGCTTTACTGGCCGAGGGAGCCGGTGTACAACTTCCGGGTCATGTGGCCAGCATGACCAATCCGCTTCTGGTGAACCAGAGCAGCGCACGGAAACACCGTTTACCTTCCCACCGGAGTGGTACCTATTTATCTACTTCCACTTTGATGTGCTTACGAACTGCTAGGTTGGCAGGAGCAGGGACCGAGCAACAGGAGCTCACCCCGTCACAGGGATTCAAACCACCGACCTTCTGATCGGCAAGTCCTAGGCTCTGTGGTTTAACCCACAGCGCCACTCGCGTGTATTACACCTGCAGTGTATTAGACTGCACTTAAAGACAGAGGAACAACTTGGCAATGTAAATGGATTCGGCATGAAGGAAGACGTGTGCTTTGAACAGCTCCAGAACTTGCAGCAAGCTTCAAGTATGTGTGAATGCATGCATATCTATATCTATATCTATATACCTCTATCTCTATCATCTATCTATCTATATCTATCTATCTATCTATCTATCTATCTATCTATCTATCATCTATGTATATATATATATATATCCGTGCGCTGCTCTGGTTCGCCAGAAGCGGCTTAGTCATACTGGCCACATGACCCGGAAGCTGTACACCGGCTCCCTCGGCCAATAAAGCGAGATGAGCACCACAACCCCCATTTTGCCTTTCCTCCAGTCGGGAGCATGGGGTGCCTTAAAAGCATTCTTCTTCTTTGGCGATCACTTGTAGCCAAGTAAGATTGTCTTCCATAAACACGGTTTTAACAATGAGTCTGGAAGTGACTGTGGAGGCCAATTCTGGAGCCACACGTCCTTCCACAGCGGGGACATAGGTTCCCGGGTGGGAATCCACGGTGTGGATTTGCCAAGCATGCTTTCCTCTTAGCATGTTTCTCCCTTGCGTCCTGAGTTGGAGCATCTTCAAAGCCCATGACACCTTTGGTAAAGGCTGTTCTCCAACTGGAGCGCTCGCAGGCCAGTGTTTCCCATTTGTCAGTGTTTATACTGTGGATTAAACCACAGAGCCTAGGACTTGCCGATCAGAAGGTTGGTTCGAATCCCCACGACTAAATGACTAAATAACAACAAACAACAACGTTTCCAAGCACAATTCAAAGTGTTGGTTGTTGTTTAGTCATTTAGTTGTGTCAGCCTCTTCGTGACCCCATGGCGAAGCGACCAGCATGAGTTTGACCAAACTGCGGGAGGCAGTGGAAGACAGGAGTGCCTGGCATTCTCTGGTCCATGGAGTCACAAAGAGTCAGACACGACTAAATGACTAAACAACAACAAATTCTTTGAAGGAGAACTACCTGAAAATGATTCACAGATTGTATTTAACTCCGAGTTGGCTTGCTAAGATGTACAAGACAGAATCAGATACGTGTAGGAGTTATAAAGAATAGGAGGGAACGTTCTGTCATATGTGATGGACATGTAAAAGGGTAAAAGAGTATTGGGAAATGATCTATAATGTATTGAAAGAAATGATTAAAAGTACTTTCCCAAAAAATTCCAGAGTTCTTTCTGTCAGCAATAATTCAGACTGAAATCCCCAGGTGTCAGAAAAGGTTATTTATGTATGCAACAACTGTGGCCCGTGTTTTGTTAGCCCCAAAATGGAAAATGAGCGAGGTACCAACCAAAAAAGAATGGCACCTTAAGTTGACAGAATATGCACAATTTGCAAACTTAACCTATCGAATAGGAGAACAAGAAGAACATATGTTTAAAGGTTGGAAAAGGTTATTGAATACATGTAAAATAATTGTATACAGCCAGGCATGGCCAAACTTGGCTTTCCAGATGTTTTGGGACTACAACTCCCCTCATCCCTAGCTAACAGGACCAGTGGTCAGGGATGATGGGAATTGTAGTCCCAAAACATCTGGGGGGCCAAGTCTGACCATGCCTGTATACAGCTGAAAACTCTGGCAGTATTAAGATAAATTCAAGAGTGTAAATAAGTTTTGATGGATGTAAGATAGGAAAACTGATTGGTATAGTTTTTGTAAAATATGCAGGGATTTAAGATATGTAAAATGAACCATGGAAAGAGAAGCAGGGAAGCCACTGATATATTTTAAGGGTTTAAATGAGTATTTGAAATTGTAAAACAGAAAATTTAATTAAAAATATTTTTTTAAAGAAAAGTGTCAGACTCCACCAACTAAGTCAGTGTTTTCACTCACTCACATAAATCCTTCTTCTGCCTTGCACCCAGTGCACCCCAGTGCATCCCAGTGCAGCCACTCCAATCCCTATTGGGCTTAGGACTGCATATTGGGCACCCCTGTTGCATAACTTAGACAAGTCGCCAGATCTGGGAGGCATCCAGTCACAAAATTGGGAAGCATAGGGAGAAGACTTAAGCGGGGACATGATAAAGGTTTTTAAACTTTACAGAGAAACTAGGTAGAAGACAGTTTCTGTCCTCCCTCTCTCATATTACCATAACTCGGGTTCGTTCCATGAAATTTGTCGGCAACAGATTCGGGATCGGCAAAAGGAAATACAGTCATACCTCATGTTATGTCCGCTTCATGTTACGTTCTTTCAGGTTATGTCCCGCGGCGACCCAGAAGTACCAGAAAGGGTTACTTCTGGGTTTCGCCGCTCGCGCATGTGCAGGTGTGCAAAATGACGTCACGCGCATGCGCAGAAGCAGCGAATCGCAACCCGTGAGTGCGCAGACACGCCGCTGCGCATTGCGTTCCTTTCATGTTGCAAACGGACCTCTGGAACGGTTCCCGTTTGCAACCAGAGATACCACTGTACGTCTTCACACAATAAAGGATAAACATATGGAATCTGATGCTATGAGAAGCCAAAGCTTTTGAAAATAAAACCAGCACCCCAAACCCACACGTTGCCCCCCAAGCTAAGACCCCCTGATGTTCCTACAAGCCTTGCCTCTGAAAGGCACATGCATGCACATGTTCATGGAGGGCGCATGGAGAGCAGGGGTCTCCTGCTCTGATGTCGAACAGATGTGAGCTTGGAGAGAAGTTTGCAGTGGGAGGTTAAAGATCTTGCCAGTTAATGAGTTTTCTGAACATTTGCATAGCAATCACAAGAGCGTGCAACTTTCTCATTAAAAACCGCTGAACGATATGAATGCTGCTGATGGATCTGTCAGCGAGGGTATCGCGCACTAAATCTACCAGCGGGAAAAAGACAAACTGGCTTGAGATATCGCCCAGGAAAACAGCATGTGGCTCCTCATCTCCTCTGGGAATTATTTCAGAACTTTGTTGCACAGCCATGGAGATGGTGTTTCTGGTTTTATTATTGTCGGTGGTGATGGTAGTCTAATCATAGGATCGTAGAGTTGGAAGGGACCCTGAGGGTCATCTAGTCCAACCCCCTGCAATGCAGGAATCTGCGGATGCCCCATACAGGAATCGAACCTGGAACCTTGGCATTATCAGCAGCATGCTCTAACCAACTGAGTAGCAGTCCTTTTAAGAGCAGTTCCGCAGAATTTCTAACAGGAGAAGGGGCTGTGTGGGAGGGTGCTTTTCCTTAAAATATCCAAGTGATCCACTGATCCGGTGGGTGGTGAAGGAGGAGGAGGAGGAAGGGATGGGAAAGGAGAAAATAGCCCGTACAGTGTAGCTTTCTTTTTCCACCCCTGCATCTAGCTAGCTACTCACTCACTCAGATGTTTAAAGGGCTTTGCAAGTCTCCCTGTGCTCCAATATCAGGCATTTAATTCCCCACCAAAATAATCTTTATTAGTTTTCCGGTTGCATACTCCACATGCACACAATGTGTTGCATTTTACATTTATACTTGCTCCTAAGCGTTGCCTTCCCTCCTTCCTTCTTCTGTTTTTTTTCAATCCTTTTTGTATATTGTTATTCATTTTCCATATTTGTCCATAGTATATCGATGCTGTGGGTTAAACCACAGAGCCTAGGACTTGCCGCTCAGAAGGTCGACACTTCGAATCCCTGCGACGGGGTGAGCTCCCGTTGCTCGGTCCCTGCTCCTGCCAACCTAGCAGTTTGAAAGCACATCAAAGTACAAGTAGATAAATAGGTACCGCTCCGGCAGGAAGGTAAACGGCATTTCCGTGTGCTGCTCTGGTTCGCCAGAAGCGGCTTAGTCATGCTGGCCACATGACCCGGAAGCTGTACGCCAGCTCCCTCGGCCAGTAAAGCGAGATGAGCACCGCAACCCCAGAGTCGGCCACGACTGGATCTAATGGTCAGGGGTCCCTTTACCTCTACCTTTAGGAGTCTCAAAGCGGCTAACATTCTCCTCTCCCTTCCTCCCCCACAACAAACACTCTGTGAGGTGAGTGGGGCTGAGAGACTTCAAAGAAGTGTGACTGGCCCAAGGTCACCCAGCAGCTGCATGTGGAGGAGCGGAGACGCGAACCCGGTTCCCCAGATTACCCTATGTAAAAACCATATGTAAAAATGGCCATTTGTTTGCTCTCTGACGCCATCTGGTGTTGCATGTTTATAACGTGTTCAAAGCGTTGGGTTTTTTTTTTACTAATGTAGCTGAGTCCATTGTCTCCTTTACTGAGGAATAAATGCCATGAAAAATTCCAACATGGCAAGCCAGTTGAGTAGAGATGATGTCCAAGGAAGATTAGCGAAGAGGGAGATCAAAGTCTAGCTAGAAAAAACCGCAGCAGCTAGCAACTCCCAGCAGAAAAGTGTACTGGCCCCTTTTTTCTCCTGCAAAAAAAAAACCCCACACACATCTGGCTTTGTACTGTCATGTCTCTTGCAATCCTTTCGCTTGTTTGCACTGTGGGTTGAGCTCTATTCAGCAGCTTCTCGGCTCGCGCTCAGAACAAGCTCTCCTTTTGCCACAGCCGTCAAGCCGAGAGAAGCTTCAAAGGGCTATTCTTCTCCCTGACAAAAGGAGGGGGGAAACTGGAGCCTCGCTAGTTCTGTAGATGGCCCACAATTTAGAAGGAACATCCGTGCGCACGCTTTGGAAATCGCTGCTGTGAGAATGCAGTGCTTTCGCACCATTGTGTACCTCCCGAGTGACGATGACACACAACAGACACTAATGGGGTGTCATCAGAAAGGGGACAATGCACAAGAATTTTTAATCTTGCAGAAGGAGCTAAAAATGGATGCAACCCGGTGAGAAAGAGAGAGAAAAGCTCTTTTGCGGATATTACTTATTTATCTTGATGGAGTAGCCTCTTTTCCCCGCTTTGAAACATGATTCCCTTGTTTGCATGTTTAAGGCAGTAGCTCTTTTTGGCACCTCAGACCACGTGAAAATTGCTGATTGCAGCTGGTGGTTTTTTATTCTGCTTCTTGTTCTTAGGCAAGAAGCATATTCCTTAAAAAATAATAATGAGGTTTATAGAGAAAACTACAAAACTTAATATCTTTCCCCCCTTTTTTAACCAAATGAAGACATTTATCTAGATACAATAAGAACACAAAAAAGGTGGAGGGAAAGAAATAGAGAAAGGGAAAGAAATAAAAAATAGTAGAAAAGAGGTTTAAAAAGAAAGAAAAATAAGATTCCGAAAATAAAGAACTTCCGATTCTTCATCTGTCCACTATATGAAAACAATATTCATTTTGTCCAATCCGATATAACACCCAAATAAAGCCACTTTCTATAAACAAGCATGATCTTCAATCCTCAGAGTCCTCAAAGTCGAAGCGTATTCTTAACTCAAATTGTAATCATGCAACCGTTGTGATCGTAAATACCATTGCCGTGCTTATTCTGAAAGTCAGAAAACATAAATAGCTTTCAGATCATCTGTTTTGCGTGCAGAAGGTCCCAGGTTCAGAGCTGCTGAAAGTCAGTGTAGGCAATACTAAGCTAGATCCATGACTCAAATTCAGGGGCGGAGGGAGGGGGTGCGGTGGAGGTGGGGGGGGGGCGCCCCGGGTGTCTTCACTGAGGGGGGTGACATTTGGCAGTCATGGGCGGCGCGCTGAATGTCCGCCATTAGCAGCTCACTCTGCCCCTGACTGCTCGGATTAATAATAATAATTTATTATTTATACCCCACCCATCTGGCTGGGTTTCCCCAGCAACTCTGGGTGGCTTCCAACAGAATATTAAAATACAATAGTCTATTAAACATTAAAAGCTTCCCTAAACAGGGCTGCCTTCAGATGTCTTCTAAAAGTCTGGTAGTTGTTTATTTTCTTGACATCTGATGAGAGGACTTTCCACAGGGCAGGTGCCACTACAGAGAAGCCCCTGTGCCTTGTTCCCTGTAACTCGGCACTGGACCTCAGTGTCTGGGCAGAACGATGGCGATGGAGACGCTCCTTCACGTATACTGGGCCGAGGCCGTTTAGGGCTTTAAAGGTTAGCATCAACACTTTGAATTGTGCTCGGAAACGTACTGGGAGCCAATGTAGGTCTTTCAAAACTGATGTTATGTGGTCTCGGCGGCCGCTCCCAGTCACCATTTTAGCTGCTACATTCTGGATTAGCTGTAGTTTCTGGGTCACCTTCAAAGGTTGCCCCACATAGAGCGCATTGCAGTAGTCCAAGCGGGAGATAACCAGAGCATGCACCACTCTGGCGAGACAGTCTGCAGGCAGGTAGGGTCTCATCCTGTGTACCAGATGGAGCTGGTAGACAGCTGCCCTGGATACAGATTTGACCTGTGCCTCCATGGACAGCTGTGAGTCCAGAATGACTCCCAGGCTGCGCACCTGGTCCTTCAGGGGCACAGTTACCCCATTCAGGACCAGGGAGTCCTCCTGTACCCCCAAAACAGTACTTCTGTCTTGACTTTGCACCAATGTTCCTCTAGGCAGAGTCCAGTGTGGATTTTGTGGAATCTTTGGCAGTCTTTCCTTCTTCCTCTTACAGAGCTACGATTCCCAGAGTGGTTTAAGACTCAAATCCCCAAGGGTGGCGTGAGGGTGCCCTGTTTGGGTGGTTGCCTCTGTGGGAAGCAGGTGCCCCACAGAGTCCCGGCTCCGCTTTGATTTCCACAGGCCCCTTTTAGGAGTTCCTCCCCGCCCTCCTAATTCCCTCACATATCCTTTTCTTGAAACAGAGAGACCCAGGAAAACAGAGCGCTGTGCTCTAATGGCCTCCTGCCAGGCAAGGAACGGAGCAGAATAATTGAATTGCTGGCTTCACGCAGAAGAGGGACGTTCTGCCTTTTGTCCTTAACGTTTGGCCCGTCCGTTCCAAAAGTCATTTCTCTAATCCGGTCCCCACACCCGAACGCACACACGCTCCGAATCCTTTTATGCCTCACCAGAAGCAAACAACAAGCATCTCTCATCATGTCCGTTAGCATTAAGGCAGACTTGAGGGTTTCCTTCCAGAGAAAGGGATTTTACTCTCACATAGAACAGTTGGAAGGGGTGCAGGAAAGGTGGGATATTCAAATAGAATCACATGGAATTATGAGGATTATTTGCTGTCCAAGTAGATTCAGTGGAAGCTCACCTTGGTGGGTGAAGCAAGTCCAGGACCTGTTCACATTCTTGTTTTTATTATTATTATTATTATTATTATTATTATTATTATTATTATTATTTACCTCCTGGTTTAATTCTGCTTTTTTATGCTGCGAACCACCTTGAGATCTTCAGATGAATGGCGGTATCGCAAATTCAACAGGTAAATAAATAGGAAGAAATGCCTCCTGCAGTTCTGGGGTTTACCACTTGGGGGAGCTGCACATGGTTTCAGCGACTCCCAACAAAGGAGTCTCTCTAGGACAGGCTTCCTCAACCTCAGCCCTCCAGATGTTTTTGGCCTACAACTCCCATGATCCCTAGCTGGCAGAACCAGTGGTCAGGGATGATGGGAATTGTAGTCTCAAAACATCTGGAGGGCCGATGTTGAGGAAGCCTGCTCTAGGAGATGCTGTGTGGATGGCTGCTGGTTTAGATGGCTAGAAAAAGAAAAAAGGAGATAAATTCATGGAGGAGAAATGACAGTGAGCTTCCATGTTCTGAGGCAATGTACCTCTGAGTAATAGAGACTTGAAGGCGGGGCAGGAACCATGCCGACAGCTACCATTTCCATGTCCAGTTTGAGAGCCTGGTTGGCTTTGGTTGGGAATAATATGCTGCAGAAAGTGGAGGACAGCTCAATTGGTAGACCACGAGACTCTTGATCTCAAGGTCATGGGTTCGAGTCCCATGTTGGACAAAAGATGCCTGCATTGCCTGGGGTTGGTCTGGATGACCCTCGTGGTTCAAATCTAGAATTCTGTGATGTGATGAAAGGGAAATGCGACCGTGGCTGATGAGGGATTCTAAGCCCTTTTTTACAAATTAAACACTGATGAAACACAGGGTCCTGATGGTATCAGGCTAGAGGGACCTCTCTTGTGGATTTCAGAGACAGAGCATAGCCATTGTAGCTCTTGACAAGCCTCACATCGATGAATTTGTCGATCCTATTATAAAGCCATTCAAGTTGGTGCCTATCGCTGTCTCCTGTGGCGGGGAGTTCCATAAATGATGCATGAAGAAGTACGTTATTTTATTTGTCCCAAATCTTCCTTTTTAAAAACAAAAAACAAAAAAGTCTTTATTAATTTAAAATACAATCATACATTACAGATGGGTACATCAGAGTTGAACCCAAAAAGGAAAAAGGAAAAAAGGGGGGAAAGAAAAAAGACATAAAAAGAATTAACAGTAGCAAAAAAAAAAAACAGTTAAAAAAGCCAATTATTTATATAGCATCATATCCTATCCAATAAAGTCTAATGAAGAAAACTTCCAATCGTTCTCATTGTACTTATTATGCTGTCATGATTTTATCGCACAGTTTATGACATTTTCTATTTATTCCTCTAAGATATTTATTTCGTTAGTTTATTATATTTGTCCCGAATCTTCCAACACTCAGCTTCATTGGATACCAGTAAGTTCTAGTGAGAGAGAGAGAGAGAAAATCTTTTCTCTATTTACTTTCTCCAAGCCATAGTTAATTTTTAAAAACTTCTATCACGTTGCCTCTTACTCGCCCAAGTTCATTTTCCATCCCCAAGGTCTGGGAAAGTGGCCAATCCAATACCAAAAAGGACCTTTGAAATTGCAGGCTCATTAGCTTGACATCTGCTGTGGGGGGAAAACGAGTGGAAAGCATTGTCAAGAATAAAATTACCCAGCGCGTCGAAGAATGAGCCTCGCTGACAAAGAATCAGCATGGCTTCGGCGACGTTGAGTCCTGTCTAACCAGCCTTTCAGTGTTACACGTGGCGTACTTGCATTTTCAAAAAGAAATCGTTTGATGAGGTTCTTTACGAAAAAGAAAACTCCTCCTGAGTAAAATTCGGCAGCCATGAGATGAAGAGGACAGGTTCTCTTATGGGTCAGACACAGACGAATCATAGAACTGAAGAATTGTAGAGTTGGAAGGGACCCCACGGGTCATCTAGTCCAACCCCTTGCAATGGAGGAAACTCAACGAAAGCATCTATTTCAGATGGCCCACCAACCTCTGCTGAAAAATGTCCAAGGAAGGAGAGTCCACAACCTCCTGAAGGAGACTGTTCCACTGCCAAACAGCTCTTCCTGTCAGAAAGTTTTTCTGATTTTTACTTGGAATCTTCTTTCTTGTAACTTTCTTGTAGCTTATGCCTTATGAGGAACGGCTAAGGGAGCTGGGCATGTTTAGCCTGGAGAAGAGGAGGTTAAGGGGTGATATGATAGCCATGTTCAAATATATAAAAGGATGTCACATAGAGGAGGGAGAAAGGTTGTTTTCTGCTGCTCCAGAGAAGCGGACATAGAGCAATGGATCCAAACTACAAGGAAGAAGATTCCACCTAAACATTAGGAAGAACTTCCTGACAGTAAGAGCTGTTCGACAATGGAATTTGCTGCCAAGGAGTGTGGTGGAGTCTCCTTCTTTGGAGGTCTTTAAGCAGAGGCTTGACAACCATATGTCAGGAGTGCTCTGATGGTGTTTCCTGCTTGGCAGGGGGTTGGACTCAATGGCCCTTGTGGTCTCTTCCAACTCTATGATTCTGTGATTCTGTGATTCTGTGATTCTATGATTCTATGATTCTATGATTCTAACTTGAATCCTACCCTCCGGAGCAGAAGAAAACAAGCTTGTTCCCTCCTCCATGTGACAGCCCTTGAGATAGTTGAAAATGGCGACTGGTGGTTAATTTTCAAGGTAAAAGTTCAGATTATCAGTGAGGAGTCAGCCCCACACAAACCCTGCTCTCTGGCTGTGGTGGAATAGCAGAGCAGCTGGATCGGGGGAACTCAATGAGGCTTGGAAATCAGAAGTCACCAGTTTTAGCTTATCAGCCTCTAGTGAACACCATTGCTGTGTTATTTCAGTCTAATACAGCAAAATGGTAGATGTGGACCAGAAAGACACGGAGCTCACACACACACTCAGCCATGAAACTGGCTAGGCGACCATAGAATCATAGAATCATGGAATCATAGAGTTGGAAGAGACCACAAGGGCCATCGAGTCCAACCCCCTGCCAAGCAGGAACCACCATCAGACCACTCCTGACATATGGTTGTCAAGCCTCTGCTTAAAGACCTCGAAAGAAGGAGACTCCACCACACTCCTTGGCAGCAAATTCCACTGTCAAACAGCTCTTACTGTCAGGAAGTTCTTCCTAATGTTTAGGTGGAATCTTCTTTCTTGTAGTTTGGATCCAAAAAGGATGTTACTTTTTTTTCTGTATGCCACAACAGCTGCGAGAATATTGCTAGCGAAGAATTGGAAGAAACACAATTTACCAACTATCGAAGAATGGCAGATGAAGATGATGGACTATACGGAACTTGCTGAACTGACATGGAGACTCTGAGACCAGAGAGAGGAGATGGTGGAAGAAGACTGGAAGAAGTTTAAGGAATATTTGAAAAACTATGTTAATATTTAAATCTTTGAATAGCTTTGAATAGGCTGTAGGGTTAGAAGTAGAAGATAGTGTATTTTAAAATAGTATTATTTGTAAGTGATAAAATGTGAAGTTATTTTAAGTGTGATTAAAGAAAAAGATGGTTAGAAACTATGATATATGTAAACTGCTAAAGATGAAGTAAAATGAAAATCAGATAGGTGGGACCTGGGGAAGTCCACTTAACAATGTTTAGAAAAATAAGGATATGACAAGAATTTGTTTGTTTGTGTTCTTTGTTGTTGTTGTTGTTTAGTCGTTTAGTCGTGTCTGACTCTTCGTGATCCCATGGACCAGAGCACGCCAGGCACTCCTGTCTTCCACTACCTCCCGCAGTTTGGTCAAACTCATGCTGGTAGCTTCGAGAACACTGTCCCACCATCTCGTCCTCTGTCGTCCCCTTCTCCTTGTGCCCTCTATCTTTCCCAACATCAGGGTCTTTTCCAGGGAGTCTTCTCTTCTCATGAGGTGGCCAAAGTCTTGGAGCCTCAGCTTCAGGATCTGTCCTTCCAGTGAGCACTCAGGGCTGATTTCCTTCAGAATGGAGAGGTTTGATCTTCTTGCAGTCCATGGGACTCTCAAGAGTCTTCTCCAGTACCATAATTCAAAAGCATCAATTTTTTGGCGAGCAGCCTTCTTTATGGTCCAGCTTTCACTTCCATACATCACTACAGGGAAAACCATAGCTTTTACTATACGGACCTTTGTTGGCAAGGTGGTGTCTCTACTTTTTAAGATGCTGTCTAGGTTTGTCATTGCTTTTCTCCCAAGAAGCATTGCTGTGTTATTTCAGTCTAAATACAGCAAAATGGTAGATGTGGACCAGAAAGACATGGAGCTCACACACACACTCAGCCATGAAACTGGCTAGGCGACCAAAAAGGATGTTACTTTTTTTCTGTATGCCATAACAGCTGTGAGAATATTGCTAGTGAAGATTTGGAAGAAACACGATTTACCAACTATCGAAGAATGGCAGATGAAGATGATGGACTATACGGAACTTGCTGAACTGACAGGGAGACTCTGAGACCAGAGAGAGGAGACGGTGGAAGAAGACTGGAAGAAGTTTAAGGAATATTTGAAAACATATGCTTGGGGAAGCCCACTTAACAATGTTTAGAAAAATAAGGATATGACAAGAATTTGTTTGTATTGTTTGTTTGTTTGTGTTCTTTATTTGTGTTATAAAATGAATAAAAAAATTTGGAAAAAAAGAAAGAAAGAAACTGGCTAGGCGAGATTGAGCCCAGCAAGGCTTTCCCTGTCTCAACCCAGCCTACCTTGCAAGGCCGTTGTGAGGATAAATTGGGATCTTTCCCCTGAGCACCTGGGCTATAATTAGACATGATCAACTAATAATCTCTCATTCCTCTGAACAGTCTGAGCGTCCTGCAAGCCAGATGGGGAGATGAATCATCTTGCGTATTTTTAAGAAGATTGCAAGGCACATGCTAATAAGTCAGGATATTTCTGGGCCCACATCTTATCGTCAGCTTCCTCCATTCTGATTCCCGGGAGGGAAAGTTCTTGGCAAAGAGACCGTCCTCGCAGTAAACAGCGACTTTACTATTAACAGGTACCTCGTAGGATCACACGGAGAAGACTGCCTGCTCCTCCATCGACGTGGACAGCTTTTTGAGAGTGTCCGTGCTTGTGCCTGTTGCTGTTTGTAAACCGCCCTATACCTGCTGGTCTCAGGGCAGTTCACAAGATATAACAACAACAACAACAACAATAATAATAATTTATTATTTATACCCCGCCCATCTGGCTGGGTTTCCCCAGCCACTCTGGGCACCTTTCAACAGAATATTAAAATACAATAGTCTATTAAACATTAAAGCTTCCTTAAACAGGGCTGCCTTCAGATGTCTTCTAAAAGTCTGGCATTTGTTTTTCTCTTTGACATCTGGTTTGAGGGCGTTCCACAGGGCGGGTGCCACTACCAAGAAGGCCCTCTGCCTGGTTCCCTGTAACTTGGCTTCTCACAGCGAGGGAACTGCCAGAAGGCCCTCAGCGCTGGAGCTCAGTGTCCGGGCTGAACGATGGGGGTGGAGACACTCCTTCAGGTATACTGGACCAAGGCCGTTTAGGGCTTTAAAGGTCAGCACCAACACTTTGAATTGTGCTCGGAAATGTACTGGGAGCCAGTGTAGGTCTTTCAGGACCGGTGTTATGTGGTCTCCGCGGCCGCTCCCAGTCACCAGTCTAGTTGCCGCATTCTGGATTAGTTGTAGTTTCTGGGTCACCTTCAAAGGTAGTCCCACATAGAGCGCATTGCAGTAGTCCAAGCGAGAGATAACCAGAGCGTGCACCACTCTGGCGAGACAGTCTGCGGGCAAGGAGGGTCTCATCCTGCGTACCAGATGGAGCTGGTAAACAGCTGCCCTGGACACAGAATTGACCTGCACCTCCATGGACAGCTGTGAGTCCAGAATGACTCCCAGGCTGCACACCTGGTCCTTCAGGGGCACAGTTACCCCATTTAGGACCAGGGAGTCCCCCACACCTGCCTTCCCCCCGTCCCCCAAGAACAGTACTCCTGTCTTGTCAGGATTCAACCTCAATCCATTAGCCGCCATCCATCCTCCAACCGCCTCCAGACACTCACACAGGACCTTCACCGCCTTCACTGGTTCTGATTTGAAAGAGAGGTAGACCTGGGTTTCATCCGCATACTGATGAACCCCCTGATAAAAGACAGAATAAAAAGAACAACCATCTCCTCCACTCCAGGGGGTTGGACTAGATGGCCCCTTGGTCCCTTCCAACTCTACAATTCTATGAATCCAATAATCCCCCTCTCCTCCCCTGTGATTCACGCAAGCCTGCACTTATCATAACCTTCCAGGTTGAATGCAGCCCTCCAGCCACATTTTACAATCACCGGGACATCAGAAGCTGCCTTTCTGCTGAACCAGACATTGCTCCATCTAGCTATTGTCTGCACTCGCTGGCAGCAGCTCTCCAAGGTTTCACACCTGCAGTGGCACCGACTTGCACAGAAAAAAGAAGAAGTTAAAGGACCCCTGGACAGTTAAGTCCAGTCAAAAGCGACTCTGGGGTTGCAGCGCTCATCTCACTTTCAGGCCGAGGGAGTCGGCGTTTGTCCACAGGCAGCTTTCTGAGCCATGTGGCCTGCAGGACTAAACCGCTTCTGGCGCAACGGGACACTGTGACGGAAACCAGAGCGCACGGAAATGCCGTTTATCTTCCCGCTACAGTGGTACCTATTTATCTACTTGCACTGGTGTGATTTCAAACTGCTAGGTGGGCAGGAGCTGGGACTGAGCAACGGGAGCTCACTCCGTCACGGGGATTCGAACCGCCGACCTTCTGATCAGCAAGTCCTAGGCTCTGTGGTTTAACCCACAGTGCCACCCGCGTCCCTCGCTAAAATGTTAAGCCACCTTCAAGACCGATTCCTGACTAGGCAAAGGCAGACTGTGGTTCCTGCCAAGAGCTGGAGTCAACGCGGCTGGAGTCAATGCGGGAAGGTAAACGGTGTTTCCGTGCGCTGCTCTGGTTCGCCAGAAGCGGCTTAGTCCTGCTGGCCACATGACCCGGAAGCTGTACGCCGGCTCCCTCGGCCAGTAAAGTGAGATGAGCGCAGCAACCCCAGAGTCGGCCACGACTGGACCTAATGGTCAGGGGTCCCTTTACCTTTTAACATTTTAGCACCCAAAGCAGATGAGAGGATGCACCAGAGCTCGGTGTTGGAGCATCTGCTTTGCATGCAGAAGGTGCCAGGGTCAGATCCTCCAAGTGTCCCTTCTTTCCAGGGACAGTCCTGGATTTACAGAAGCCTTCCCAGTTTCTGATCCGATCCCGGAATGTCCTGCTTTTCCTTAGGACATCCCTAGTTTCATTGAAGAAATGTTGGCGGGTATGGTAGGATGTCCCTGTTTTCATTGGTGATGTGTTGGAGCAGATGGAATAGGATGTCCTTATTTTCATTGGAGAAATATTGGAGGGTATGGAATAGGATGTCCTTATTTGCATTGGAGAAATGTTGGAGGGGATGGAATAGGATGTCCTTATTTGCATTGGAGAAATGTTGGAGGGGATGGAATAGGATGTCCTTATTTGCATTGGAGAAATATTGGAGGGTATGGAATAGGATGTCCTTATTTGCATTGGAGAAATGTTGGAGGGGATGGAATAGGATGTCCTTATTTGCATTGGAGAAATGTTGGAGGGGATGGAATAGGATGTCCTTATTTGCGTTGGAGAAATGTTGGAGGGGATGGAATAGGATGTCCTTATTTGCATTGGAGAAATGTTGGAGGGGATGGAATAGGATGTCCTTATTTGCATTGGAGAAATGTTGGAGGGGATGGAATAGGATGTCCCCAGCATGTGCAGAGGGCTCAATACGTAGCAACTTCCTGTGATCCTAAAGCAGCTTACGGAAACCCATGATAGAAACAAAAAGAGAGATCATCACAGAGCAGCAATAAAAGCTGCCAATCTGAAACAGCAGCCAATTTAAAGGTGGGCTTCATCAGGCACATTGAAAGCATGTTGATGGGCAGCGCATTTGCTTCTAAGCAGAGCTGTGTGCGTTGCAGGACGGTGCTACTTAAGAAGAATATATGTTATACATTATACATAAAGTCTCGTTCAAACACAAAGACCGTTTGATCGGTGAAAGAGACGAGTTTTCTAAATGCTCCTCTGGGAATTGTCAAACTGCTGCTTGCTGGGTTATTTGTTCGAAAGACCATTTTCGAGCACACAGAAAAAAGGAAAGAAAACCAGAGGTGTCTGAGAAGGGGCTGAGGAGATGGGGCATTCACATTTTTTATTTTGCTTCCCACCTGCTGCTGATCAATTTGTGGCGGGCAAAGGGGAAATCTCTTTTAGATGCATCTCATACACTTCCTGTGGATCTCACTAGCAGAAAGGGAACAGTTGGCTACCAAAGACATTTTCCACTTTAATTTTACTTCATATGCTCTGTGGATAACTTTCAGCATTGAACACCACAGGCCTCGAACACAGGCCTGGCTTAGATTCAGCCCTGCAATGTGGTAGCCAGGAGAGAAATTTGATAGTACAGCTTAGGTTTTACAAGATCCTCTTTTTTCCTGACACTTTGGGAAAGTTTACACTTTGCACAATATTATTAGGGATAGAATATATACATACATAATTTAAAAACCCATAAAATCAGACATAAGAGGAAAAGGGGGGGGGCATCTAAAATAGCATTGTAAGGGGAAAAAACCTTTAAATTTTAAATAATATTTGACAATGCAGAAATGCTTTATATATCCATAGCAGGTTTCTCACGACTGAAAACTTTTGATTTTGCAACGCTGAGGTTTTGTTATGGTGACAAGTATGATCAAATTAACCAGCTCCCAAATCTTAACAAGTGAAGTCATCCTTTTTAGGTCTTAGGTGGGGTTTGGGGGGGGTCGCGTGTTCAGATGATCCATGTAGACTTCAATATATAAAGAAAGGGTTCTCATATAAAGAAGGTATATTTTTAGTCTGGCTGAAAGGAAACGATAGCAGGTCTTGGTTTACTTGCAGATGAAAGACTTTAACTGCCAGCTACCACCATTCGCTCCTGCGAGGTTCCTGCGAGGCGTCTCCACTTCGCTTTCCTCGATGCTCCCTCGAAAAAACCAGCAAAAGAAGTGTGACAGAATCGATTGCACCTTCGTGGCAATTCTTGCAGCCCTGACAAGGCTCGTTTCCTTCCTCGCACAGCTCGCCTCTAGCAGTCCAGGTTGCTGATGCCCTGGCAAGGAAGGATAGAATGGGAGAGACCCAGATTCTCTTTCTGCTCAGGGAAATGAGACGAGATTCCCCAGGCTGTTCTCCCTGAGTTTTTTGCAGCCGCGGCAAAGACCAGCCTGGTGTTTCCTTGCCACTCTCTGTGTGTCTGCAGCAGAATGATGCTTAGGAGGGGAGGGGGAGAGGGGGGAGAGAGAGAGTTGAGGGAGGCTGCCTCTTTGCATCTTCTCCTCCTGCTGTGGCAGTTCTTAGCTTGCCCAGGAAATAGAAGCAGCCTCCAGAGGATGTAACCTGGCGACCTGGAACCATCATTTCCACTCTTGGATCTTTCTCAGGGAACGCTTGGACCACTGAAAGTCAGGCTTGAAGAGTCTCCAGCAATTTCAAAAAAGGTGAAGGGACTCTGTGCTCCTGGACAGAAGATGTCCATCTCAAGAGACCAGGCAAAAGCCATCTCCCGCCTGACATTTCTTCCTCCTCGCCGCCTTAGAGGTGAGACTTCTTTTTCCCATTCTTTCGCAGGAAGGGTATCTGAAGTTATCAGAGGGGCAGCCTCTCATGCAGAAAGCCAATCTCAGCCTGGGATTTTGCAGGGCACAGTGGGGGGAAGGGGAGAAGTTGTGCTTCTTCTGAAGTAGATGTTTGGCATTTGTTTAAAGTGTTTTTAAGGGGAGTGGGCAGGAGAGAGACTTTTGAGAAGATGCATCTCTCTCCGAAAGAGCGCAGCCGATTCATTGTTAACAGCCGAGGGAGACGAGACAGAGAGATGCGAGTACTAATGGGCACTTGGGAAGATGTCTAACCGGGGGTGATGTTGGATGTTGTGGGGTGCAGATGTTGTTGCACTGCCCTAATGCTTTGCATGCGTGGCGCGCATGAAATCTAAAATGGTCCAAGCATCCGTAGTGTTTAAAGAGATGGGATTTGGGAGAGCGATGTCTATTGGGAGTGCCAACGTCTGTTGGGAGTGCCAACTCTCTTAAGAGAAACGAGGCGCCTAAAGGTCCTAAAGTCTGACCCCCACAAGCTCCCACTCTCCTACACATCCCACTTGCAAATCAAACCTTTGCTAGATCTCACGTTGGCTGAAGACGTCCAATCTAGACTTGTTTGCTGCCAAGTTCAAATGCCCTCTCTGCGGTTGGCAGCCCATCCCTGTTGCCTTCAGACGGTGTCCCTAAATATCATTTTATTCAGCTGCTGGCTGTGGTAGGCCAGTTCGCCCCACCTAGAGCTTGCCAGTTGTTTTGTACTACAACTCCCATCAGCTGGGACTGGTGGGTGTAGTCTAAAGATAGGGAGTGCACCAAGTCAAGGAAGGCTCTTCTAGGCTATATAGGGCCATTGAGTTCCTTAATGCAAACCTTGTTAAATAGAGGGCATATTGTTTAATACTTGCACAGTAGCATTTGTGTAAAATGAGGTCCCTGGTCTCAAGGACCTTCCAGTGTAAATACCAGGATGTGGGTGAAAGGCAGAAAAAAGTTGAGGAAGGGATACCATGAGGGCTATGAACATAATTATGTTTGCGTGCTAGATTAGAAGCCTTATTGCCACTGCTCAGTTTTCGGAACTTCTTGATGATTAGAATTCATTGTCTGTCATGATAATCTCTCTCTCTCTCTCTCTCTCTCTCTCTCTCTCTCTCTCTAAATTTTAACTCACCAATTTGATTTATCTGTACTTCTGATTATCTGAACAATTCAGATGTCTTGGGCTATTTTGCCGAAGGAGAATTTTCTCTCTCTGTGTGTGTGTGTACCTTTGCAATATGTATCAATTAATTCACACTTGAATACATAAAATCAATCCAATATTAGACTTTCCAACTCCTTCCCACATCCCTTCCCAGGGACTAGGCTGCAACATTTAATCTAGTTCCCTAATTAGAGAAGAAAGAATGCGGGGGATGGGGAGGTCCCTTAATGAAAGTGACATCCCTTCTCACTCCAGCAAATCACGTTCTCTTTTGAAGTCTTCTAAAATCAGTCATGAATGGGACCAGGCCATTTCTGCCACCTTCCGCTCCAGCCACCGGTGACCCAAATGCTGGTTTGGAAGAGGTACCTGCAAAGGAAACAGGGGGAAAAATGGATCTGAGATAAAGGCAACACCTTGCTTGGAGAAACTGCTGGGTGACCCTAAGCTTGTGACTTCCAACTAAGAGGTTTGCCCAAGCGAGCCCCCTGCAAATGGGTCACTGCCCCATGAACATCAGCCTTGATTCTTCCAAACCTGCCTGCCTTCTTTTGACCAGCCCAGAGGATGGTCTTGCCTGTTTCCTTCTCCTCCTTAGTCTCGTTTTTGCAGGGGGAAATGTAGAATTAATTGGTTCTACCTGTCACTGGCTCCATCTCTGTCTATCATTGGTTCTGTTGGCTTCTCTGCCCCAGCATTGTTTTTATGGTGTAAAAACACAGTAGAGAATGTCCATTTGGATTGTGCCCATTACCTGATGCTATAAAACTGGGGTAGCCAGAATGCTACCTTCCAGATGTTGTTGGATTACACGTGAGGTAATGTGGGGTGTTATGTTCTGAGGCAGCACACGTCTGAGTGAAATTGTGTATATCTGGAGCACCATTGGAAAAGCCCGCAAGCACCCTCTAAACATCTGGAAATCCTTGAAAACCCCCTTTTAAAAAATAATAATCAGCACTTACCATGCCCACCAAACTCCATCACATTCGCTCCCCGCAAGCCTCCTTGCTCAAAGGTTCATAGCAGGGGCAATCAGAATAAGGGCCACTAACTGACGGCTGATTCAGGACTTTAAATTGTGCTCTTATATCAAATTCCCTTTTCTGCGTATACTGTAATGTTTTGCTGTTGCTATGGCCATTGGCCAATGCGGATAAAGTTTTATCTTATCTCCTTGCTCAAACTCCAACACTCCACGGACCTCAAAGGCTGTGGCGTAGGAAGGGGGTGCAGTGGGTGCGGGTCGCCCCAGGTGTCATCACTGAGGGGGTGACAAAATGGCAAAAATATGTATTTTTGAATAATAATAATTCCTGCAACCTCTGCGCCCCCCTCTTCCTACACCACGGCAGGAGCACTCTCCCCTCAAGTGATTTCCAAAAACCAGAAGCATTGTTGCCTCCACTTTGCAGTCAGAGCGCAGCCTTTATGACTAGCAGCCGTTGACAGCCTTCTCCTCCATAAATCTGCCTAATCCAGAGGCGTAGCTAGGTGAGGTGGGGGGGTGGGGGGCACTGGGTGCCAGACCGCGGGGCCTGCATCGTGCCTGAGCCACGCGCCTCTCCTGAGGGGGAGGCGGTTGGCGGACTGCCTGCAAGTTCTGCGCTGCTTTTTCGAGCAGCACGGGGCTTGCTTCTGCCCACCACCTCAGCTGTCCTACAGCTGAGGGGGAGGCTTGGCCCGCCCTGCCCCCACGGGCAGCTTGCCCCGCCCCCCATGGGTGGCTTGCTCCGCCCCCAGTTGCAGGGCACGTGCGTAGCCCCGGGCACCCGAGCGACTAGCTACGCCACTGCTCAAAGGCTGGGGCAAGGGCTCGTAGGATTTCTGTTTTTGCTGTCTCCACAATCTTCCAGGGCTGTCGTCCCCCCCCCCCCCCCCGAATTATTATTTTTATTGATTTTCCAGAATTTTAAACAAACAAACATGTATCTTAACTATACTTAATCCAATCTTAGTAACATTGTTAAATGGCTTCCTCGAATCCCCCCTGACTGAGTTTCATTGTATATCTTTGTAACAGTTTTCCAAAACCAATTTTCTCATAAAATTAACTTAGTCACTTAACATCTTTCTTCCTTTTCATTTTAACTTTAAACATATTATTCTCTAACATCACAGATTTAAATCCTAAGCCTATCTGGTATTTGCAAGTTTTTCCAATTAAGTTATCTTAGCATATTTAACTAAATAGTCTTTGAATTTCATCCAGTCGTTCTGGTACTCCTCCTCCTTCTGGTTGTGGACTCTTCCAGTCATAGAATCATAGAATCATAGAATCATAGAGTTGGAAGAGACCACAAGGGCCATCGAGTCCAACCCCCTGCCAAGCAGGAAACACCATCAGAGCACTCCTGACATATGGTTGTCAAGCCTCTGCTTAAAGACCTCCAAAGAAGGAGACTCCACCACACTCCTTGGCAGCAAATTCCACTGTCAAACAGCTCTTACTGTCAGGAAGTTCTTCCTAATGTTTAGGTGGAATCTTCTTTCTTGTAGTTTGGATCCATTGCTCCGTGTCCGCTTCTCTGGAGCAGCAGAAAACAACCTTTCTCCCTCCTCTATGTGACATCCTTTTATATATTTGAACATGGCTATCATCTCACCCCTTAACCTCCTCTTCTCCAGGCTAAACATGCCCAGCTCCCTTAGCTGTTCCTCATAAGGCATCGTTTCCAGGCCTTTGACCATTTTGGTTGCCCTCCTCTGGACACGTTCCAGTTTGTCAGTGTCCTTCTTGAACTGTGGTGCCCAGAACTGGACACAGTACGCCAGGTGAGGTCTGACCAGAGCAGAATACAGTGGCACTATTACTTCCCTTGATCTAGATGCTATACTCCTATTGATGCAGCCCAGGTCGGCTATTGATGCAGTCAGGTCGGCTAGATCAGAAAAGTCCATCATCTTCATCTGCCATTCCTTTCGGGGCTGTTTTTGCCCCTTTTCAGGCCACATCCAGGTTCACAGCGATGCACACATTCGCGGTTGTGTGTGCCTTGAATGAGCATGAATGGGGAGTTGCCTGTTCAACTTCCATCAGCCCCAAGCAGCATGGAATCATGGGAGAAGTAGCCCAACAACACCTGAAGGCTGCCATATTGACTAACGCTGCAAAAATATGTTGTTTTCAGGGGAAGGGTCCGGCCTCAGAATTTGTGCCCTGCCAGTGTTCAGATTTCCGAAGCAAACAATATTAACAAAGAGAGTGATCCTTTAGTGAGGAGATTTGTTGGGGTGGATTCAGCAGCACCCTTTCCCAACCTTCCAGATATTTTGTACTACAATTCCCATCGCAATGGCCATGGCGACTGGGACTGGCAGGAGTTATAGTTCTACAACAACGAGAGGGCACTCGGCTGGGGAAGGCTGTAACAGTGAAACAGGAAAACGGTAGGCCCAAATGATTGCTGACCTCTCGGTTGCACATCAGAATTTGCACTCAGCTCTCCACAGTGTAGAAGAGCCGATTCGTATCGTAATGACTACATAGAAGAAATCTTCCTGATATTATTAGTGCAGCTATAATATCTAAATGAATCATCAGCACGATTTAGCAGTTTAAGGCACTTCCGATCTACTAAAATGATGCTGTAGGCAGCAGATTTTTTTTTAAAAAAAACATATAATTTTTAATAAAAGGACTTATGGATTTGGATTTGATATCCCGCTTTATCACTACCCGAAGGAGTCTCAAAGGGGCTAACATTCTCCTTTCCCTTCCTCCCCCACAACAAACACTCTGTGAGGTGAGTGGGGCTGAGAGACTTCAGAGAAGAGTGACTGGTCCAAGGTCACCCAGCAGCTGCACGTGGAGGAGCGGAGATGCGAACCAGGTTCCCCAGATTACGAGGCTACCGCTCTTAACCACTACACCACACTGGCTCTCTCTCTTATAAGAATTGCAGGTGGCAAGTACTGTCTTAAAAGCGACATGCCTCTTCTCTTTGAAATGCCGCTTCTTGGAAGATGATACCTGCTATGAGATCATCATCTAGCAAAGAAAGCATGCCTCTCTTTTTGCTTTAGGACAATTCTTTTCAAACATTTCCAGATTTATGTCAGTTTTATTAATGGACCAGTGGGTAATTCAGCTTAACAGCCTTATATTTTACTGTGCCCATTTCATTATGATTGAACTGCACTTGGGGAAACATAGAATATATATTTAAAAAGGAGACGGCTAGGAATAAGGGTTGAAAAGGAGACTGATAACTATGCTCACACGAGCTGTCTTAACTATTTATTCTCTTAGTCGCTGTGCATCCTGAAATTGGGTAATCTTTGCCTGCAGAAGTTAGTCTGCAGTATATAAAGCATGCAACTCACAGATCCACATAAATGCTTTTGCCAACTTCCCCTCTCCTCCATCAGATCAAGGCAGGCTGCCGTCTTTCAAAGCTCCCTAGCTATGAGCTAGCGAGGGAACTAGCTTGAGTTGGCTGAAATCAGCTGTTTGGTTAAGCTGCTGGGGTGTCATGGAATGCTCACAAACATTTCCCAACTGGTTCGAAGTTTCAAGGATTCTCCGCACACAGAGTCCAGGAACAACCGGTGTTGGTGCGAAAGGCCACAATTCCACCATTGGTGAACTCTTAAACTAGTCTCTGCCCAGTCTGGTGCCCTTCAATGTTCCCTGCTCCCTGGTAGCTGTAGTCCAAATCAGCTAGAAGGCACCAGGTTGGCAAAGACTGCCTCAGACCGTGTGTGTATGAGAGTGGCAGGTGAGCAGTGTGTGTGAATGGTGTTTATGGCTGGCTCAAGATTTTATGTTGCCTAAAGCAAAGAAATGGGAAGCGGGTGGCGCTGTGGGTTAAACCACAGAGCCTAGGACTTGCTGATTAGAAGGTCAGCGGTTCGAATCCCCGCGACGGGGTGAGCTCCCGTTCCTCGGTCCCTGCTCCTGCCAACCTAGCAGTTCGAAAGCACGTCCAAGTGCAAGTAGATAAATAGGTACTGCTCCAGCGGGAAGGTAAACGGCGTTTCTGTGCGCTGCTCTGGTTCGCCAGAAGCAGCTTAGTCATGCTGGCCACATGACCCAGAAGCTGTACGCCGGCTCCCTTGGCCAGTAAAGCGAAATGAGTGCCGCAACCCCAGAGTCGGTCACGACTGGACCGAACGGTCAGAGGTCCCTTTACTTTAAAGCAAAGAAGAAGAGTTTGGATTTGATATCCAGCTTTTTCACTACCCGAAGGAGTAGGCCAGATGCCGTCCCCTTATTCCACGTAGGGCAGCAGAGTGGAAGTTAACTCATATTTCAACACCGGCAATGAGACAGGGTTCCCACCCCCACCCCTGAGGCAACTGGTGAGCTTAAGAGCAGCTCTGCTCAGCAGGAATGGCCAGGAATAACCCCTCTCCTAGGCACACCAGCATCTGTTGCCAGAGGCAGCCGAATCAATTGACCTAACGGTAGGGCCGACCCTGATAATTTCTGTATCCGAGTGCTTCATTTTATTTCCGAGTGGGAGAGCATCTGAGAGCATTGGTAGGGAAGCAGACAAAGCACACATCTGCGAATTTGCATCAGCCTCCATTTGCTGCGTCTAACTTGCCGGAGGTTTGTTTTATTTATTTTTTTGCAGCTGAAGCAATTGGCCTGAAATAATAATAAGCTCGTGTCTCTTCTCTACACAGCAGTCTGCTCGAAGCATGTTGGTCAGGATCGGCCCCAGCCCATTTTCGGAACAGCATCTTCTCGCCGTGGAGGATTCGGGTCAGGAGTATTCCACCCGGAAGTCACCCTCAGCTCCATTCATGCCTGAAGGACCCTCCACGTCCCCTGAGCCAGACCTTCTGCTGCCCGCCAATGCCACCAACGCCACGGACTGCGGGGAGGATATACTGCTGTACGGGGACACCGAAAAGGTCATCATCGGGACGGTCCTCTCGGTCATCACTCTGCTGACCATTGCGGGCAACAGCTTGGTCGTCATCTCCGTATGCATCGTCAAAAAGCTCCGCCAGCCGTCCAACTACTTGGTGGTCTCCTTGGCTGCGGCTGACTTGTCTGTGGCCTTTGCCGTCATGCCCTTCGTCATCATCACCGACCTGGTGGGAGGGGAGTGGCTCTTTGGGGAGGTCTTCTGCAACGTCTTCATTGCCATGGACGTCATGTGCTGCACGGCATCCATCATGACGCTTTGCGTCATCAGCGTGGACCGGTAAGGATGGTCGCCTGCTTTACGAATCATAGGCTCACAGAATTGTGTGTGTTTGTGTGCGTATGCGTGTGGAAATGTTCAGTGGAAACAGCAGCAGGGGCAGAAAACAGAGAAGAGACTGTCCAGGTTCATAGAATCATTGGATTGTTGTGGGAATGTTCAGGGATGCAGGAGAGGACATATTGTTTTATTATAGCCTTTCCAACTTGTGTTAACAAGTTTCACAATTTAGCAGAGTAACATTCCCTTTTTTAAACTCAGTGGATGCATTTGCTCAGGCTCGCTAAACCTCTATAATAACTGTTCTGGTATTTCCCCCTTATTCCCTCATAAAAGATAAGACACGACACAGTCTTCTCTAAAAGTATAAAAAGAGTTTACTCACATTCTGCTCACAATCGGATCCCAGAAGGCAGACTTAGCTTAGAAAAGTCACATATACCTGGAAACTATCTCATAAGAAGACAGTCCCTTTGTCCTCTCTTGGCTAGAGGCCAAGAGAGCACCTTTGTCTAAGCAGATGTTGCTCCTTCAACGCATGTAGTCATAGAGAGAGAGATGGCTGCCCTGCCCTGTGCTTTTGTCGTTACCTGCACAGGTGAGGCCACGCCCACCTCTAGTCACATGCAGAGGAAGTCTGTCCCAGCCCAGAAGGAAACAGGCAGTTTACCTGCTGGCTGGACAAACATTCTACCCCATGTGTAAACATGTTCACTCTAGGAATGTTGTACTTGACTGCTCTTGTGTTTCACATCCCACAATGCGCACGTGGCCTTTGCAGGTCATCTAGACCAGCTTTTCTCAACCCAGGGTCCCCAGATGTCATTGGACTACAACTCCCACCATCCCCTGACCACTGTTCCTGCTAGCTAGGGATGATGGGAGTTGAGAAAGGTCTAGATCTGGATCAAAACAGGAAACTCCTGGCTAGAGCATTTGCTACGCAACTCGTTCTGTCGGCGCAAGGATTTGCCCTTGTGCAAAGGAACTTTCTCCCCTCTCCTCCCCCTGTGCACCCCCCCAAAAAAAACTTTCTGAAGCAAATTTGAAGAGGAGGGCATGGAGTGCACTCAGGGGAAGAAGTAGGGGAGAGGTTCCATTTTATGCCTACAAATCCTTGTGTGAACAGAACAAGCGTGTGGGATACCACCCCGGTCCCTGATAATTTCTTGCTGCTGAATGTGAAATGTGTGCTATTGAAGGAGCACCGCTAAATAAGCAACTACCTTATGGATGATGGTCGTGGATGTGGGTGTGCAGCCTTTGCATTCAGATCCTTTTGCTGGATTGGGAACAGTATGAGGATGCGTGAAGATTGAATTCAGATGGGCAGAGCCATTGCTTAGAGGCAGAGCACGTGTCATGCATACAGAAAACCTTAACCAGGCTGATTATTTAGAATCACTGACATTGTCTGGTGCGCTCTGTACTCAGCTGCAAGTAAAACTCGCTCTAAGTTTCTCACTGCAGTACAGGGAAATTAAGAGGATGGTATGCGTGGCCTAAAGGTGACATTTCATGACGGAGGCCACCCGATAGTCTAACCAATTCAGTTGTCTGAGTGTCTTTATTTATGTAGTGAAAAACAGCCACAAGGAGATACCGGCAGGCTTGGGGGGAAATCAGAGACTTGCAGATGTAGGAGCGAGGAGAACATCACCCTTCTAAAAAACAAAACAGCCCAATGAAGATGGCATGTACTCAGTGCCTGCAGAACGTTGAGAGGGGGGAAACTTAATAATAATAATAATAATAATAATAATAATAATAATAATAATTTATTATTTATACCCCGCCCATCTGGCTGAGTTTCCCCAGCCACTCTGGGTGGCTTCCAATTGAGTGTTAAAATTAATACAGCATTAAATATTAAAAACTTCCCTAAACAGGGCTGCCTTCAGATGTCTTTTAAAGAGAAGATAGCTGCTTATTTCCTTCACATCTGAAGGGAGGGCGTTCCACGGGGTGGGCGCCACCACTGAGAAGGCCCTCTGTCTGGGTCCCTGTAACCTCACTTCTCGCAGTGAGGGAAGCGCCAGAAGGCCCTCGGAGCTGGACCTCAGTGTCCGGGCAGAACGATGGGGGTGGAGATGCTCTTTCAGGTATACAGGACCGAGGCTGTTTAGGGCTTTAAAGGTCAACACCAACACTTTGAATTGTGCTCGGAAACGTACTGGGAGCCAATGCAGATCTCTCAGAACCAGTGTTATGTGGTCCCGGTGGCCACTCCCAGTCACCGGTCTAGCTGCTGCATTCTGGATTAATTGCAGTTTCCGGGTCACCTTCAAAGGTAGCGGTTTCAGCTCAGAGAGTATGGAGGATGCCATGGAATGCCAAATTTTTGTAGGGATGGGTTAATGAAAAACTGGGGGTGTGGGAGAGAGAGAGAAGTAATGGACTGGAATATCCGTTTTTCACTTTTCCTTTTTTTATATACATTTTTTATTGGTTTTTTTAACATATCATTTTCAACAATCATATAACATAACTTATTTTCTTATACAATATTTTAGACTTCCGTCAACTCCTCTGATGATTTTTCATTCTCTATCACTTATTCTGCATTTCTTAATTTCTCTATGACTCTTAATTATCATTAACTAATAACTCTCCTCTCTTTCTTGAAATATTTCAAATAGTCCTCCTTACAAAACTTCTCGCAGTCCTACTAGCGTAATCCGTTCATTACAATTACTTTTCCGTTTTTCACTTTTCCATACCAGTTTGTGATTGATTGATTGATTGATTGATTGATTGATTTTTAAGGGGTCTGCACGAAAATTCATCAAAAATTTGAATGCAGTTTTCCCCTATGCACACGTCGATACTTTGAAAGTACAGTACTTTGACACAGAAGCCATGGGCCATACTTCGCTTTGTTGCCTCCTTCGCAAAGCTTTTTTTAAAAATATTTTATTAGGTTTTTTACACAAAAAATGAGACAAAAAACATCAACAACAAAAAAACAAAAAAATACAAAGTTACAAAAACACAGAATAACAAAAAACATCAAAAATAAAAAGCAAAAATAAAAACAATTCCATCTTCATAATATTTCTTGCATTTACTTATTTCTGCGACTTCCCCACGCCTCCCTTCACTGTATTCCAAATCATATATTTAATCAGCAAATCCCTTCCCTCTGTCTTAATTGATCTTTGTCTTAATTTTGGTATCTTCATATAACTTAATCTCCTTAGTATCTTAAAATATTAAATCTTTTAATTTTGCAACTTTTTACTAATAACCTTTTACATTCAATCTGATGTCATTCTAACATTCGTTGATCTTATAATATTTCTGTAGATAATCTTTGAATTTCTTCCAGTCTTCTTCCACCGTCTCTTCTCCCTGGTCTCTGATTCTGCTGGTCATTTCAGCCAATTCCATATAGTCCATCACTTTCATCTGCCAGCCTCCTTCCCAAAGCTTGTCCAGCTTTGGGAAGGCAGTGCGAAGGCTGGGAGTCAAATGTTGCTGACTGCTGCCAAAAAAAAAAAAAAAGCCAAAAAAGGGCTGTAGGCGTGTTGGACCACCCTGGTCTAGTACAGAAATGGTAAGGAAAAGTGGTAAGGAAATGCCTATACCACAAATTTAAGCCCATTTCAACTGAGCCACGTTGCGTCCAAACAACCTGCTCGTTGAGCATTCGCCTTGATTTGCTTACACAAAGATTATGGCTGGGTGTTGCAACATCCACTGTTCATCATGATGTCTTGGTGGAGATATTGTGTCAAGTCATTTTTCCATTGCTTTCCTTACTAGGGGAGGGGGGAGTTGGGGAGGGGGTTGAAAGCAGTTTATGGTGCAAGAGCGCCCAAACCACTTTAATTTTACATCCTGAATTTTCTGGCAAGCGCTTGAATCCCACCTACAAAACGGTCTGGAATTCTAGAAGCCAAGGAGGCCTCACTACTGTAAATCCAAACCAAATCTGCCAAGATAATGAATTAGAATCATAGAATCATAGAGTTGGAAGAGACCACAAGGGCCATCGAGTCCAACCCCCTGCCAAGCAGGAAACACCATCAGAGCACTCCTGACATATGGTTGTCAAGCCTCTGCTTAAAGACCTCCAAAGAAGGAGACTCCACCACACTCCTAGGCAGCAAATTCCACTGTCAAACAGCTCTTACTGTCAGGAAGTTCTTCCTAATGTTGAGGTGGAATCTTCTTTCTTGTAGTTTGGATCCATTGCTCGGTGTCCACTTCTCTGGAGCAGCAGAAAACAACCTTTCTCCCTCCTCTATGTGACATCCTTTTATATATTTGAACATGGCTATCATATCACCCCTTAACCTCCTCTTCTCCAGGCTAAACGGCTCCCTTAGCCGTTCCTCATAAGGCATCGTTTCCAGGCCTTTGATCATTTTGGTTGTCCTCCTCTGGACACGTTCCAGTTTGTCAGTGTCCTTCTTGAACTGTGGTGCCCAGAACTGGAGACAGTACTCCAGGTGAGGTCTGACCAGAGCAGAATACAGCGGCACTATTACTTCCCTTGATCTAGATGCTATACTCCTATTGATGAATTTGTTTGTTTGCGGTATTTATATCCCACTTTCTTGTCCAAGGAGCCAAAGTGGGGTGTGCGTGGACCTTTCCCTCCTCTCTTAATCCCCACAACAATCCTGTGAGGTAGGTTAGGCTGAGGTCACCCCGTGAGCTTCGTGCCTAAGTGGGGATTTGAACTCGTGTCTCTCCCGGGTCCTAGTCTGGCACTCTGCGCCGCACTGTACAGCTATCCCTTGATGCTTTTAAAATACCCTGTTCTTCTCCCAGCCTGTGCACTTAATTCCTTGTCTGTGCGACTTTCTATCTTTGAAACAAAAACAAAGGAAAGAAATCTGAGCAGAATTAGGAAGCAGACACTTAAAGTTAATTGTGCAAGTTACAGCAGCAGCGCCTCTGAATGCAAAAGGTAGGCGTGTGGAATTCAAAAGCAATCCCAGACTGCACGTATTTAATGTTTGGTGCTCCTGTTAGAAGGAGCCATAAAGTCTGAGCGGTGGAGATTTATTTTATTTATTTGGAAATGTCTGCACTGCCCTTCAGTATAAATATGCACAGAAATAAAAAGGAGCAGCCTCTTCGGCGAAGGGCGCCCATTGTACACAAGCTGGGTTCAGCGATCGCATTTATCACTGCCTGTTGTTGTTGCTGCTGCTTTTTTAAAAAGAATGGTTTTGAAGCAGAAGTCCTTTATAGCAGGGACGGGGAGCTGTTTACAGCCTGAGGGCTGTCTTTCCTTCTGGACAATCTTCCAAGGGCCACATGCCAGAGTTTGGAGGGCCAGAGGCAAAGGCAGGTGGAAAAATGAATATTTTTTATAGCTTTGTACAACAGGCTGGTTCCTACACATACTCACACCCCTCTCTCTGCCCTCCATCCAAACAAGGAAGAGACATGATCAGAGTTCAAGGACAAATCCTAGCCAGGCAAAAACCCTTCAGGAAGGTGAGAAGGAAGGCTAATGAGAGGTTTGGCTTGGGGATAACACAAGTGGCTGGGGTGGAGGTAATAATAATAATAATAATAATAATAATAAATTTATTATTTGTACTCCGCCCATCTGGCTGGGTTTCCCCAGCCACTCTGGGCGGCTTCCAACAAGGATTAAAAATACATCAAAATGTCACACATTAAAAACTTCCCTGAACAGGGCTGCCTTCAATTGGCTTGTAAAGCTCAGGTAGTTGTTTATCTCTTTGACATCTGATGGGAGGGCGTTCCACAGGGCAGGTGCCACCACTGAGAAGGCCCTCTGCCTGGTTCCCTGTAGCAAGGCCAGGGAGAGAGATCTAAGGGGCTGCATTTGTTCCCTTGGCCTGAGGCTCCTCACCTCTGCATTAAAGAGATGGCCCATTTGGTGGCCAACCCAGCTCGAGTGATTGATCCCTTCATCCATCCCTCTGAGATACCTTTGATCTAAGGTTAAACACTCACATTTTTGCTAGCAGAAAACAACAACAGTTAGTTACCAACTCAGTTAGACCTCAGTCTTTTCTTTAGTGTCAATACAAAAAAGGGTAATGGACTTCTGACCGTTAAGTCCAGTCGTGGATGACTCTGGGGTTACAGCGCTCATCTCACTTTACTGGCCGAGGGAGCCAGCGTTTGTCCACAGACAGTTTTTTCCAGGTCATGTGGCCAGCATGACTAAGCCGCCTCTGGCGAAACCAGAGCAGCGCACAGAAATGCCGTTTACCTCCCCACCGGAGTGGTACCTATTTATCTACTTGCACTTTGACGTGCTTTCAAAGTGCTAGGTTGGCAGGAACAGGGACCGAGCAACGGGAGCTCACCCCGTCGCGGGGATTCGATATAGCCCCGTGGAAAATCCCCACATTCAAGCCTTCATTAATGCACATTTGGGAATTCCCCATTTCAGTGTCAATTAAACAATTGTTCTTATCAAGTCCATCACCTTTGGCTTGGGCTGGGCACACCTGACTTGACTCTGTTGCAGGTGATGGATGGTGTGGGGGCAGTGGCGTAGCGTGGGGGTGCAGGGGGGGCGGCCGCACCGGGCGCAACATCTGGGGGGGCGCGCTCGCACTCGCAGCTCTCTGCCCCTACCTGGCTCACTCACTCTAGGGGGCGCAGATTACTTGCCTTGCCCCGGGTGCTGACAACCCACGCTACACCACTGTGTGGGGGCGATGGCAGCACTCACCTGACCTCCAGCCGGTTGCATCATTGCTGTTTACTGGGAGGTTAGAGGGGGAGAGGAGGCAGGGAGGTTGGTGCGGTGTCAACGCGCCAGAGGGAGTGCAGGATTGGCTCCGCTGGTGCATTTGCTCCACTGCGACCTCGCATGCCCCTTCAGCAGCGACGCAACTGATGGGAGGTTGGGTGACTAACATCACCACACCTTCTTGGAATAATAGATATGGAATCTATCCCAAGAAAGATGTTAGATTGTTTTTGTATGCCACAACTGCTGCTACGATTTTGTTAGCCAAGAACTGGAAATTACAAGAAGTGCCAACATTGGAGGAATGGCAGGTGAAGATGATGGATTTTTGGGAGCTAGCCAACCTGACCGGAAGAATCATAGAATCATAGAGTTGGAAGAGACCACAAGGGCCATCGAGTCCAACCCCCTGCCAAGCAGGAAACACCATCAGAGCATTCCTGACATATGGTTGTCAAGCCTCTGCTTAAAGACCTCCAAAGAAGGAGACTCCACCACACTCCGTGGCAGCAAATTCCACTGTCAAACAGCTCTTACTGTCAGGAAGTTCTTCCTAATGTTTAGGTGGAATCTTCTTTCTTGTAGTTTGGATCCATTGCTCCGTGTCCGTTTCTCTGGAGCAGCAGAAAACAACCTTTCTCCCTCCTCTATGTGACATCCTTTTATATATTTGAACATGGCTATCATATCACCCCTTAACCTCCTCTTCTCCAGGCTAAACATGCCCAGCTCCCTTAGCCGTTCCTCATAAGGCATCGTTTCCAGGCCTTTGACCATTTGGGTTGCCCTCCTCTGGACACGTTCCAGTTTGTCAGTGTCCTTCTTGAACTGTGGTGCCCAGAACTGGACACAGTGAGGAAGAGTCGGTGACCAGAAGGAGGAGGAGTACCAGGAGAAATGGGTGAAATTCAAAGACTATTTAGCTAAATATGCTAAGATAATTTAAACAGAAATACTTGCAATTACCAGATTGGCTTAGGATTTAAATATGTAATGTTATAGAGCAATATGTTTAAAGTTAATATGAAAAGAAAGAAAGATGTTACTTGACTAAGTAAATTTTATGAGAAATTAGTTTTGGAAAACTGTTACAATGATACACACTGAAATTCAAGGCCTAGGACCCTCGTACCTACGGGACTGCCTCTCCTGGTATGCCCAGCGGAGGACCTTAAGGTCCATAAATAGCAACACCCTAGAGGTCCCATGCCCTAAATTAGATCAGCCTCAACCAGAGCCAGGGCCTTTTCAACACTGGCCCCGGCCTGGTGGAACGCTCTGCCTCATAAGACCAGGGCCCTGTGTGATCTGATTTCTATCTGCGGGGCCTGTAAGACAGAGTTGTTCTGCTTGGCCTTTGGCTTGGAGCCACTTTGATTCTCTCCCCCTCTTTCTTTTTCCTTTCTCCTCCTGTGATGAGGCTGCATTTTAATATTTTAATATTTTAATGTTTCAATATTTTAATGTTGTATTTTAATCTTCTTTTTAAGTTGTATTCATTCAACTTGTTTTTATTATTGCTTGTTAGCTGCCCTGAGCCTTGGCTGGGGAAGGTGGGGTATTAATAATAATAATAATAATAATAATAATAATAATAATAATAACAATAATAATAATAATAATTGTTTTTATTATTATTATACACTGAAATTCAGCCAGGGGGATTTGAGGAAGTCATTCAATAATGTTAACAAAATTGGAATTATTACAGTTAGGATCTATGTTTGTTTGTTTGTTCATAAATTTGGAAAATCAATACAAAAAATGGAGAAAAACAAACACACACCACCAGACCTCCCTGTGTGTTGCATGTCTTGCACATGTGGTCCTTGGGGACTCAGCATGGGTGTCGATGGGTCTGGCACCTGACCCCTCCTCACGTGTGTCTCAATGAGCTTCTGCGTGCTCTGAAATGAATAAATCCTGAGAGGTGCTGGCTGGCTGCAGGTGTCGCCGAAGCAAATAGGACCTGATACTGTGCCCAGCAACTGGAGCAGACCCTGAACAGCTTTTAAGCATGCATTCAGCACCCTTCTCTAAGCCTTACTTGACTGCAGATCAAAGTACAGATTAATTAATCACTTAACGATCCCTTGCAAGTCTTTTCAGGGCCTCCTTCCAGATGCTGTGTACATGGAGGAGGGGGACTTCGTTGCTGATGATAGAAGCACTGCTAATCCGGATCTCTTTTTTAAAAAAACACTGAACTCAAATAAACTCTGCCGTCCTGAATAATTTTTAGCCGAGTGCTCTTTTCTGCGAAGCCTCAGAAACCTCCGCCTATTACATCCATCTGAGACCTGCACCGGTGGCTGAGTTGCTACTGGGCCCATGTTCAAGGTGGGGTTATTAGTATGCATAGCGCTTAACAACTTGGGACCAGTTTGCCTACAAGAACGCCTGGCCCCACATGCACCCACTCGACTGCTGCAATTGGCAGAACTGGCATGGTTACAAGTGCCACATAAAACCCATTTCTCATTGGTAAGAACTCAGTCTTTTACTGTGGCAGCACCTGCCCTTTGGAACCCCCCGCTACTTGATATCAGGCAGGCACCTTCGTTGTACTCTTTTTGGCACCTGCTAAAAACATTCTTGTTTAGACAAGCCTACCCAGATGGTTAAATAATTGGTGCAAGTTGTTGTTGTTGTTTACTTATACCCTGCCCATCTGACTGGGTTTTTAGTCTATTATCTTAACTTTTCAAAAGTTTTAAATTATCATTGTTAAAGTTTAAAATTTTCTTATTGATGATTTTTTTGTTCTATCTTTTTTT
This sequence comes from Podarcis tiliguerta, assembly GCF_965153285.1. Lineage (NCBI taxonomy): Eukaryota > Metazoa > Chordata > Lepidosauria > Squamata > Lacertidae > Podarcis > Podarcis tiliguerta. The sequence continues at coordinate 5,455,467 of NC_139542.1, forward strand.
GTGAACTGCTTTGAGGCTGTTTTTGTGGGTTGGTTTTTTTTTTAGAATTGAGAGATGTATAATTTTTGTGAAATAAATAAACATCATTTATTTTATTTTATTTATTGAGGTGGGTGGTTTGAGATAGCCACACACCTCTTGTTCCACGAAGGATGTCTGTGTAGCTTTTACCTTTCTAAACTTTCTAAATCCAGTCATTCCATAATAAACATAATAAGCATTTAGACAATTAAAGGTAAAGGTACCCCTGCCTGTATGGGCCAGTCGTGTCCGACTCTAGGGTTGCGCGCTCATCTCGCTCAAGAGGCCAGGAGCTGGCGCCGTCCGGAGACACTTCTGGGTCACGTGGCCAGCGTGACGAAGCTGCTCTGGCCAGCCAGCACCAGCGCCGCACACGGAAACGGCGTTTACCTTCCCGCTATAAAGCGGTCCCTATTTATCTACTTGCACTGAGAGTGCTTTCGAACTGCTAGGTGCTGGCTGGTGCAGGAGCTGGGACCGAACGACGGGAGTTCACCCCGCCATGGGGATTCGAACCGCCGACCTTGCGATCAGCAAGTCCTAGGCACTGAGGTTTTACCCACAGCGCCACCCGCGTCCCATATTTAGACAATTAGAATAAAATTATTCTCAACCCGGCTCTCTCAACCCGCCTCCCTCCAGTAATACTACTACTACTACTACTACTACTACTACTAATAATAATAATAATTTATTATTTGTACCCCGCCCATCTGGCTGGGTTTCCCCAGCCAGTCTGGGCGGCTTCCAACAAAGATGAAAAATACACTAAAATGTCACATATTAAAAACTTCCCTGAACAGGGCTGCTTTCAGATGTCTTCTGAATGTCAGGTAGTTGTTTATTGCTTTGACATCTGATGGGAGGGCGTTCCACAGGGCAGGCGCCACTACCGAGAAGGCCCTCTGCCTGGTTCCCTGTAACTTGGCCTCTCGCAGTGAGGGAACCGCCAGAAGGCCCTCGGCGCTGGACCTCAGTGTCCGGGCAGAACGATGGGGGTGGAGACGCTCCTTCAGGTATACTGGACCGAGACCATTTAGGGCTTTAAAGGTCAGCACCAACACTTTGAATTGTGCTTGGAAACGTATTGGGAGCCAATGTAGGTCTTTCAAGACCGGTGTTATATCGTCTCGGCGGCTGCTCCCAGTCACCAGTCTAGCTGCCGCATTCTGGATTAGTTGTAGTTTCCGGGTCACCTTCAAAGGTAGCCCCATGTAGAGCGCATTGCTGTAGTCCAAGCGGGAGATAACCAGAGCATGCACCACTCTGGCGAGACAGTCTGCAGGCAGATAGGTTCTCAGCCTACGTACCAGATGGAGCTGATAAATAGCTGCCCTGGATACAGATTTGACCTGTGCCTCCATGGACAGCTGTGAGTCCAAAATGACTCCCAGGCTGTGCACCTGGTCCTTCAGGGGCACAGTTACCCCATTCAGGACCAGGGAATCCTCCACACCTGCCCACCTTCTGTCCCCCAAAAACAGTACTTCTGTCTTGTCAGGATTCAACCTCAATCTGTTAGCCGCCATCCATCCTCCAACCGCCTCCAGACACTCACACAGGACCTTCACCGCCTTCACTGGTTCTGATTTAAAAGAGAGGTAGAGCTGGGTATCATCCGCATACTGATGAACACCCAGCCCAAACCTCCTGATGATCTCTCCCAGTGGCCAGCCCAGATTCCAGTGCACCTTTGGAGGGGTTTCTGGGGCCACAGAGATTTCCTGGGATATGGATCACGACACTGCCTGCCCACGCATGCCCATTTCTGTTTTGCTGGTTAAATCCTTACAGCAATTGCAAACAGTCCTCTGTATGATCCGCCACCGCAACGTGGTTATGCAACGGACCCTGGACCCTGCTATTTTTACATTAACTCCAAGAGCTAGCAGGACCCCCTGTAGGACATGCACACACTTTGTTGCCTGGTAACCAAAGAGATGTAATTAGAACAGAGTAATTTTTTTTAAAAAAGGAAGAGAGAAACCCTACCACGTGGGTTCTAGTGGCGGTTCCTGAGAGGGTGGTTAAAAGGTGGCTGTGTTCACTGCTGCAAAGATTTGTGACCCACTTTGCATCGCCCAAAAGAAACTCAGTTCAGCAGCCGCAGTGTCGTGGGCAGAGGGAATAAGTGACCTGTGCGGAGTTTTGTTTTGCTGAGTTAGAACATCGAGCCACCTAGCCCTGAGCAGCGTCTCCTTAGAGGGAGAACTGAGCTTTTCCCCATCGCTGCTAACTGTGACACCGGCTGGAGGTGCCGGGGATTGAATCCACACTGGACGCAGCGCATGACAAGCACATGGCTCCACCTCAACCACTGGCTCTGCCCCATGTGTCAGGGGCTGATGCGAGTGATGGGAATTGCGTCCAGGTCACATTTAAAGGTGTTCCTGCTTAATTTGCCTTTCTGAAATAGCATGAGAGTCGAAACGTGGCCACCTTTTAAAAATTCTCACTTCCCCGAATTTTGCAGTGCAGTTTGCCAGTCAAGTAATTTGTATAAAAAATGCATATGGCATAAATAGGCATGCCTTTGTGAAGACAACATATAACATGCATGAACCTACCTGGACCCTGAGAATCATCCTCTGAGGCCCTTTTTGTGTGCCTCCTCCACGTGAGGGTGGCAACATAAGAATGGGCCTTTTCTGTGGTGGCACCCCATTTGTGGAATGCTCTCCGAGGGAGGCTCATCTGTTGCCTTCATTATACATCTTTAGGTGCCAAGCAAGAATATTCCTCTTCTCCCAGGCCTTTGGCTAATTAAACTATCTATGACCTTTTAAACTGTGGGGGTACTGTTTTCATTTGTTACGAAAAACCTCGTTATTGCATATTTTTATATGGCTGTTTATTCGTATATATTTTTTAAAAAATGTATAAGATTGTTTTATGATGGCCTATATTTCTAATTGGGACTCGGGTGGTGCTGTGATCTAAACCCCTGAGCCCCTTGGGCTTGCTGATCAGAAGGTCAGGGCTTTAAATCTCTGCCACGGGGTGAGCTCCCATTGCTCTGTCCCAGCTCCTGCCAACCTAGCAGTTCGAAAACACACCAGTGCAAGTAGATAAATAGGTACCGCTGTGGCGGGAAGGTAAACAGTGTTTCCATGCGCTCTGGTTTCTGTCGTGGTATCCTGTTGCAGCAGAAGCGGTTTAGTCATGCTGGCCACATGACCCGGAAAGCTGTCGGTGGACAAACGCCGGCTCCCTCAGCCTGAAAAGTGAGATGAGTGCCATAACCCCATAGTCACCTTTGACTGGACTCAACCGTCCAGGGGTCCTTAACCTTTTTACATTACCTTATATAAGGTAAAGGTAAAGGGACCCCTGACCATTAGGTCCAGTCGTGACTGACTCTGGGGTTGCGGCGCTCATCTCGCTTTATTGGCCGAGGGAGCCGGCGTACAGATTCCAGGTCATGTGGCCAGCATGACTAAGCCACTTCTGGCAAACCAGAGCAGCGCACGGAAATGCCGTTTACCTTCCCGCCAGAGCGGTACCTATTTATCCACTTACACTTTGACGTGCTTCCGAACTGCTAGGTTGGCAGGAGCTGGGACCGAGCAATGGGAGCTCACCCCGTTGCGGGGATTCGAACCGCCGACCTTCTGATCGGCAAGTCCTAGGCTCTGTGGTTTAACCCACAGCACCACCCGCGTACCTTATATATCTAATGCCTAATAAAGGTTTGACGAAGCCAAATCCAACCTACCAATCTTTCCTTGGTGTTTTCCAGGTACCTGGGAATAACCCGGCCGCTGACGTATCCTGTGAGGCAAGACGGGAAGCTGATGGCCAAGATGGTGTTCATTGTTTGGCTCCTCTCGGCCTCCATCACTCTGCCCCCTTTGTTTGGCTGGGCGAAGAACATCACTGTGGAACGGGTGTGCCTCATCAGCCAGGACTTTGGCTACACCGTGTACTCCACCGGCGTCGCCTTCTACATACCCATGGCCGTCATGCTCGTCATGTACAACAGGATCTACAAGGCAGCCAAAGCCAGCGCTCAGAAACACCGATTCATGGACTTCCCCAAGCCTTACGAGCCAGACGGAGCCTACTGCATCGAACCTGGTGTCCGGCGCCAGCACAGCACCAAGAGGAGCAAGGCTGTGGAGCAATGCGCCACCTTGTCCAAACTCCTCCGCCAAGACCGGAAGAACATCTCCATCTTCAAGAGGGAGCAGAAAGCAGCCAGGACCCTGGGCATCATTGTGGGGGCCTTCACCTTTTGCTGGCTCCCCTTCTTCCTGATGTCAACGGCCCGGCCGTTCATCTGCGGCAGCCGCTGCAGCTGCATCCCATTGAGGCTGGAAAGGACTCTCCTCTGGCTGGGGTATGCCAACTCCCTCATCAACCCCTTGATCTACGCCCTCTTCAACCGGGACCTGAGGACTACTTTCTGGAACCTGTTGCGCTGCAGCTACCGCAACATCAACCGCAGGCTGTCCGCCGCAAGCATGCACGAGGCCCTGAAAGCCACAGAGAAACACGAGGCCATCATCTAAGGCTGCGGGCCCATGTGGACGTTGGCGTTTAAAAGCGTTGCGGTCACTCACTAAGGGAGGCAGACCTTCCCTGCGGCTGCCTGCTCAAACCAAGGATTGGGGGCTCAGCTGGATGGACATCACCAAAGCAGGGCAACGATTATCCGGTTCCTCTGCAGCCCCGGGGAAAAAGACAGCTTTGCAAATAAGTCTACGGAAGATGCTAATTCACAAACGTACCCAAATAAATCTGTGCATCTATGGCAGCCGTTTGCGGTATAAAGGGGGAAACAATATTTTGCCACTTTCAAGAATTTTCCTATGTGTGGAAATTGGGGAGAGGGGATTATAAGATCCTAGTAAATGCCTTGTAAGGGAAGGGAAATTAGCTGGCAAGCCAAGCGAGAATTGTATATCCGAGAGGCAGTAGCAAGGATGCTCAACAGAAGGCCTAGATCAGCTTTCCCTTACCTGTCACCCTCCAGATAATTTGGAGTTCAACTCCCATCACCCCTGACCTTTGGCCATTCCGACTGGAGCTGATGGGAGTTGGAGTCTCACGACATCTGGAAGTCACCAGGATGAAGAAGGCATGACATCTGCTGTGGAGCTCTTATGTAATAATAATACTTAACATTCATACAGTTCTTCCAGGGCATTTCGCATTCATTTGCTTCGATTATCCTTACCGTACGACCCGTAAGGATAGTCATAGCCGCTAGGGACTAAGAGAGAGGAAGCAGTTTATGTTAACAGACCATAGATGAGGCAAGATCTCTATGTAGGGCTCTTTTCATGAGTACACACACCGACCAAGTGAGGCCTTAGATTTTGAGTATGGAACCCAGCATGCTGAGATGCTCTGTCCCCATCTGAAATAAAAACAAAAAGGCAAGTTTCTAGTCCTTTGGCTAGAAAGGGAAACGGAGCAAAAATTTCCAGGGGACCTGACATTAGCACCTTGTGCCTCACTATGGCGGAGAGAAGTGGAGCATAACATAATGGCCTTCTATCAGGCCAGACGGTTTGTCCATCTTGGCCAGCAATGTCTGCTCTGACTGGCAGCATGTCCCCAGGGTCTGAGGCAGTAAAAGGTGTCTTCCCCGGCCCCTGTTCTCCGATCCTTCTACCTGGAGATGCAAGGAATTGAACCGGGGCCTGCTACAAGCATATTATTTGCTCAACCTCTAAGCATTGGTTTAGTCCAGAAGGAGTTAAGCCAAATGAGTCAATACATTCTCATACATTCCTGACAAGACAGAAGTACTGTTCTTGGGGGACAGGGGGCAGGCGGGTGTAGAAGACTCCCTGATACTGAATGGGGTAACTGTGCCCCTGAAGGACCAGGTAAGCAAAATGACTGGAAGTCATTTTGGACAGACAGCTGTCCGTGGAGGCACAGGTCCATTCTGTATCCAGGGTAGCTGTTTACCAGCCCCATTTGGTATGCAGGATGAGACCCCACCTGCCCGCGGACTGTCTCGCCAGAGTGGTGCATGCTCTGGTTATCTCCCGCTTGGACTACTGCAATGCGCTCTACGTGGGGCTACCTTTGAAGGTGACCCAGAAACTGCAATTAATCCAGAATGCGGCAGCTGGACTGGTGACTGGGGGCGGCCGCCAAGACCACATAACACCGGTCCTGAAAGACCTTCATTGGCTCCCAGTGTGTTTCCGAGCACAATTCAAAATGTTGGTATTGACCTTTAAAGCCCTAAACGGCCTCGGTCCAGTATACCTGAAGGAGCGTCTCCACCCCTATTGTTCTGCCCAGCTCTGAGGGCCTTCTTGGTGGTGTCACCACCCTGTGGAACACCCTCCCATCACATGTCAAAGAGATAAACAACTACCTGACATTCAGAAGACATCTGAAGGCAGTCCTGTTCAGGGAAGTTTTTAATGTGTGGCATTTTAGTGTATTTTTGGTCTTTGTTGGAAGCCGCCCAGTGGCTGGGGAAACCCAGCCAGATGGGCAGGGTACAAATAATAAATAATAATATACACCCATGTAGACAGGTAGCAAAACACAGTTTTTCTCTGCCTTCCTTGACTATTCCCTGCCCCCCCCCCCCCACAAAGAGCCGTGTCCTGCGTTGATGCTGGATAGCTCAGTCAGTATAGCAAGGGACCCTTAATCCCAGGGTTGTGGGTTTGAGCCCCATGTTGGGTGAAAGATTCCTGCATTGCAGGGGGTTGGACTAGATGACCCTTGTGGCCCCTTCCAACTCTACAATTCTATAATTCTGTGATCAGAGATGCATATTTTCATTCCTTAGTTGGTGGCCTGGGGTATATCAGGTTCAACAAGCCTCTTCCATCTGCCAACTGAGCTTGCTGCCCAACGCCTCCCTATCTCCCCACATTTCTCGCATTTCGCAGCAGCTGCTGGCTCTCTTTCGCTAGTCTCTGCTGCCGTCTGGTAACCATGCATGTCCATGCATCCAAAGCAATGTACAGAAAACAAAAACAACACTATACCCATCAGGCAGAAACATGGTTTGGCTACATGCAGTGGCTTTTAGAAAGAACAACAATGGGCTAACTTTATCACAAAGAGGCGTACCACATCGGACTGGGGGAGTGGCTATCAGACTGGAGGATGTGGATGGCATTGTGGTCTAAACTACTGAGCCTCTTGGGCTTGCTGATCAGAAGGTTGGGGGTTTGAATCCCCGCCACGGGGTGAGCTTCCGTTGCTCTGTCCCAGCTCCTGCCAACTTAGCAGTTCAAAAGCACGCCAGCGCAAGTAGATAAATAGGTACTGCTGTGGTGGGAAGGTAAACAGTGTTTCCATGCGGTCTGGTTCCCGTAACGGTGTCCCGTTGTGCCAGAAGCGGTTTAGTCCTGCTGACCATATGACCCGGAAAGCTGTCTGTGGACAAACTCCGGCTCCCTCGGCCTGAAAGCAAGATGAGCGCCGCAACCCTATAGTCGACTTGGACTGGACTTAACTGTCCAGGGCTCCTTTACCTTTACCTTACTGGCTATCCATTCTGAGTTGCAACTGCAAGAGAATGGCGATGGAGCTTTGATAGCAGGTTAGAAAGTTTCGCCACTCTGCCACTCTGGTAATGTAAGCAAGTAAATCGGCAGAAAGGAAATCCTGAGTGTTTTCCAGACCAAAGGCTACTAAGTCTCAGAGATGAGAGTGATTTGAATGGCAGGGTCTAAATTGAAAACTTCAAGACACTCACTAGCTTTCTTCAAATTTCAGCCAGCTTTGGAAACGAGAGGTCAGGAACACACTGGGTTAATTCAAGGGCGGAACGCAGCACCTTGAGAATCAATGGGAATGAAAAGGGCACTTTTGTGTGGAGGCAACTTGTTTAAAATAGCAGCACCCTACAAAAACCTTTGCCAACTTGGCCAACGTGCAGGTGGGGGTTGTCATCCGAAACATCTGTAGGGCACCAAATTGGCAAGCGATGCCCTACTCCGAACACACTCTAGAAAAACTGTGTGCATTTGTGTGTGCCTGGCGCAACCCTAGAAGACACAACCATGTGGAGAACTTTCTGCAGGAACCACAAAACGTCAATCATCAGCATAATCTTTCTCCCTCTGATCCAATATGGCAGACAGGGTTAAATCGCTTGGCCTAGCTATTCCATGGAGTAGAGATGAGAAGGCCTGGGGGGGAAATGGGGAAATGGGGGGAAAAACCAATTTCCCCCTGTTTCCCCCCCCGTTTCCCCCCCCAAAGCCATTTTTTTCCAGAAAAATTGAAAAAAACAGTTTGATATAGTTTGAATATTCCACACACTTTTTTCTCCATTTTTTCTGGGGAAAAAAAACGACTTTGGGGGGAAATGGGGGGGGGACCTGTCCCCCCCCATTTTTCCAGTTTCCCCCCAGAACTTCCCATCTTTTCCAGGGAGCCTTTTTCCATCTGAAGGCTACATTCCCTTCTCACCCCCAGAAACAAAAGCCGGCAGAACGACGAGTGTGAATTTTACATTTGTATGATAAGTTAGTTTATACACACACATAGCCTGCAAGTCTCCCAGCAAAACCTGGACATCCCATTTTTTTTATTGCTCGAGAATGGCTTGATTTTTTGAACATAAATCTGATCTGAGAGAACACTGACAGATCCCAACCAGACTGAACTGATATCGAGAGGGTTTGTTTAGAAACACAGTGGCATTTTTTTTCTGCAGGGGCTGATGGGAATCTTGAGGGCACCTTCGGAAAGGCTTTTTCTACCAGGAACCAGGAAAACAGGCCAGTTGTTCCAAGGGCTGAGGGTGAAATCTGTGGTAATTCAAGAGTCCAAATTAAATAAAGGTGTTACTGACTTACCAGCTGAGTGCCCTGGTTATTTGAATTTTGTACACGCCCCATGGTACATTTAGGTTGAAAACAGGTTGGGTTCGACTAGATGAGCCTTGTGGTCCCTTCCAATTCCACAATTCTGTGATTCCAATGTACAATGGTACCTCAGGTTACAGACACTTCAGGTTACAGACTCGGCTAACCCAGAAATAGTACCTCGAGTTAAGAACTTTGCTTCAGGATGAGAACAGAAATCATGCTGTGGCGGCGGTGGGAGGCCCCATTAGCTAAAGTAGTACCTCAGGTTAAGGACAGTTGCAGGTTAAGAAGGGACCTCCAGAACGAATTAAGTTCTTAACCCGAGGTACCACTGTAGATTGTTTTCCTGTCAAGGGCCACAGTATCTTGCTCAGTCATGACTGTAGCGGCAGGGCTGTCTTGCATGCAGCACTGGCGGTTTGAGGGGTGCTCTGTGAAGCCCATGAGGAATCCCCTCCGGCACCCACAACATTACCTGCTGGAGGTGATTATGCCCAGGCACCTTCTATTTCCCTTTCTCCCGTTGGTGCAGATTGCAGGTTCAGTCCTTTGCCAAAGCTTTGCATCTTCCTTCCCAGGGCTGCTACAGCCTCACCTGCCACCTTCTTAAGTATGGTATAAAGAGTAACAGCAAGGAGGAGAGAGGAGAGGAGAGAGAGAGAGCAGGGGTGTCTTGCCCATAGAGGCAAGTGGTGCAGAGCGCCAGGGCGCCAAGTTCTGGAGGGCGCCAGGGAAGAGGCAGAGGCTGGACATGGCACCTCCCAGCATCAGCTTGTGCCCTCACCCACCTCCGCCATGCCGCGCAGAAGCCGCGCCCGGAGCCTCCGCCTGCCGTGGCCACCGTGGCACAGGCACCAGAGAAGAGGCAGAGGCTGGGCGCAGCGCCTCCCGGCATCAGCTCACCACCCTCGCCCGCCTCACTGAAGCAGCGCCGCGCCCAGAGCCTCCACCTCTTCCCCGCCGGAGGAGCCACCCTCCAGCCGCTGCACACCTCCTCCAGCCCTGTAAAGCTGCCAGCAATGCCATAAAAAGGTTGGCAACTCTGAGAAACGGGGGGGGGGGGCGCACGCGCCGGAGGGATCTTTGCACCACGGCGCCGGATATACTTAAGATGGCCCTGTGAGAGACAGACAGACACACACATAGAGAGAGAAAGACAGACACAGACAGACAGACAGACAGACAGACAGACAGACAGACAGGGCTCTTTTCCTCCCATTTGCCGAATTATCCTCTCTGCTGTGCAGGCCGTATATCACAATTTGCGCAGACATTTTTAAAAATTGCAATGCAAATCACCCAGAAATGTGGCTGATCATCTTCTGGCTCCCATCAACGCTGGGAAAGGAGCAGCTCACGACTTCATGGAGTAGCAGAGTACAAAGAAATAAAGTGAGAAAGCAGAGGGGCTGGGTAATATCTGGTTTTCAACATTGTGATATATCGCCAGCTAAACACTGAGATATACTGATACCTCACAATGTCTGAAAGAAGGATGAAGCGATGTAGAGGCATTGGCTGGCTTCGTGGTCTTTCCCAGATTGTAATTTTTGCATAGCACGCACGCGTGCGCGCACACAGACATCATGGTTTGTGATATATCACCAGGTCAAAAATTATGAAACTGATATCACGATATGGACTTCAAGCCGGTTTGGGATGATATATCAAAATATTGCCCAGCCCTGCAAAGCAGTGACACAAAAATGATGGGAAAGGTACTTGCTCACTGGTTGAGTGTGATGTGCTTTGAGCTCAAGAGGATCGTATTGAGAGGAGGAATATGTAACAGTGTACCTAATGGGTGGGGAGCCAAGGGCCGCATTCCTTCATGAGGATGAGGCCAGAAGCAAAAGTGGCGGTTTAATGGTACGTTTATTTATAAATTGCATCCAGAGCGTGGCTCCCAGCCTGCTGCTCTTTGAAACGAATTGCTCACTCTGAGTCTCCCCCCCTGTCACAGCAAGAAGGACGCCAAAGTCCAGTCCTTCCTCTTTTGCACTTCTGTTGCATTTTAACCCTTTCAGCTCTCCGGGTTCGGGGAGAAGGCGGGTGGGATTCCCCGCCACTCTCAAAAGAAGAACTCTCAGCACACTGTTTCTCTGCTGGTTGCATAGCAACTCTCTCACTGCCGTCTAGCTCTCCCCCTCCCCCTTCTTGTGAGCTGTCTGTGTCTGCTGCTCTAGCTGATTCAGGGAACTCTTGGTGAAGGGAGGGGCCAAGCCCACCCCTTCCTGCTCTGCCTGCGATCTTTCTTCTCCAGAGTTGGGCTCTGTCTCTCTTTGAACTGGCAATCCCTCATCTCCTGAGTCTGACTCTTCCTGGGCATTCGATTCAGCCACATCCCTGACAATCAATGGCTTCTAGCCACAATGGCCTCTGCAGCTGGAAAAAGCAATGTTTCTGGATGTCAGTTGCTGGAAAACATAGGAGGGGAGAGGACTCTAGTGCTTGAATCCTGCTTGCTGGTTTCCCAAAAGAGGCATCTGGTCGGCCACTGTGAGAACAAGGATGTGGGACTAGATGGGCCATTGGCCTGATCAAGCAGGTTTTCTGATGTTCACCAAAGACAGAGGGGGAAGAATGTACAGAAGGACCCTCAAAGCCTTGCACTCCTAGATGGCTCAGTCAGCAGAGCACGGAACTCTTAATCTCAGAGTTGGGAGTTCGAGCCCCACGTTGGGCAAAAGATTCTTGCATTACAGGGGGTTGGACTCGATTACAGAGGGTGTTGGGCTTTTGGTCCCTTCCAAACCTAGAGTTCTATGATTCCAAACCAATTGACTCATACCCTTTTGACTTGAACACGAATCTCTTTGTAGAACTGCGGCAGTTCCATTGTTATGGGCGTGCAAAGTTAAACGAGAAAAATGAAATTCAGTCACGTTGCCCTTCATGACACCATAGTGAAAGACAGAATACATGGGGCGTTTCCGAACACGGAGCTTGCACTATGTGTTTTTCTGACGCTGGTGATTACTAACTGCTCCAAAGAAAGCTTTTTTTCTCAGCTGAAAAGAATTGGGAGGGGAACCCACGGAACACAACAATAGTTCAGGACGAATTTGACTCGCTTTCCCTAATGTGTTTTGTTGAGTCAGCTTCAATGAACTTATCCAGAATTCTGCAATCAGAAAATCTAGAAAGAAGCTGTTTTAATTTCGGTATGCATCCTCCATGTGTCATTTTGAAATAAATTAAGCTTTATTTTATGGTTTAGCATTGGTTCTATTTTGAATGACGTATTGGGGGCACCCTAATCTTTTCAGTGGGACGCGGGTGGCGCTGTGGGTAAAAGCCTCAGCACCTAGGACTTGCCGATCGAGAGGTCGGCGGTTCGAATCCCTGCGGCGGGGTGCGCTCCCGTTGTTCGGTCCCAGCGCCTGCCAACCTAGCAGTTCGAAAGCACCCCCGGGTGCAAGTAGATAAATAGGGACCGCTTACTAGCAGGAAGGTAAACGGCCTTTCTGTGTGCAGCTCTGGCTCGCCAGAGCAGCGATGTCACGCTGGCCACGTGACCCGGAAGTGTCTCCGGACAGCGCTGGCCCTTGGCCTCTTTGAGTGAGATGGGCGCACAACCCTAGAGTCTGTCAAGAATGGCCCATACGGGAAGGGGTACCTTTAATCTTTTCAGTGTGTAGGGTCTCTAAAGGTCTTAATTTGTCCCTGCCTCCACCCTGATGATCTATATAGTTCCCTATTCTGTTTTTTAAGTAGCCAGCCCAGACCTGTTTCTCCAGCCCCTGCTGCCTGAGGCCGCCATCTGAACTCTGCCTAATGGGAGGGCTGGCCCAAGGCCTCCAGGATGTCCTCAAACAAGACATGGATGCAGCAGCCTTCCACTATTGATTGCTGTCCAACAAGAGATACTCACAGGTACAGTGTCTCCAAAGCTGGAGGCTCCATTGAAGCACAATGGCTAAATGCAGGGAGCGGAGAAGTACACAGATGTTTTAGGGCATCATTTTAAAAAACAAATATTTATTGGACTATTAAACACTTATACGTCTCGATTTTTTTCTATCCGTTGAGTTTAGACATAAACTTACACATGCAGGGTTCGAACATATTAATTAGCATAAATTATCCACCAAGAATGGGCACGCGGCTGGCGCTGTGGGTTAAACCACAGAGCCTAGGACTTGCCGATCAGAAGGTTGGCGGTTCGAATCCCTGTGACGGGGTGAGTTCCCGTTGCTCGGTCCCTGCTCCTGCCAACCTAGCAGTTTGAAAGCACGTCAAAGTGCAAGTAGATAAATAGGTACCACTCTGGTGGGAAGGTAAACGGCGTTTCCGTGCGCTGCTCTGGTTCGCCAGGAGCGGCTTAGTCATGCTGGCCACATGACCCAGAAGCTGTACGCCGTCTCCCTCGGCCAGTAAAGGGAGATGAGCACCGCAACCCCAGAGTTGTCTGCTCCTGGACCTAATGGTCAGGGGTTCCTTTACCTTTTACCTTATCCACCAAGAATAGTGAGTGGTTGGTATATCAAGGTCTTGATTTGGGCCATTAACCTAGTTAAAGAAAGGGGTTCATGTTTCTTGGAAGCTGTCTCTATTCGTTATGCCCTTAACTGGTGTCCGGTGAGATGCTCAGAAATTGCTGTATCCCAGATATTATTTTCCCTGTGTCCAGGGGTGTTCCAGTCTGGCTCTACTTGTGCCACAGTCAGTAAGAAGCCTACCAGTTCTCTGTGGGGCAGGGTGGAGCCCAAGTCTATGTCCAAAGATAGTAGGGCTAAGGCAGGATTTGCAGAAAGAGGTTGGTGTCAGGTTTGCGATGTCTCTCTCACACCAAGACGCAGCAAGTTGGCAGGTTTATTACTCTTAGATTTATTATTTACACAGTAGCTCAGTCCGAGACGATGAGACAGATGGACCGACTGGATGACGCTGTCGACACCAGCAGGACACCAGTTCTGGGCACCACAGTTCAAGAAGGACTCAGACAAACTGGAATGTGTCCAGAGGAGGGCAACCCAAATGGTCAAAGGCCTGGAAACGATGCCTTATGAGGAACGGCTAAGGGAGCTGGGCATGTTTAGCCTGGAGAAGAGGAGGTTAAGGGGTGATATGATAGCCATGTTCAAATATATAAAAGGATATCACATGGAGGAGGGAGAAAGGTTGTTTTCTGCTGCTCCAGAGAAGCGGACACGGAGCAATGGATCCAAACTACAAGAAAGAAGATTCCACCTAAACATTAGGAAGAACTTCCTGACAGTAAGAGCCGTTCAGCAGTGGAATTTGCTGCCAAGGAGTGTGGTGGAGTCTCCTTCTTTGGAGGTCTTTAAGCAGAGGCTTGACAACCATATGTCAGGAGTGCTCTGATGGTGTTTCCTGCTTGGCAGGGGGTTGGACTCGATGGCCCTTGTGGTCTCTTCCAACTCTATGATTCTATGATTCTATTCTAGGATATCCTCCACCGGTTGCTCCACCTCCTGCTGGGCCGGCATTGCGCCTGTACTCTACTCTTCCGTCTACACCAAGGAGACTCAGAAGCAGCATTTTCGCTCTTGTGGCGTTAGTACGGAGCCCCCGGTCGTCTCACGGACTATTGACCCATACACCACTAATCCGCTGCCACCAACCAGGTCCTCCCTGGTAAAATCACTTCAGCCTCAGTCAGCTTTTCAATTAATAAAGAAGAGTGTGTTTTATTTCAGACACAAACAAAACTTTTACAGCGTTCCAAACGTTGTTGCTCTTTACTTTCTTAGTCTTATTTTCCTCTATCTCTTCTACCTCCCCACACTCTAGAACCCACGGCCCCAACTGTCTCTCTGTTCCCAACTGCCTTTCCCAACTGCCTCTCCCAACCAGCCAACCCACTAAAACCAACCAACTGCCCACCACCAACTCCCAACGAACTCCTCCCAGAACTAGATTTATAGACCCACTGACTCCACCCCCCTGGGTCCTGTCTGTGCAACCTATTTAACTATTTCCCCTCCAGCACTCTCTCATATATGTTAACGCCACAGCTCTGGGAAGAGAAGTCCCTGATAGTTGGCTTGTAATGACGGATATAATAGAGAATGCTTGGTTCCAAAAGTTTTTAACATGAGGGCATTCCCATCAAACGTGAATAATGAACCAAGTTTTCCAGAACCAAAATGGAAAGGGAGGGATTCAGTTGTGCTGGCCTGGCTATCCGGTGCCATCGGAGGATGACTTTGGGTGAAGCCTCCTGTCAGTGAGCAGAGATGGTCTCAAGGGGGTGAATGGTCCAAATACTCACCTGAGGGCATCCTTAGCAAAACAGCTGTTCTTGTGTCCAGTTCTGGGCACCACAGTTCAAGAAGGACATTGACAAACTGGAACGTGTCCAGAGGAGGGCAACCAAAATGGTCAAAGGCCTGGAAGCGATGCCTTATGAGGAACGGCTAAAGGAGCTGGGCATGTTTAGCCTGGAGAAGAGGAGGTTAAGGGGTGATATGATAGCCATGTTCAAATATATAAAAGGATGTCACATAGAGGAGGGAGAAAGGTTGTTTTCTGCTGCTCCAGAGAAGCGGACGGAGCAATGGATCCAAACTACAAGAAAGAAGATTCCACCTAAACATTAGGAAGAACTTCCTGACAGTAAGAGCTGTTCGACAGTGGAATTTGCTGCCAAGGAGTGTGGTGGAGTCTCCTTCTTTGGGAGTCTTTAAGCAAAGGCTTGACAACCATATGTCAGGAGTGCTCTGATGGTGTTTCCTGCTTGGCAGGGGGTTGGACTCGATGGCCCTTGTGGTCTCTTCCAACTCTATGCTTCTATGATTCTATGACTCAGGTTTTAGAGCAGAAAACAATGGAAGTGGCTAAAACGAGGATAATTCTGAAAACAGAGACTTCTGGGGATCTTCTGTGTGGGGACCTCTGGGAGACAGCCTTGGAGATCTCTGGACTTAGCTAAGGCTGTGTTTCCTTTGACAGAAGCTGGCACCATAACATAGCTATTTCTGAATATGTCTCTAAGGCAGTCGCTGTTCTGGGACAGCATCCAAGAAAGGTAAATGTTTGAAAGGCAAATCAAACAACTGCGCTCAGCTTTAGCTGGGAAGTGGAGCAATCTAGTTACATTTTTTTTTAAAAAAAAAGCCATAATAACAAAATGTGGTTTTTTGGGTAGCCTTAAGGGACTGTGTTATCCTGAAGGAAGATGCGAGGAACTTCCCTGACTTGAAATGTTGTGTCCATATGGTTTCCTTTAAAAAAAGAGGAACTGCATATGTTTGCCGCTTGGGAAACATCAAAAGTCATCTGTTTCCCAGCAGGACCGCACTCTCCAGGTGAAACAACATCTGTCTTTCCACCTCGACGGATCTTAATGCCGTTCTGGAATCAAACAGCATGAAATGAAGAAATGCTTTCTGGAGGAATGTGCAGCTGGCAATTTGACCAAAAGGATGCCCTTCAAATTCTCCATCCAGGGGATTAAGTTGTCTCATGCAAAAAAGAAAATTACACACACACACACACACACACACGAGTTGTACCTTGGAAGTCAAACGGAATCTGTTCCGGAAGTCCATTTGACTTCCAAAACTTTCGGAAACCAAAGCACAGCTTGTGATTGGCTGCAGGAAGCTCCTGCAGCCGATCAGAAGCCGCAAAAGCCGCGTCAGACATTCGGCTTCCAAAAATAGTTCACAAACCAGAACATTCACTTCCAGGTTTGCAGCATTCGGGAGCCAAAACATTTGAGAACTAAGCTGTTCAAAAACAAAGGTAAGACGTGTGTGTGTGTGTGTGTGTGTGTGTGTGTACATGTATAGATAGGATGCAGATATATATATACATACATATATAAAGGTAAAGGGACCCCTGACCGTTAAGTCCAGTCATGGACGACTCTGGAGTTGCATGCTCATCTCGCTCTATAGACCGTGTTTGTCCGCAGACAGCTTCTGGATCATGTGGCCAGCATGACTAAGCCGTTTCTGGCAAAACCAGAGCAGCTCTGTCCCAGCTCCTGCCAACTTAGCAGTTAGAAAGCACACCAGTGCAAGTAGATAAATAGGTACTGCTGCGGCAGGAAGGTAAACAGCATTTCCGTGAGCTCTGGTTTCTGTCACGGTGTTCCGTTGCGCCAGAAGCGGTTTAGTCCTGCAGGCCACATGACCCAGAAAGCTGTTTGTGGACAAACGCCGGCTCCCTAGGCCTGAAAGCAAGATGAGTGCTGAGACCCTATAGTCACCTTTGACTGGACTTAACCATCCAGGGGTCCTTTACCTTTACCTTTACCTTACAGCAAATCACTAAGACTGAGCCGTTCCAGTCACAGAAGATAATTTTTAGCAGATGCAACTTATTATAATCCATTAATGGCTCACCCTAATACAACTGAGCGGCGTCTTGAAATTTCTACCGTCAAAAGCCCAGCCAAAGACTTTCTCACTTCCTGCCAGAAAACAAAATGTGTGTTCAGCAAGCTGGAGCATAATTAAGAAGATTGTCGTGTGCTACGTTCCCTTGAATGTGGCTGATGGCAGCGAAGAGGGAACAGCTGCCCAATTGCATCCCTCTGCTTGGCCAGGTTTCGTGGAATTGCTAATGCAAAAGCATTGGCTGCCTCCTGGCTCCCCCCCCCCCCCCCAAAGATATGTGTCATTAGGAAACGTGTCATTGGCAGCGATGAACTGGACTGGTTGGATGCAGAGGAATGGTGGGAGGAACCAACGGGGTAACCCCCAAGGGAAGAAGGCTCAGAGTCCGAGTTGGTGGTGGGACAATGAGTGCTCAGAGAGATAAGACTGGGAAGAGGAGGTGTCAGAAGCTGAAGAGGCAACAGGGCTTAGTGAGCGGGGGGAGTCTGTGGCAGAGAGAAGTTCAGAATCAGAGGTGGAAGATGAAGCAGAAGAGGAGGGAGGCCAAGAGGCAGAGAAAAGTCAGGATTGGGGGAACCAGAAGAGGCATGAAAAGGGCGGAGGAGAGGCTGGCTGAATGCAGGCACAGTCTCCGATTGCTTGGGGAAAGCTCTGGACAGGAGGGGTCTTAGACGGCTGTGGGGAATCAGAGACTGATTCAGTCTCTGCAACTGATTCATGGGATGAGC